>NW_024506882.1:2514117-2562346 GCF_017590055.1 Onychostruthus taczanowskii | reverse complement strand
GAGGCCGCGGCCGTGCCCGGGCAGAGCCGGAGCCGAGCCCCAGCCGCCCCGGGACAGCCGCGGCCGGAGCGCGGGCAGCGCCGCGGCTCTCCCCGCGGAAATTCGGCGTCGGGATCGCGACACAAGCGCCGCAGCGGGGTTGTTTTTTTTATTATTATTTTTTTTAATGATCTCTGTATTGTCACATGCCCGGATGTCAGTGCAGGAGTGCCGATCTTTCTGCAGCGCTGTAAAGTCGCTGCTCTCGCGCCAAAATTGAAAGGCGAGGTTTGAAGTGCTGCGTTCGGCGGGTCAGCGCCGCTCGCTCTCCGGCTCTCCCGGCAGCGCAGCTGATGATGTGCAGTTTGCAGCTCGTGATGCTCGTCTGGATCCTGTCACAGCCTCAGGGGGATTTGATTGCATCATCTCTGTTTATGTTTTTCTAGGTCTTGTGTTGCTTTTGGATATTGTTTTGTAGATTAACCCTGTGCCGTTGCTCAAATTGCCACTACGTTTATTTTCTGCTCTTTAAATACTAATGACAGTCTTGGAGTCTTTGAGGTCATGGAATCACGGAACTATTTGGGTTGGAATGGATCTTAAAGATCATCTCAGGCCACGGGCAGGGACACCTTCTCCTGTCCCTGGTGGCTCCAAGCTCTGTCCTTGGACACTTCCTGGGATGAGGCAGCCACAGCTTCTCTGGGCACCCTGTGCCAGGGTCTCCCCACCCTCCCAAGGCAGATTTTCCCTCTAATATCTAATCTAAACCTCCGTGCTCTTTAGAAAGTCCCTTCCATGTTTGCTGTAGATCCCTCCAGGTACTTCCCTTGGGGAGATAAGCAGATATCACTCCACGGAACCTGCAGACATTGTTTTGACAGCTGAAGGCTTGAAAGCTTCTCAGCCTGCAGGAGAAGCTCTGTCTGTCACCTCAATAATCAATAAAACACTTGGCTTTAGAAAATGTTCCTTGCATCACCCTGTTAATGCTGCCAAGAACAGGTTCTGATCGAGGTGGCCAGAGAGTTGAGTTTGTTCTCTCTGGTGTTCCTGTAATTCAGTCCCAGGGAACAATGAAACCATTGTGGATTTTAAAACCTTGCCATGACTGACATCTCTGTGGACTTTGGCAACCTTGGTTGGTCTCAGGTGCCTTTTGGCAAACAGATAAGAAGGGTGAGAATGGGCTTGAGATGAAAACAAGAGCAAGGAGGGAGGGGAACATCGGGAATGTGTGAGGGGAACAGCATTCCATTCCAGTGGAAGTTGTCTCCACTGGGTGTGTGTCCTGCTAGGATCAGAGAGAGGATGCAGCCAGAGCAGTGCAGATCAAGGAAAGAGCAAGGGGGACACTCAGGACTGTGCTGTCAAAGTTCTGCTATTGGTCCCTGGTATCTCCCAAAAACTGTGAGGCCAGGGGGAGCCCAGGGAGCTCAGTTGTGGGTTTGAGTAGGCACAGCCATCCTGGAAAATCTAAAGCCTTGTTTGAAAGGAGTTTCCTCAAAAGCCATGTGGTTGTTTGCACTAATTATTATGGTGAAAAAAAACCCTCAGCCTTAATTTAGGTGTTTGTAATAAATGAAACAATGTATGGACTGAAGGGCTGGTGGCTTCCCACTGCTTTTCTTGTTGTGAAATGTGGAGGAACCCTGAAAAAATCCCAGAATGGTATCTGAAGTGACTTTTGGTTAAATTAACACTGAGAATGAAACCCAAAGTTCACAGGAGCAAGAGCAGCACGTAAACTTTGCCAGAGCCATTGGGTAACAGGAGGAGTTGCTCTGGGAACTGAGGGGTGTTTATTCTCTGGGTTGAATTCTTAAAAACTCATTTGTTGGCATCTAAGAGTGGGGTCAAGGGCAGCTCTAGTGGCTTTTATTGTGAAACATGTCAATAAGCTGGATTTCTCTAATAAATATCAACAGGAGGACATGAGCTGGCAGCTCTCTGAGCTGGAAACAAACCTGATCTTTTGGACTCCTTAATTGCCTGTGGTGTTAGCAGGTGGATCCAAGAGTTAAATTCCCCTTTAGGTCACCCAAAATAAACCAGCCTCTGTAAACTTTAACGTTGAAATGGTCTGGAAGCTGTTGAAAGTTCTGAGTTTTCTTTGGTTAGTGTTTTCACTTGGATAATATTTTAAAATGCACTCCTTGGCTTGGGCTGTTTTTTGCAGATCTCAGTGCTTTTCTTTTTCTTCTGCTTCTCTGAATTTCACAAGTCACTCAATATATTTATTTTCAGTCTGTAGGTCCCAGGCTGTTCACCACAAACTCACAGTTGTTATTTTGTGTCCATATTTCTGCAAAAAAGAATGTGACAGTACAGTCTGCAGCTCACTAGAAGCTTGCCCCTGACATTCTCTTTGCATTCATTCCAGCTGTCTGCTGCCTTTGCACTTCTTTAGCCATGCAGAGCCACAGTTAGAGGGAAGGGATCAGGTTAAAAATTCTTTGAGGAAAAGATCTCTTCAGATTTCAAGCTCATTCCTTAATGGTGACTGCTTCTGGTGCTGAAGTGCAGGAACTTCTTCAGTGCTGATTATTGGTCAGAAAATGTGTTTCACATCAGAGTAAAGCTGAATTCTTTCTTCACCATTGGGATTTCACTTACCAATGTAAAATAACAGAACCTTGTCAGTAGATTTTTAGTGCAGAGGAGTTCCAGTTCATCTGTTCACATAATCTTTATTATTGATCTGATTTGCATAGTGCTGCAATAGGACTCAAAAATTTCTGTGTAAGAGGAATTTTAAAGAAATTTGCAGTACCTTAACATTTTTCAAGTTCAGTTGGGGGTGTGAAATTGTACCTGTGATATTTGAGTGATTGAATAACAATGCAGCCAGGTAAGACAAGGGTTCCTGTGTCACTGTTTGAGACACATGGCAGTACTGTAAATCTGGCACAGAATTTAGTAGATTTTTTTGATCTTCTGCTGATAATTTTTTATTCCTGACCTATTTAATTATATAGAGATTTTGTCTTTTCAGACTTAAAAAGCTGTAAACCACATCAGTGCATTTGTTTTTAATGCTTTCCTTTTTCTAATTCATCTTTCTTCTACTCTTCTCATCCCCAGGGTCAATTAAGTGAGAGCATGGACCATGGAGGAGTTGGCCAGTATGACCTGTAAGTTGCTGCTAGAAAATATTCTGTATCATTCATACCCACCACAAATAACTTCTAATTTTGTTACATTGTTAAGGTAAAAAGAAATTTTTGTCGTTCTGGTTCCATTTTGAGTCATTTTTAGATGTTTCACTATTTCCTCACATAAAAATTTGTCAATTGTATCTTGAAATAAAATAATAATAATAAAAAGAATTCTGGTGAAAGCTGCTGTTTGTCTTTTGAGCCTTGTTTCTCCTAACAAATCTCTTGCCTTTGAATAATACTTGTAATATGGATATAACAATATAAAGAAATACCTGAGTCAGTTTGAGGTTTTCATCCTCTAAACGTAATTCTGGTGCAATGCAGAGATGTATTGTGCATTAAATTGAAGGGGTTTGAAGGAAATCTTGCTACTATAACTCCCCAAAATCTGCAGGCAACCTCTCAGTGCAAGGTGCAGCTTTGCACACAACAAACAATAATCCCTGGTGCTGGGAGCCACTGTTAACTCAGACACTTTCCAGGGACTCAATTCTTTTCATTTGCTCACTTCCCAGTACCAGGTAGACTCACAGCCTTGTTCTGCTTTTCTGCAGTGGGATGGAACATTGTGAAAAATTTGAGATTTCAGAGACCAGCGTGAACAGAGGCCCCGAGAAGATCCGCCCGGAGTGCTTCGAGCTGCTGCGCGTGCTGGGCAAAGGCGGCTACGGCAAGGTCAGCAGCCCCAGCAGCAACTCCCTCCCACCCTCAGGGTGCTCTGCTCTCATTCCCCCTCTCTGAAAAGTCCATTCTGCCAGAGGTGGAATGAGGCAGAAGCACCCCAAGGTTGGCACTGAGGTGCCTGGCAGAGCCTCACTGCTGGAAGCAGCAGGGAATGTCCCAGAGTCATTCTGCATCCAGTCTCTGCCTCTTGCCTCGTAGTTTGTGGGTGATCTCCTCTCTCTCTCTCTCTCTCTTGCACAACTTTGCTTTTTAGCTTGTGGCAGTTCATGCAGCTGAGATGTGTGATTGCCATTGTGTTGGTGTTGTTTAGGTGTTTCAAGTACGAAAAGTAACCGGAGCAAACACGGGGAAAATATTTGCCATGAAAGTTCTTAAAAAGGTAACCTGAATTTCACTGCTCTCTGAATCAAAAAAAATATAAATCTGTCCCTCCATTTTAGAATTATCTAATGATTTAATATACTTAAAAATAAGTTCTAGGATATATACAGTTTTTACTCAGATCCAGTTGCATTTAGAATTACACTTCAATTTTTCTGTCTGGGTAGTTCTCAGCAGCTCATTTAAATAGGTCAGGAGGTCCTTTCCAAGACAAATTATTGCTTGATTATATGAAATAAAGACTTAAAACTGTAAGAAAACTCTTATGTAGATAGCGTGGTGAAATGTAATTTTTTAATGTAGTGTTGTAATTTAATAAACTCAGAATTGAACTCTGTATAAAAGTCTTCCTTGTTTAGCATGTTCTGTGCTCACATATCCCTGCTTTTTGCAGGCAATGATTGTAAGGAATGCCAAGGATACAGCTCACACAAAAGCAGAGAGGAATATCCTGGAGGAAGTGAAACATCCCTTCATTGTAGACTTAATTTATGCCTTTCAGACTGGTGGAAAACTCTACCTCATCCTTGAGTATCTCAGTGGTCAGTATATGACATTCTTTTAGCTCCTTGGGGTCTTGCACAATCAAGAATTTGTGGTTCTTACCCTACAAGTAAAAGGCCAATTAATGATGGCTTGGTGTCTTAAAGCAGGTTGGTATTAAAAATACATAGAAGAACATGAATAAACGTTCTAATTCCATACAATAAAGAGGAATGAAATATAAACCAATTGTTTTTCATGACAGTACAGGAGAGAGGGGGTTTAAGACTTCTTTACATTAGATTTGTAATTTTTGTGTGTTTTGTGCAATCCTTCAGAGTTACCTGAGGGTTTAATCCTTGCAGGTTCTTTGTGACAGAAGAAAGTGTTACCCTTATTTCATGGTTAAGGAAACAGATACAGATTAGAAACAATTTTTTCAAGCTGCAACTACAAAAAACAGAGACAGAAATGCTCTTGTTTTTAAAATGCTGACTTCTGCAGGTTGCTGGAATCCTGAGGGTAACAGAACAGTGGCTCAGTTGTTTTTTTGTGAAACAGCCTGTTGTACAGCAGGCAAAAATACCTGTTTGCTTATAGTTTTCCTAGAAAATAGACTTTTGACTGACTTAAAATGATACTTTTAATTGAGTACAATCTATTTTTTCTCATGACAGGAGGAGAACTATTTATGCAGTTAGAGAGAGAAGGGATATTTATGGAAGACACAGCCTGGTAAGCAAAGCTATTTTTGTAAATTAATAGTTTGGGTTTTTTTTCCAAGTGCTTAAACTATATTTAACTACTCATTCATTTTAGAGGGTAGTGAAAGAGCAGTTCAGTGGGTCTGGGGAGGGTGTGCTGCCCTCACCAGTTTGTGCTGGTGGAACTCCAGTCTTACAACAGAGGAGGGTCCACTGCTGGCTGCTCAGTGAGGCTCTGTCCATAGGGCAGTGGTCAAGGTTTGGGGGTTGAAAACTGTGAAAGATATGCTTAAGATGCTCTGCATGATTGAATATGTGTGATTTTTGTTCCCTTTCAGCTTTTACTTGGCAGAAATCTCCATGGCACTGGGGCACTTGCATCAAAAAGGAATCATCTACCGGGATCTGAAGCCAGAGAATATCATGCTTAATCACCAAGGTAGAGCTCTAGTCATGAGTCAGGCTGCCAGTCCTTTGAAAACAATTCTCCCAAAGGCCACAGCACCTCAATTCTAGGTGATCTCCTTAGAACAGTGGCAGGGCTGTACAACTCCTGGGATAAGTGAAGAGCTGCCAGAGCTAATTGTCCTCAAACACAGCTTCCTTGGTTTAACAGGCCACAGCAAGCTCAAGTTCCATGGACCCAGGCATATTTTGAGTGGTTTATCTGCCATTTCTGCACCTCTGGATTTTTTTTTTTCTTCTGCTGGATCATTGTGAAGTAGAACCTGTGGCATTTTTGTCAATGGGGATGACTGATGGTAGCAAAGGCACTTTGGGTAGGATGCCAGATCATCTGTGGCTGAAATGACTTAGCCAGCAGCTGACACTTCCCACTGACAGCAGTTTCAGTTCCTGATTGCACTGTTCCAGTGACTGTGACACTGATTAGTCTGGCAATCTGTACCACCCAGGATTTTCATGTTTTCCTAAATAACGTGTTTACTTAGTCTGAGTCTTCATACTGAATTATTCAGGGCACTTCACAGTTTAAGACTGTTCTGTGAATTTTGAAGCAGGCAGTAAAATTCAGTAACCTACTTTTTTAGCTAAATGATGCTCTACAGTCTTTATGTTTAAATACATTTGTCTGTATTTGAATAAGTTTGGGTAGTTTGTCAAGTGGCAGCACTTGGTTTTCTCTGTAAGTGTGATTACCTTGTTCTGTTTTATAGCTGCGTTGCTTTTTCACACCATATGTGGAAGTAATTCAGAGTAATTACATACCCATGTTAAAAACTCCTAATTTTTCTCAGTGTTACTTCTACAAATGGTAGCATTCTGACAATCTGATCTATTTAATTTCAGGTCATGTAAAACTGACTGACTTCGGGTTATGTAAAGAATCCATTCATGATGGAACAGTCACACACACATTCTGTGGAACAATTGAATACATGTGAGCTGCACGATGAAATACAAAAGTATTGCTCTGCTCTGGGGGTAATGCCTGTGGTTTGCCTTTTTTAACTGGTGGTTCATATGTTCAGTCACTTAGGACAACTTTACTTGATAAATGGGGTTTTGTTTGAAAACAGCAGTCACAATTAATATTAAGCTCATTAAAACACTTCTGTATTTTTGATTTTTCTGCTTATAGGGCCCCTGAAATCTTGATGAGGAGTGGGCATAACCGTGCTGTGGACTGGTGGAGTTTGGGGGCATTAATGTATGACATGCTGACTGGAGCAGTAGGTGCACAGTTATAATTGCATGTATTTCCCTCTGTAGCTTTTCTGCTTCCCTGTACCCTCTCTCAGCTGCATGTATAAATACATATATTATACATATACACACTGCAAGTAAGAAAGAACCAAAATCCAGCTCTCAAGTTTGACTACAGACATGAGCTGCTTTTGTCCAAACAGTGCTTATTTGCAGTAATTTTACCTGCTTTATAAATGACTGAAGTGAGTTCTGTGTACACAAATTAAAGATCTCAACAAGTCCTGTTTTCCCTCCTTTCTCAATGGTGCTTTCCAGCCTCCTTTCACTGGGGAGAACAGAAAGAAAACAATTGACAAGATTCTCAAGTGTAAACTCAACTTGCCTCCCTACCTCACACAAGAAGCCAGAGATCTGCTTAAAAAGGTAGAATTTTAATGATTGTTAGTACTGCACATGTATGTAGAAAATAGAAATATAATGATACCACTGTGGCTGTTCAGTTCAAGCTTGATTTGTTACTGATTAAGTCACTTTTTTGCTGAGTGGTACAGAAAGTGATTTCCCTTGAAAATACAACTGTTTTCAAGTGAATGCAGATTTTCCTGACTGTTCTGTATTCATTCTGCACAGTACTCATTGAAGTGATGATTCATGGCAGAACTAGTCTGGTTATAACAACATAACTAATTCTGCTTTTTTGGCTGTTATTTCTCATCAAGCTGCTAAAAAGAAATGCTGCCTCACGTCTAGGAGCTGGTCCTGGAGATGCTGGAGAAGTTCAGGTAACTGGAACTTAACTTGAGACTTCTTGAATGACCTCATTGAAAATAAAACAGCTTTGAAGGTACCTCAGGGAAGGAGAGTGTCTGTCTTGAAGGGTAATGAGCAGAAAGGCAGCCACATGTGACAGCTCATCAAAACCTGAAGTCTTTAAAGGTTAACAAAAGCTGCTGTCTGGCTATTAGATGATTTGAGATTTGGAAAATAACTTCTACTCTTTAGCTCTGTCTTGCAGTAGATCTTTTCAAGTAATTGCACAATGCTAGTTGTGCAGCCCTGGAAGGGTGAGGATACTCTCAGCAGTCTGATGAAAACCTTGCCAACCCTGTATTAGTGCAGCTCCCTGAAGGGACAAGTGTAGCATTCCAGCTTGACTTTGTTTTTGTGGTGATACTGTCAAGTATTAGAGAGTCCTCCATATTTCAGAGTTCTGATAATTTGTCATTAATGCAGTGTTTTGTCATGGTTTAACTTCTGAAGTTAGAAAATGCAGAGGTATTTTGCATGTAAACTGGCTTTTTCTGACACTTCCAAGGAAATGGGGACGTGTGTCTGACTTGGAGGTGTGATCACAATTCTCAACTCTTCCAGCCACTCCGAGATAGTGCTGCAGAATATTCTACACTAGACCAAACGTGATTTTGGAGAGAAAGAGCCCAGAGAAAGGGTGTGGATAGATGTTAATGGTGAAGCTGTGGGCTCTGTGCCCTGGGGCGGGTGCTGACTGTGCTGTTGTCCCTCCTGCAGGCTCACGCCTTCTTCAGACACATCAACTGGGACGAGCTGCTGGCACGAAAGGTGGAACCTCCTTTTAAACCCTTATTGGTATGTACTGGGATTGCTGGGAGAGAGATATCCCTGTGTGCCTTTAGCAAAGCTCTTAATAAAACTGAGAAACATTCACTGGAGTGCCACTGCTTCCTGGTACTTGAGTTGTATCAACTCAGGGGACAGATTGACCCTCAATTAAAGCTGGCAGATCTGATCTAGCACCTGATCTGCTTCAGTCTGAATTCCTCCTGCTTCTGACCCATAGGTTAAACAGACCTGCAAGTGCAGTTCACTCTGAGATCAGCTTCTAAACCCTCTACAGTAAGTCAGTACTTGGTTTCAACTAGATAGAGTTGCTAAGCAAAAGTAAATGAAATCACCTAATTAAGCATTTTCTGTGTTTGCTTATTAATCTTTAAAATGCATCTTGTGCATTATAAGCAGTAGTTAGAGTTTACCTCAAACAGTGATGTGATGAAGAAGTTTTTATTATCCCATCTTACATTTGGATGGTGTCTGTTTTTCCCTCTGGGTACAATCAGCTCCAGCAGCTGTGGGTATTGCCACCTCTGTAATTCCCAGCTACTAAAATTCTCACCTAAAACTGGCTTAAGCATCACTAATGTCAAGCATTCTACAGCATGGGGACTCCAGACCTTTTTCCCCTCAAAAGGACTCAAGACTGATATTTCCAATACTTATCTGAAGGAGGTTTTGGGTTTTTCTGTTAGTAGCCATTTTGTGGAAGTTTCTTGTATAAACCAGATGGTTTTTCAAATTGTGTTGTGGTTGCATGAAGACCTGCTGCCTTTCCAGTGACACATGGGAATAAAGAAGGGATTTTGGAATTACTGCTCTTCTTTAAGCATATAAAACAATATTCCTCATAATCACTTATTCCAGAGTTGTCCTCCATCCCTCAGACTATAAACACTTCTGTATCTGCAAAAACATGACAAAACTATCTGGAGAGGCCTCCAAAAACTAAATAGTTGCAACTGTTCTATACTGGTTGTGACAAGGGCTAAACTTGCAAGAAACTGGCATTGTATTTCTAAAAGTTTTTGTTTGTAATTTTAGATTTTTTTTTTAAGGCATCTTTTTAATTCGTGTTCCTTTTTGATCCATAATTTTTGCCCCTCCCCCTTGCCTTTATTTCTCAGTGTCAGTGCCCATAGTGACCTCCCACTGGCAGCGACAGGATTCCGACACCACTCCAGGGTTTTCCTCCAGCAGAGCTCTGCCAAAAACCCATGGAATGAACTCCATCCAGAGGCTGCACTGCTCACCGCTGAGCCATTTGGTTGATATCTGTAATATAAACCCTTAATCATTTTGTTTTTGCAAAGCAATCTGAAGAGGATGTGAGCCAGTTTGATTCAAAGTTTACACGTCAGACACCTGTTGATAGCCCAGATGACTCAACTCTCAGTGAAAGTGCCAACCAGGTCTTTCTGGTGAGTGAGCAGGGACAAGTGAGGAGTGACTGTGGAGTGGGAGGTTTGCTGCTGGAAATGGGGACTAAATCCATTCTATTGACTCCTTGAAGCAAACTGTCATAACTAAACCCAAATCCTGTAACAGGTTTGAAATGTTTAAAGGGTTTGAAGATACTTTGGTTATTGCTGACGTTGTCTTTATCCAGCAGCCAACAAACAGTGCTGCCCTTGTGGAATGTCAGCATTCTGATTCAGAGTTGCACTGTGAGCCCTGCACATGGCACTGCTTTCAGAGCCATGCAGAGACAACAATGGCCAGTCCAGAGAGCAAAACTAATTAATTTGAGTGTGTCTGTGGGAATCTGTGATCTGAGGAGAAATAGCTGGGGTGTAGCAACTTCTTAAAGTCCCACTGTTCGCTTCAAGGAGTGAATAAGAGTTCGTCTGTCTACACTGACTCTTCTTTTTATAATTTTCCTGTAATAATCAGATTTTCATAATACTGCAAGTGATCCTGAGTGCATCCTTGCCTGTGAGTTGCAGTGCCCTTTTCCTGTTTTGCAGGGTTTTACGTATGTGGCTCCATCTGTACTTGAAAGCGTAAAAGAGAAATTTTCTTTTGAACCAAAAATTCGATCACCTCGCAGATTCATAGGTAGCCCTAGGACACCAGTCAGGTACTTCATCTTCTTCTTCTTTTTTTTGTAATACACTTTTTGACAAGTAGTTGAAGCACTAGAAATAAAAAATACAGCCTTGCTTCTGAGTAAGCCCAGCACTTCCATTAGAAGTGATTCTGTTTTATAAACCACATTATTAAAGACAAATCTGTGGTGCTGGGCAGCACATGAAGTTCTAATTTGTTGCTTTTCAGTGCTGATACAGCCTCAGTGGTGACTTTGATACAGCTAAAACTGTTTCAGAACACCCTAAGCACTAAAGAACTGTGTTAGTACAGAAAAATCCTTCTGCTATCACCTCAGAATGAGAGATTTTCACAAGAGGCTGTGGTAGAAGCCAGACATGGAAATTTCTCAAACTCCTGGAAGTGGAACAAAGAATTAGAATTGCTTCTCCATAGGCATTTGAGAGCAGCTTCCTGCAGAGTAAGGGAAGACCTTGGTGCTGTGTACGTGTCTCTGATTTTCTGTATTTCTTGTTTTAAAGCCCTGTAAAGTTTTCCCCTGGGGAATTTTGGGGAAGAGGTGCTTCTGCCGGCGCATCCAACACCCAGCCACCTGTGGAATACCCGATGGAGACAAGTGGAATAGAACAAATGGATGTGACAGTCTGTGGAGAGGCTTCAGCACCACTTCCAATCCGGCAACCAAACTCTGGGCCCTACAAAAAACAGGCTTTCCCCATGATTTCCAAACGGCCGGAGCACTTGCGCATGAATCTATGACAGCACCATCTCTGGAAGCCTTGCCAGGTGCAAAAGCAAGGATGGACGTGAGCCCCCTTGAGGCTGAAATTGGAGGGCTTGTTTGGTTTACTTTGAAAAAGTGACAGTATCAAAGAATCGGTCATTGCACAGAGAGACTTGGAAAGCAAAGAAAAACGGATTTTTTTTTTTTCCCGTCAATCAATGGTGCATAAAAAAAAACAAACAAACTTTAGCAAATGGTATTGCAGAACTCTAGGCACATCATCTTACTGATTCCAGTGACATCTTCTCACCTTATCAAGGATCTTTCAGCTTGAGAGCTCGAAACTGACAGTATTAAGGGGCAGGATGTTGCTTCAGAATCACTGGTGTAGTCGTGAATGTGTCGAGGAGGGTTGGCCCTTTCACTAGGCAGAGTTTGGAATGCCTGCAGGCTTGCAGCTGAGGGGTAATTAGCATGCAAGCTTCGTTAAGCGGTTCCCTACAATGGGGTGGAATCAAAGAGGAAAGCTAAACTTAATTGGTGTTTCACATTCAAAACATAATGAGTTTTTTTTATATATATATATAAAAAAATATATATTTTTCAAATAGATTTTTTGATTCAGCTCATTATGGAAAGTATCCCAAAATGAAAAAGGCAAACTTAATTGGTTGCTGTGAAGAAAGTTCAAGGCTCTAGTTCTGATTCTCCTCCTCGTGAACCAACCAATCAATAAATGAATCACTCACTGACCAGCCTGGCAGTGTGGGGTGGGAGACAACTGTTTCTCTGCTTCCCCAGCTGAAATCCCTGTTTGTTCCTGCAAAGACAAATGGATCTAATCAAACAGCACTGCTGCTATGTTCTAGGCTTAACTGGAAGCCATGGGCTCACACATGTCCTGCTTATTTCATGCCTGTCCTCAGCAGACATTTCACTGGGAAACATCACTTTTGTACACGCTGGGCCTCAGCTGGGCACAGCTTGGCAGCTCAGATTCTTACCCACAGAGAGGTCAACAGTGAGCAGAACACAAGGTCAGTAGAAATCTCTAGGAAGTACCACAGGAAACACAGACAAATCCTCCAGAGTATAAGGAAATAAATATTTTTGTAACCAGTGGGTAAGAATTTGAGGATTTTTAAAATTATTATTAATGAAATTTTGCTTATGGTAGTTTCCTGCCATTATACATTTCTAAATTTATCAACATTTTTTTTTTCTATGCTGGGGCAATAAATTTGCTGATTGTATGAGAAAAGTGTTCAATGGCCTTTCAGTGAATGTCTTCCACAGTGGGTCAGAACTTTAGCAAAACTTTAATTTAGCAAACATGTTCTTAAGGACACTATTTATGTTTTTAAAATTGTCACGATCTGTACAACTGACTTACAGGTACAAAGAATAAAATAAAGGTAAAACTTTACCTTACTTTAAATACTTCCTGCCTTAAAGAGAAAGCATTTCCATGAACATAGCTGGTGAAAGGGTTAATATCTGCAGAGCTTTACCCTAGAGTTAGAGTGTGGGTGGTGTGTGCGTGTGTGTGGAGATGATCATGCAGCTGCATACAAGTCCTGTCACTTTTTGCCTGCCACACGTTGCATTATCTTTTAGTCAAACTGTGCAAAGTCTACTTCTGGTGTTTCACAACAGTAGGGATTTTTTTATTCTAGATTCTGCTTACTCTGTGGATACTGAATCTTTTTGAGCCATAGGATCCAAGCCATAAAACTCTCTGTAAGCATTGAATCCAGTCACAGTGCTCTTTGCTGAAGCTGGCAAGGCAGAAGGATTCAGCGATACCTTGATGCTAACAAAGAAGCAACACACAAAAATGGTTATGATTGAGCAAAAATTAGGGTTTTGTTGTTTTTTTTTTTAACTTCCTGATAAGCCTTTTCTTGAAAAATATAGATTTTTTTTTTTTTTTTTTTTTTAGTTTTAGCAGGAAAATCAAGTTACCTTACAGTGACATACTGGAGGATTGCCATTGTTCAGTTGGTGACGTGGCCACGGGTGATTTGGTGGAACCAAAATCCAGGAGTGTTTGCACTGGGCCTGTCTGCAAACACACAGCACCTGGACTTTCCTGACAATTCACTGAGGATAAAGGAACTTGGTTGAAAAACAAAAAAAAAAAGAACTTTTTAGAGGCAGATCTCTCTTGGTCCTAGTTACAGCTAACAGTTGCTTTTTGCTTGGCTGGATAGAATTGTCCAGTGGAATTAAAGGTTTAATGGCTGGCAAGAATGGCAAGAGTTGTTTGTCTGAGTTCACTGATCAATCACAAACCCAACCCATTGGTTTTCCAAGGAAATTCCATGTACTGTCAATGTTTCAGCCCGTAGATTGTAAGTTGAATTCCCTACCATAACTGTGAAACTTTGGGAGTGTGACTCAGACAGCAAGCACACACTATGCAATATGGTTTATCCTGTATTTATTTGTAAAAATATCAGACATAGATCCTCTATATATATATATAATAGTGTCAAAATTACTAGTTGTGAACTAAGGGGAGTGGAGTTCTAGCTCCTGTCTGGCTATTTCAGATAAGTGCAGAATGCATTGAATATTGGAGAGCTTAACAAGTGCTTTCTTTTGTTCATTTAAAAATGTCTTAAATTTTTCATTAGAGTATAGAATCTTATTTTTTTTATTTTGTACAAGCTGCGCTTTTTTAATTATAATCACTGAAAAATTCACTATAATTTGATTTTATAGGATTTTTGTAGCATTACAAAAGTATAGTAAAACTGAGGTTAATACCTGTTGTGGCTAACCATATAAAAGTATTAAATCTTAAACTTGAACAAAAGTCATATTTTTTTTTACTAGATGTTAAATAGGGAAATATTTTGTTCTGCAGGTCATTACCAGAAAAGGTTTCTAGGTCAGCTGTGTTACCAGCAGTTTTTCTTTTTCCCATTTGATGCAGAAACTATTCTGGTAGAAGATATTCAGAATTCCATCATTTTTCTCTGTGGGAGTGATGCATACATTTGACGCCATTCGTGTACTAAATTGTAATTTTGGGAATGCTGGAATAATTCCTACCAAGACTGTCTTAATTGTGCCATCTGACATTTGAATGTCATCCTGGTATTAGCTCATAATAAAAGATAAAAATCAACGAGTCAATTGTTCTTTTGAATATCCCTTTTTTTTTTTTTTTTTGCAGTGCTGTTTAAAAGCTGAACTGCTGGAGAACATTTCATATTTGAGTCCACTCTGAGTGTACAGTTGAAGTTTATTTTGGGTCTGTTCTCTTTTCAGTATTAACTCCCAACCTGCTCTCAGTGTTAATCAAAAAGTGCATCAAACATTGAGGAGGCTGTTCTGGTTTTAGGGCAGATGTTTGGGTTTGGTTGGTTTGTTTAAATGCTGTCTCTGCAGCAGGCTCGTTGCTGTTTCATTTTCCCAGTTTAGTTTATCCAAAGGAGAAATCATTAAGAACAAAGCAAATTACTTGAATATTTTTCCTGCAAATCCTTGTGTGCAGGTCCCATATATGAACTTCTCCAGTTGCTCTTTTCTAGACTAAATCCATCTGTAGCTGTCTGCAAAAACACCCTTGAGCTGCCTTAGCAGAAACAAAGGTAATCCCTGTCCTGGTTTTCATCTCTCACAGTTTACTGCAGCTAAATATCCTCAAGAGCTTATTTAAATAAGGTGGATGTGAATAGCAACTAAATGCAAATTTAAACATATGTTTAACACATATGTTAATCCAAGTGACCTATTTGTTTTTATTTTAGGAAGTAGGTAGGCCCTAAGAATAACAGGAAATGTAAATCCTTGTCTTTCCTGAGAGCTTTGATGGGAAATGGAGGAGGAATTCCCTCAGAACTTAAAGACCCAAGAGAGGCTCCTTCTGGTACTTTCCCCTGGGTTCTTGGGCTCTTAAAAAGTGGCTGTTGATTGTCCTTTGTCACCTTGTGTGTCCCTGCAGACTCAGAGCTGCTGGTGTCTGTGGCCCTGGGTCACAGAGGATGCCATTCCTGGATGTCACTCACTCCCTTTTTCCCCTGTCTGTAACTAAGATGAGAATGACTTGTTTGATTGATGAAGTGTAAATCTAAACCAGCTGACCAACATCTCTTTTTTTATTCTTGGTTTTTTAATAAAACATGTTAGCATTACTGGGTTTTGGATAGAAAAATCAACAGAAGGAGAGAAAGAAGAGAAATTGTTCCCTGGTCCCCGTTTTTGACCTGTCTCCACACTTGCTGCAGTTGTTACTACAATGGTGTAGCCAAAGACCAAAGGATCAGGGCTGATTGAAAGCACCAACACTTTCTTGTGCTCCCTAAAATAATCTTGAGCTTTACAGGCCAGATGTAATGATATTTCTTAGCTTGAATTTTCCATCTCATTAGATCTTTATTCTGAATACTGCATTCTGCCCTTGGAGCAGGGTGAATACCTTTAGGATATTCAAGTGTTTCACTTTCTTATTGTTTGTCCTGAATTTACAAATTTCCTAAATGTCTTCAGGCAAGAGAAGCTCAAGTTAATGGTAACTAAATGTAAGTTTCCTGTAACAGAATCATTTATGTTTTCAGTCTCATCTGAATAGCAAAGTGAAAAAAGAAAATCAGGGAAGAAAGTGAGGTTACACAGAAGTTAGTGCTGGAAATAACATAAAAAATCATGAATAAATTGTAACATTTAAAGGGTTTTTGTTTTCTTCAACAAGAAAAATATACCTGGCAGTGAGCAGCTGTTTTGTGCTTACATGAGTTAATACCAAAACAATAAGGAATCTTCTTCCTTTATTCAACATGCACCAAACAAATAGATTCAAATGCATTTATTCTCTCTGATTTTTATGCAAACTACAAATTGCAAATAGAGTATAAAATAGATTCTCCCCAGTAAGAAAATCTGGTTCCTATTATGACAAAAATATAGTATTAAAGATTCCTTTTAAAAATACCAGCTTTATAAAATGCTAAGTAAAAAACTAACATCAGTGGTTGGTTTAAAGCCAAAAGATTAAGCCAAGGATCCATTAGAAGCCTACAAGAACCTAAAGGGGAAATATCTTATTCTTGTGCTTATCTACAGGTGCAGTGAGAAATAGTTGCTGTTCCAGGTGCATTAAAAAGCTCATTTCTCTCATTTACTGGGCAAGCATTAAAGATCTTTAATGCCAAGAGTGACAAGCAGCTCTAATTCTCACTGCAGTCCAGAGTATAAAATTTGCTCATTATCTTAATAAAATCAGTAGGTTGACCTTTTGGCTTGAATAGTGTTAGAAGGATAAATACAGTTTAGTACAGTCTGGAACCCTACTGAACTTATAAAAGAAAATGTTGAATTAAGAAGTAATGCAGCACATTTCAAGGATTTGACTGTTTCCTATGAGAACACAAGAGAAGCAATGCTGGCTTTTTCTGCATTCACTCTGAAAAGTTTTCTCTACTTAGAAAAGGTCAAGTTGCCATTTTCTGCACTGTTTTAAATACATGGTATCTGGAATTTGGAAACTCCTTCCTTGTGCCACCTACAGTTTAATCTGCAGTAAACTGAAAAACCTTAGTGTGAACAAACAAACTGGAACCCAAGTTGTTTGACAAGCTTAGAAAATCTGGAGATGCATAGATGTAGCTCCATCCTTCCACTTGTTAACATGGTCTGAAATAACAGTTCTGCAGAGTGGACAGGTTTTTTCTCTATTAAACCATAAAGAGATGCATTCTTCACAAAATGTGTGCTGGAATGAAAAGAATGACAACTTAGAGCTTCTAAGCTCTTCCATTTATATTATTTGTACAGTCTGATTTCTAAAAATAGTCATCAAACATACACCCATCTAATTTTATGTTGTCTTGTGTAACAGTATTTTAAATATTCTTTAATTTTAAAAAAATATTTGGGATTATGTGTATTACCTGACAGATCAGCAGAATAGGCTTCTGAAATTCAGCTTGGCAAATGGAACAAATATCATCAGATTCAGAGCACTGTCTCTTGCTGGCTGGCACCCCATAGTGCTGGAAAACAAAGGATTTGTAGCAAAAATTAATTTTGAGGGGGATGGAAAAGCCACACCCAAATACCAGGACAGAAAGGAATTTGGAATAAGGGCTGCTATGTCAGGGAAACTTAAATCCCCAATCTAAAGGAACACAGCTAATTTTTGAAGTAGAAACAGGACAAAAAGGATTATTTCACATCCTTTTATCTGAAGGGATGTGCAGAGGTTTTTTGTGGGTGATTTGGATGTTCAGGTGACACCACTATCCTTCAGTCCAGGAACTCAGACTGTGAAATGGGAGAATGAGTATACAGGGGTTAATTTGAAAATGCATTTGTTTATTGCTAAAACAATACAAAGGAATTGGAGTGAGGGATTTCTAGAAGGATTTTCATCTAAATTGGGGTTATGGTTTTGTCATAAGAGAATTCAGTACTCACTGGGCGTGTAAAAAATATCCGTAAGACCTGCCTGAAGTTTCTCCATTGTCCAAAAAAGCTCAAAAGCTGAAATGGGAAAGAAAACTTGAGTTATGCTTAGTATTTTTTCACTGTGAACTAAAAATCTCCCAAGCTTTTGATTGCAGCACTGCAAGTCTCACTGCTGGTTGGATGTTGGAAGTCACATAAGCACAGCAATAGTTCAGCCTGACCCTATTTTAAATGTTTAAATGTGACCAAATGAAGAATTTAGGCTGAAGTTTTTCCTAGTAGGGGTCTGGTTTTTAAGAGTGTTGAGGTTCTGAAATGAAGTATTGGAGTGCAAATGGATCAGTATTATTATCATATTTGCAATGGTCTTTAGCCCTGGAATTAAGGTACCAGAGCATGAGGAAGTGTTGGTCATTTTTAAAGCCAAATTGTTACACTTGGGGCAGATGAACTCTTTGGAGAAGCAGAGAGCCAGCAGGAAGATGGTTAACTTGTTTAGCATCACACAGGATACTCCAACAGAGAAAATTTCATTTCCTGGAAAATGGTGACTCTTTAAGCTGTAATTTTATCTTTATTTTTGCAAGTTCTGTGTCTGATGTGAGTGAACCTATGGTAGCTGTGTGCTTTGCTTTGCAGTCCCAATCCATTGCTAGATAAAGATGATTTTAGCCCTGAGCCAGTTCTTCTGGAAGGCTGCAGCAGTCAAACTGAAGCAACTTGGCAGTGAGCTCAGAGGGGAACGTTCAGAAATGTTGTGTCTGTAACCCTGCCCTGATTATTCCTGCAGAAAACCACTTGAGAATTCTATATAAAATCTGAGAAGAGTCTGAAGCTTGCATACCTTGAGGATGAGGTAGAGAAGGCCCAGCAGAATGCCAAGGGTCCATCCCAGGGCAGTGTCCAGCTCCCCATAGGCCATGAGGTAACGGAACCAAACTGGTATGGGGACAAACATACGGTAATACTGGCAGAGTTCTTCTAACAGCATGTACCAGTAGCCCTAAGCAAGACATGCAAAGGAATAGCTCAAGATTTAAAACTCCAAGGATGTGCAAAATACACAGAAAAGATGCATTGTTATTCTTTGGAGTAGCTTCTTGTAATGGAACAATTCTATGTGAAGCACAGAGAAAAAAGATCAGAGGATGAGTCTCACAACTGTCCAAGTAACAGGAACAGAATTGATTGCTGGACTGCAGAAAATCAAATTACAGGCTGAATTGGGATGGTTTGGCAGATGCCTACCTACTTAACAAGGCTGTCAGACTTAATTTCATAAGCATTATAAAAAGTAAAGTTACATGAAAAAGGAGAGTAACACAAATTTGGTCACAGAGATCAGCTTGTCATGGGCCAGAGTTGTGTCCTGCACTCAGGGTTTAAAAGTGAGAATAAGGTTCATTACATGGACATTCTGTGTGCACATGTACAATAAATATTTAGCTTAGCTTTTAAGGAAATAAAGTTTTTCTTAAAAATGTATTTGTAACTATAATGTACACTGGATAATGCCACAATCTGCCACTATTGACCAGATTCTTTCTCTAGTTTAGCCATAGTTGGTGTAATGGAATTTTCAATAACTTTTTTTTTTTCATGTTACATCACTAGCTGTAGAAAAAAATTAGAGATCTCGATTATAAATCAGTATTTAGGGAAGCCAGTTGTACCTCAGAAGAACTTGTTCTGGTACATTATAAGAGATAAAAACGTCCCAAAACACCCTGTTCAAATGCTACCACATCAAACTGTACTTGCTAATTTATTTTTTTTGAACCAGCACTAGTAATTGCAATTTTAAGATAAAATGTAATTGGTTTTGCCTGCCTCACCTTGGGAAGCAGATAAAAATAAATACACCACCAGTGAGTGTAAGCTTCTGAGGAAATTATTAAACCTCACTGATTTGAGAAATTAAACTGTGCATCAAATTCCTTGATCTGACACAAATATTCCTTAAGTTTATTAACAACAACAAAAAAAATCAGGATTATTTTTGAAGAGACAGAAAAAAACCAGCTGTATGCATGTGCAGATCTTAAAATCTTGACAGTTCTTGTTGAGCATGTGCAAAATTTGCTGTGCCCCAGCTGCTCCAGGCCAACTGCCTGTGTACACATTCTTACAGAGCAGAAAATAAAAGGTTTGCTTCAACCCCCAGCTTGGAGACAGAAATAAACCCATTTATCCAATGATATAATACAAGCAATTGTTTCTGATCAGACTGAAAACCTTTTTTAGCACCAAGCAGAGAAGAACATGAAATCCACAGGGTTTTCTTGCCCACGGTGTAGTGGTGGATTATATACAGACATTTAATTAAAGATTTTTCTCTGGGTAGAATTTAATAATTAATTACTTTTACCATAAGAGAATCTTCACAAGGAATCAAAACTCTAGCTTGTTTCCTTACCTTGGATTTAAAGGACAGGATAAAAGAAGGCACCAGGAGAATAAAGCACTTCAAGCCCATGAAGAGGAATTTCAGAATAAAGTCTGTGACTCCCACAATCCAAAGCACCTCCCAAAAGTTCATAAAATCCACAGTGGGGCTTAGGAAGATTAAGCTACAAAAAGAAGTATCAGAAGTTACTGGAGCACCCTATTTAGAGGAAACTGTAACCTGAGATTATCACAGCAGGTTTAATTAAAAAAGGAAACTTGGTTCACACCAAGGGAAAACATTTGCTAAGAAAATGAACTGCTCATTGTAAATGGATCACTGAGGATCTCTGACAACTTTTCCATCCTGGAACCTTCTTTGCTGGATCTTCATCACAGCCCCCATCCTCCAGAGCTCAGTTTGCTGTCTCAGTTTGGCATTTAGCCTTTGGTTTCCAGCCAAGGCTGCAGCTACAGAATGGTCAAGGGGGGAAAATCAGTTGGAGTCATAAACTCCACAGAGCCCCAGGATGCCACGTTTGGTATTCCCAAGGGTCAGAGCTGGCAATCAGAGCCAGGAATGTTCTCTGTGGTACAGCAGTGCCATTAAATCAAGTATGGAGTCTAGCAAATTCCAACATACTGTTTTTAAGGACAGCACCTGTTAAATTTGGCAGAAGGGGAGGAATGGGAGATTAAAGTGAAAGACAAACCAATGCCACAATTAAAGAAAAACAGCAGATAAAGTGTCCCCAGTTAATGTCTGAGTCATTTATGGTGGGGTAGAGCTGTTTCTACACTCACCTGTGATGCAGGGACTGAGAGTGGAAGGTGTAGTACAAGAGCAGAGATGATCCACTTAGGTAGAGCAGTAACCAAGTGCACTGCAACCTGGAGCACCGTTCCTGCAAGGGGGGTGTAAAGACACATTGCAGTCCTTGCCTCAGAACAGTGCTGAAACACATCCCAAACACCTGGTCTACCAGAGGACTTTATCTCAGGGGGTTTAGACCCCATAAAATACGAGAACTCAATGGGAAGGTAAAGCACTAATTTTAGTATTTTCAACCTACCAATTTCTAGGTGTACCAAGGTGTTTTCTAAAAACAACCAAAACCCACCCCACTCTGAAGAAACAACAGGTTTCCCTCAGGGAGTGAACACAGAGCTGAAGACTTAAACTGTCAACTGCTATTTCATCCCACAAATATAGTTAAGAAGTTAATCCATAACTTACAAAAAAGTGATTGCAATAGTCAAAATCTGAGGGGGAAAAAACCACCCCCTGAATTTTGCAAACCTTGTTATCTGAGAAGTTCCCCTGTACAGAAGTATTAAGACTTTACTTCTATATTGACAGCTAATATTATTAAGCAAATAAAACAACATGTCTATTCACATTTCTTTCAAAAATGATTAACTTGTTAAAGTCTTGCTTAACTTAAAGAATTTTGTTGCATAGGGTGATACTTACTCTGAGAAAAACCTGATTTACTATGCTTTTGTTTGCATATGCATAAGTTGTTAGCAGCCCAATTCCAAGAGAAATGCCTATTAGGAAAATAGGATCAGTTATAAACATGAAAAGGAAAAAAAAAATCACTGAACTGGGTTAAAAAGCAGCCACTTCTAATATGTCTTTGTAATTAGAATTAATAGCTCAGACTCTCAAGCCAGGATAATTAAGCACATTGTACATATGCCAGCAAAGGAAACAGAAGCCACTGAAATGTAGTTTAGTAAATCTCCCTTTCTGATGAATAAAGCAAATAAAAATAAAGCTAAAAATAAATTGAATTACATTTCAGGCATGGTTATTAGTACATTTCTTGGCCGGGGGTGGGGGTGGGGAGGGGAGGAGGGTCTGGTTTTGATCTACTCTACCGGTGATGTGCTGCATGAGGAGTTTGACACCGAGGATCAGGAGGTAGGGCAGGCTCTTGTGCAGCCACTGCAGGAGGTACCGCAGCTCCGACAGCGAGCTGCCGCCCTGCTCCTCGGGCTCCGCGGCGGCATCCTCGGGCCCTCCTGCCTCCCCAAGGGCGTGCCCGTGGGAGCGGCTCTGGGAGCCCGGCCTGGAGGCCCGGGAGGTCGCGTTTTCCCTGGATTCGGCCGCGCCGGAGCCCAGCTGGATCCGCACGTCCCCGCTGCAGGAGCCTTCTCCCGCCAGCCTGGCCGAGGAGGAGGAGGAGGAGGAGGCATCGCCGCTGCTCTGGATGCTGTGGAGATGGGAGCAGTCGGGGTGCATGGTGGGGTTTGCTCCTGGGGTTTTTTCTGGTTTGTGTCTCCTAGAGCGGGATATAAACAGGGACAGTTAAAGAAAGAGATAAAGAGTTCAGGAGAATAAAAATCCAATAGTTGTACTGAGTGACTCTGTGATGCCGCCTGTTCTGTGGGTCACACCCGCTCTCCACAGGACAGCTTTCTGTGGCCCAAATTAAAATTATTTCCTTCCCTCCATGTACAGGTTTTCCTTAGAAACTTAGGAACTTTCCTTAGAAGCCTTAGGAACTGCTAAAAGTGCAAATCAGAACAGCAGAAGCAGCTGGACAGGAGACCAGCACTGGTCTGTACAGGAGAGATCTTGGAAGTGCTGCATAATTTCACAAAAATAGCAACAGCAGTGGGCCAGAAAAGGAGCAAACACTGATGGGAAGGAAGCAGGGAGTACATTTCCATGCATCCATTAATTGGTGAGCACTGGTTCAGACACGTCCAGTCAAAAGCCAGTGCATGCTCAAAACTGAGGGCCATTATGAGATTAATGAGATTATCCTGTCTGGGGAAGGGAGCAGAACCAGGTTAGGCCATTTTCTAAGAAGCATTTAAAAGAGTGAAAAATGAAATGCGGCCAAATGAGGGATGATTTATCTTTCCTTTGGCATCTTTTGGTTGTCTTTCGGGCACTTTTTCACTTCTCTGTGAGTCTTTACTCAGATCAAATAGGGTTAAATCAACTTCTCTACACTGGTGTGACATCAAATTAATGATTTTGGAGAATGCCTCGAAGCTGAATTTGACACAATACTTGTCACTATGGACTAATATTGAAACACTGAGAATTTTGATATAATCCTCTTCCTACTGTTCAAACTCTTAAGGCTTCCTCTTTGAAAATATTTTTTTTCACAGCTAGGTTCACTGGGGATACAGAAACAAAGTAAAATTGGTGTTGCACAGCAAGTTCTGAATGCATTTGCACAAACCTCCAGTTCTTTAGCCTTTAAAAAGAAGGTAACATTAAAGAGTAGAACCACTTTAACACATGAATATGAGTACTTACTAATATTTACAAGTGCTGCTCCTACTACTACTATTTTTTTTGTTGGCCAAAGATGACATCATACTTCAAAACAACCTAAATTCTCATTCTGTATTTTTTTGCACACGAATGAAACCGATGAAGTGGAGATGGTAATGACTAGTGAACAGTCTTACAGTGTTACTGAGCGATGTTTTTACAGGAAGGAATAAAAAAGACACCTCATTTGCCCTGCAGTTGGTGTTTTGGGGCCGGGTTCTGCAAGGAATGACAGCTCGGCGCTCAAAAAGCCGGAGCTGCAGGATCGCACCTCCCCTGGCACTGCGCCGAGCAAACTTTCAAATCACCGAGTTATTAAATGGGATTTCAGAGAAGACTTCCGCACGCACCCAGATTTTATTCTCCCCCCCGCCCCCCCAAAAAAAATTAACTAAAATAAAGCTCTTGATTAAGGCCCCTTCGCGCATTCCCCGTGTCTCCCGGGGCCGCTCCCGCACCTCGCCGGGACCCCCGGGAGGGTTTGAACCGCCGGGAGCTCCTCAGGAGGGCTCGTCCCGGGAACCCTTCGGGTGGGTTTGAACCGCCGGGACCCCCGCACAGGGAAGGGAAGGAAAAGGGAAAGGAAAGGGTGACCCCAGAGCCGCGTCCCCCTCCCTGCCCTGCGCTGTGAGGGGACACGGCGGGCGGCCCCTTTCCCGCCCTTCCCCTCATGGTACCTCATGGGGCGCCCGGCGCCTCCCGCCCGCAGCCCGCCGCCATCGCCGGGGCCGAGGGGGTGGGAGAGGGCGCGGCGGGGGGAGGAAGAGGAGGAGCCGTGAGGGGAGGAGGAGGAGGAAGGAGAGGAGTGAGGAGGAGGAAGGCTCCGAGCTGGGCGTTGCTCTGGCAACGTCGCGGCCTTCGCCCCGTCATGGCCCGTGAGGAGGGTGCGCCTCCCCTCAGCCCCGCCAAAACGAGGGGGGAGGGTCCTGTTGCTTTTTATTGAAAGCCTCAATTAAAATTAATCTGGGAGGGCAATAATAAGGAAGGAAATGAAGGGATGGATATAAAAGTATATGTGTACTGCGGTGTCATTACTTGTCGGTGGCGATTAAGGGAGTCCTGCTGTCTGGAAATTGGCTTTGCCTCCCAGGAAACCTGAGGAAAGCGCTGCCCTAGTTAATGCTGCTGTAGCTCTTGGGAGAGGCTTGGAATGAAATAGATACAGGTTTTCTTTTGAAATATGCTCTTGAATAAATTAGTTTGCGTCCAGAAATGGCATCTGTTTTCCCTGGCTCAGATATTTTTCTAGAAAAAGTGTTTAGGTATGCAGCTCACACGGAAAGTGGGACTAATATCTAAGCAGCTTTAAAAAATCAGTGCTGTGTTGTTTTGAGTTAGAACAAAAATGCTGGTTTAATTCCAAAGTTTGAATACAGCAATGCTGTGGGGTCAGTAACCCCTGGAGAGGGAAAGGATGTGCTTTAAGATGTAGATGTTATGAAGTGGAAAGCTAAGTGTTTGGAAGAGTTAAGTGGCCTGGTGTTCAGTGACACCATCTAACAACAAAGCTTCTCTTTTATTTTCAAGGCAGTAGCTGAAAACACTGGCTGCATCTCTGTGTCTCTTGGAGGTAGGTTTTGAGGAGGCAATTTGGTCTACTTTTATGATGTTTTTGGAAACTGTGCCTAGAATTTCCTGACTGGAAAGTTCAGGTCACGTATCCTTTGCTTTTTGCTCAGGCTGTGGCTGATGGATTGGAAGAAACCTGGGCTGGTTATTACAGATATACTTAAGTATTAAACATACCCACAGTAGGGGGTTATGTTCCTGTAGGCCCTCTGAACTCAGAAGACCTTTCTCATTTGTGTAATTTTTCTGTCTAATGATCTCAGTGCTGCTCAGTAGCAGCACCAATGCAGATTTCAGATGCCTGGCAGAAAGCACTCAAAAATTTTTATGGCCATGTCCCCATCCTTCCAAGGATAACACAAACCTGTTGTGTTTGGCTTCTGCTGTGCCATATTGTTCATTCTCCCACTCTTTACTCAGTCAGTCACTTGCATCGTGTTTGGATTATGAAGGACAATGTGAAAAAAGTCTTAATTTGCTTCTCAAATCAGGGAAAGCAATTATAAATCTTTTATTTTTAAATAGTGTTTTATGATTGGAAATTATGCATGCCTTCTGTACATCGCTTGGAAGGGTATAAATATAAAAGATTTGTTCAGCTGTTTCTTTTTTGTAATTACAAAATGCATTAAAGTACAAATGTAGCTTTAAATCCACGTTGTTCTCAAACTATTTCTCATTGCCACATGCACTGAAAATATGAAATTAATTCATGGCAGCTTATTAATCAGTGGTGTTTGCTCATGCAGGTCACTTGCTGATTTATCTCCAATTCACAGCTCATTAGAAGGTGTGTAACTCTTCAGAGATGTTGTTATTTAACAGGTATGTTTTCCTAGTGCCATTAATGACCTCTGGATTTAGTAACTCCTGACACAAGAGAGATTTGGGAGATTATTCACAGAAAATTGCAAGTCTTTTCCCATGGGCATTGGACACATTAGGTCATGGAATACCTTGTGATAAATTTACCAATCTGTATTTGGATTCTACTCCTAGGGTGCCAATAAATTTCACCAAGTGCCCAAGCACATTTTCAGGTGTTTATACACTCAGAAGTATCCCAGACTTTCTCATCCTCCCAGGAACAGGTGGTACCTCCTTAATTGGTGCAATCAGCACTTTCCATGAGTGTGTGCCTTCTCCTCCTGAGGTTGTTCAGTGCATGAAAACATTGGAACAAACTCTGATCCTTGTGGAACTCTGCCTGGGATGCCCTGGCAGCTCAGTATTTACCTCTGCAGCAACAGTTACTCTATCCTAGAAGTTGCTGAGAGTTTGTTTTATGGGCAAAATATTAGAAGAATATATTTTGTGTCCTAAAGGAGCTCTGCAGAAGCGTGAGCAGGTTAAGGGATTACAATCTTCACCTTTTGTTTCACCTTTTTTTCATCAGAAGGAACTGGTTCTTTAAAATGGGGTGTGCAGCATCATCTGTGGTGGAATTGAAAGGAGCTGATCTCAGATACAGGGAAAGCAATTTTAGTTAATGATATGATAAAAAAAATGGGCTTTTTGGTAAGAGTCTGTAGAATAGCAGAATGTCCTGAATATTCAAAGGCTTTATTGGTTTGTCTTCATTTTTACCCAAAATGCTGCTTGAGTATGGAAGACTTCTGTAAAATTAAGAGGGTTTCGTTTAAACTGTTTGAAGGATTTGAAAGTCCTGCCAAGAGGCTCAAATAACCTTTAAAATTCGAATGTTTCCTGAGCTTTGAGTGCTCCATCTTTTAAAAACTGTCTCCTGCAACTCTACAAACCCTGACTTCAGTTTGTATTTCAAGCACGAGAAAACAGCTCCTGCATCTGAGACGGTGAAGAACAGAGCCCAGTTCTGGAAACACCCCTGAGGTGATGGCTGAGTTTCACTGCTGAGCTCTGATCCTCTAAGCTTTGTCAAGGAGACTCGTGAGGAATTCGAAGCAGATATTTTTGTGTTGCAATGACATCACCCCGTTCCCTGAGGTTTCCAGAAATCTTACAAGCCCTCTGTGTACAGCAGCCTGTTCATTCCTGTGAAGTCATTCTAAACTGAGAGTAATTCCACTGCAGTGCTGTCATGTAATTGTTCCAAAGCTGCTGAATTAGATCCCGGAGTCTTGTTTTATTTTTTTTTTAGGCAAAGATAAAGCCTTGAATGAGAATCAGCCAGCGGAGCCACAAAGGGCAGCTGTAGTTTTTGCTCCCTGCACAGGAGGGTGCTCAGCCTCTGTCTTTATCTGCAGGGAGGAGTGACTCCCGTGGTCATCAGGACCAAGTGGAGAAGCTGTTTCCTGAACCGGGCTTTTCTTGTAGTGACACTGGAGGATCTGTTAAATCCAGTGACTCAAAAATTATTCAGCCGTTCAGAATTTCGGGAGGTGTGTGTTAATTGCTGCTGTTAAACCATTACGGAGGTATTTAGGTCAGAAGATGTAATGGTCATGACGTTGGTATTCTCTAATGGGTGTCCTTAAAGGTGCCAGGATTTTCAATAGGATCTTTGAAGTTGCTCAAAATTAGGGTTTTTCCCATCTCATTTGCTCATCTGAACGTGTGAATCCCCGTGTGAATCATTCAACTGAACAGTGAATTCTCATGTGTGTAAACATGAGTGGGTTTACCAGGAAGGAGCAGATGAGTTTGTTAATTTATATTCCATTTGTAGTACCTGCTAGTAGTTATATCTTTAATTATTCTGTATTTTCCTTGTTAAATCAAAGAACATCCTGAGTTGGAAGCAAGCCACGGGGATCATCCAAGTCCCACTCCTGGCCCTGCACAGGACAGCCCTGGCAATCCCACCATGTGTGATATGCAGCAATACATTTTATGTTCCAAAGCAATCTTCTAACATAACTCATAAAATGGAATTTGACTTTCTGTTTACCTTTTTTAGGGATCAAAGACGGGTCCTGGATGTTGTTGTCTGGTCAGGTTTTAGTTAAGTGAGTTTTCTGTCTGAAAGCAATTTGTCAAACCTGTGTGTTGTACAGTATTCCAGCCCTCTGGGTGCACATCCAATTTAGTCACTGAGGAAAGACAGTTTTGTTTTTAAAAAGCAGATGTCTGGAAAAGGAAACATCTCCTTTCAGACCTTTTGGAATAAATACAAACCCAGAAATGTAGTAGGCAAAATCTTGTTTGCTGTGGTCAAGGGGATTCGTCCCCTTAACATTAGCACATAAATATTTGCTTCATTTCAGTCAATATTTACTTCATGGGTCAATAAAACTTGTTTTGCACTTCACAGAGTTAATATTTACTTGCTGTTTTTAGCTTGGTGACAATATTTAAAATTCTCTTAAGGATATGGGGGGCTTTTCTACTTCTTTTCTAACAAAAGATTTTGTTTTAACAGAGGTGTGTTAGTTTATTAGGGAGCATTATCCATGAATCAGACCATGTTTGTCATGTAATAAGATTATCCAAATTATGCCTATAACATTTTACAAGTATCAAAAGGATTTTTTTTTTTTTTGCTTGAAATTGACTAAATGTCTTACCAAATTTAAAAGCAATTGCTCGTGTCTGTAAAATTAGGCTGTAGAACTTAAGACACAGATGCTAGTTTAGGAGGTAAAGTGAAACTAAATCTGAAGATTCTTTTTGTTTGGAAAAACAATCACTAACTTAACCATTTTTTCAATTAAGTCAAAGCACAGTGGCCAGGCTTGTATGGTTTAGGGAGATGAATTTTAGATCCTTCAAGTTGACAAGACCACGTTTGCAAACTGCCAAGTTCATTTCCATGGAAGAACTTCCCCTGTGCATTTCATATTTCCATCACAGCTGGCTGTGTGCTATTTCCAGAGGTTGAGGTGTATTAGAAGTTGATCCACGGCTTTGAACCTGCTCCAGCCTTTGTCTGCAGCCCGTGGGTGAGGGCCGGGCCCAGCTCCTGTGTCTGCTCCAAGGAGATAACGGGGTGCTTGGTAAGCCACGTGTGTTATCTCACTGCCATGTACCCTGCTCCTGCCTGCTGGGCTTAACCCCAGTGCTCAGCAGCTTGTTTACATTTCTGTCACAAAAAAAGACCCCAAACATCTCCAGTTCTGTCCCTCAGAATGGTGATTTTGTGATTGATACAATTAGAGATGAGGGTGAGGTTGTTTAATGGAAGTCTTCAGTTGAACTAAAATCTCTGAATTAAATCACAGCACACCCATATCCTTCAAACTGTCAAACAAAACATCTGTTTATGATAATGATTATCTTAATTGAAGAGTTCTAGCTCATGCCATGCTTTTCTTCATTAATGAAAGAATACTTAGAAAAGTACTTAACTATTTAAGTAAGAACTACTTCTGAAGTGAAACAGTGCTGAAGGAATACTGGAATTCATCTTAGCCCCCTATATAAACTTCCTCCAGGTGAACTTAACCAAGTTAACCAATTTTCAGCCTCCAGTGCTGCAGTAAAAATGTGCTTCCTTAAATCTGGCTTGCTTGCAGACAGAGTCTGACACACTGGATTTAGTACAGCTGCAGAATTAACATTCAAAAACTCCCATGCTTCACAGTTTCCCCACATGTTACATAAAAATGCTGTGCAGTTCCTCTCTCCAAAGCTCCTCTCTCTGGGCTTTACCTGCCTGTTTGCTTTCCCTTTGATTACTGTTTTCATTTCTACACAGTCCAATTATACCCACTCACCCAAATTACTGTTCATTGGGAGAAAAATATGGTAAATTGATAATTCTGCCAATACTGGCTTAACATGCAAAGTGTAACAGCTTCAGAACTTATTTTGATGGTATGTTGTGTTTCAGGTGATGGGAGGAAATGTGGGTTTCTTTGAACACCTGAGCTGTAGAGCTGTCATGGTTTGGAGGTTGTTTCAACATCCACAGTTTGGGATCCATCTCTATCTTGTTTAATCCTTCAAGGTAGAGAATGACTTAGATTCCATTCCCAGATTTTCAGGATTTTTCATCCAGAGACTGAATTTCATTCAGGAAGATTTTTGGGTAAGTAACTGATTTGATTTAGGGAGTAGATGGATTTTAAAGTCCTGTGCTAGGTAAATACCATCAGGAATACCTCCTCCTCCTCCATGGCTTTTCGTGGCAAAAGTAGTTCTATTATTTTTGTATTCTAAATAAATATTTCCTAACCTTTATTTTACAAAGAGTGCTTTTCAGGAACCAACTAAGTTTTTTTGACTTTTACAAGTTTTTCAGCCCAGACTTGGAAATCATTCCTTTTATTTTTGTATTCTAAATAAATATTTCCTAACCTTTATTTTACAAAGAGTGCTTTTCAGCAACCAACTAATTTTTTTGACTTTTACCAGTTTTTCAGCCCAGACTTGGAAATCACTCCTTCCCTCTTTATCCTGATGGTCCTTCCCCTCCAGGAGAATCCCAGCTTGGATTCCATTGGAGTCAGCAGTGAAGGATGGACTGGGAGCAGTGTGAAATTCTTGCTGCTGCATCTCCTGACAGGAGAGCAGAGCCACAGAGGAGGAAACAGCATCAACATTCTTCATAAGGCAGAGAAAATAGGTGCAGGCAAATCCTTTAAATTGAACTATAATGAAATTATTGTTTATGGCCCAGCTTCTCCCTTCCATCCAGAATCTGTCATTTAGGGGATTGGGCCAGCAGGTGCAAACATAATTGAATTCAGGGAAATAAATAAGGAGGGAGGCTGGGGATTGTTTGCTAAAAAGAAGACATCTAGTTTACTAATTAGGAGGATTTATAGGATGCTGCACTTAAAAGTAGATGATTATTGATAGTTCATCTTAATCATGAGAGTTACTTTATAGTTTGAGGTTTCTTCCAGCAATAACCAGGATCAGCCCCTCTGCTCTGGACACTGTTGTTTGCAGCTGGAACCTTTCTGAAAGGCTGCACAGAAACAATGTTGTCAATTTAGAGAGGAGGTAGCAAAAAATGTGTGTTGCATCTGTCTTTGAACTAGTTACACAGAGGAAAGAAGTTGGAATTGTTTTTAATTATAAGAGCATAAAAAGTTATAGGACTGTAGGAAACTAAGATGGGAATTGCTTTTGATATTCTCATCTAAAGGTATTTTAATGGAAATCAGAGGTAGATATTAAACTAAAGTATTTGTCAGTGGACACTGCTGAAGTGCAAGTTAAATATTTTTAAATTTCATTTATTTTAAATGCAGTAGTGCTGATAACACTGGCACTTAGGTCAATATAATTTCTCATTAAAGTTCTTTTAACACTCCCAGCTTTATCAGTTACCAGCGAGCTCATCCCAGGTATGAATTACACATTTCCCATGCCTTTATCTAATTCATTTCTCCATCCTGCACTTCAATAATTTGAATCTGAAGTATATCAGGAAAACAGAGTTGTTTTCTTCTCTGTGGAGAGCTCAAGCAGAACTATTCCTCACAAAGAGTAACAAACAGCCAGACTGAATTACCATGGAGGATGTTGCAGCTGAGCTTGTAAATATTATTTTGATAGACTTACATTTCTTTCTGAAAGGAAAGAGCATTAAGGAATATTTTGAAAATATGGAAAGGGAATAATAGAAAATAAACTGAAAACCAGTGAGATAAATTTGGCTCACCAGCCTTTTTGCCATTTCATGTCTAGCATTCATTTTTGAGATATATCAGTTACATCAAGCTGAGGCCAGTTTAGTTTTATGTGCCTGATAAAATGGAGTGGATTCACAAGGATCTGGCCCATTCTCTTCTGTCACCTCATATTTCTGTTGCTGTGTCTGTACATTCTATTTTAACAGTTTGAAGAAAAATAAATGAAAGTTTCTAAGTAAATATTTTTACATTCAGTTACTCCATAGAGCTTCTGTATTGTGTATTCCTCCAAGTAATTCATCATGATGAAATGCAATGCTGAAGTAAAAGAGTTAATTAAAATTTAGATTGGAAATTGAAATACCAAATGAATCTAATCTGAGAGTTATGATTTCAGGTTTTCTTATGCCCAGCAACAAATAAATGAATATCCAAGGAGTGGGACAGCCACACACTCAGGGCTGGGGCAAACACTCAGCAGCAGCTATGGAATGAGAGAATCCTTTAATACAGAAATCTGCACTTTGCTTTTGGCAGAGCTGTTCAGAGAAGGGGTTTATAGTGCCCCAGGAGACTGGATTTTCCTGGATTTGGGAGGAACCAGTAGGTCCAGAGGTGTGTGGCTGTATTTGCCATTCCTCAGCTGTCTCAGGAAGTGCAGAACTTTGCTTCTACAGCTTCCCTCTGGGTGCAGACTGATGTGTCCCATGGACAATCCAGCTTAGTGTAAAAATTAGTTCAGTTTGCTTCTGATTTAATTGCAAAATCACTCAGACTTTGTGTGTTTTCTCTATGAGTAATCCAAACTTAGATTTCACTGTTGGTGCTACCTGGGGTTTTTTTTGTGTTTGTGTTTAATGCAGCTGAAAGTTATTATGTAAAATGGGTAAATTGGAGTCTTTAAAGGAGCTGCCAACTTACATTTGCCTGAGCTACTTCAGCAGTGGAGAGGAGAGGAAGAATTCCAGACACGTCATCCTGATTTCACAAGTCTGCAGAGATCTCCAGAGTGGACTGACCCATCTGTGTGAGGTAGTAAATAGCTCTGTGCTTTTGTTCCTCACAAGTGCTGCACATGTGTGCTCCAGCCATGTCATCCATGTCACCCACAGCTCCTCCCCTGTCCAGGCTGGCCGTGCCCTGGCTGGGCACAGCAGTGTCCTCAAGGTTGGCAGAAATGGGCACTTGACCTCAGAATCACCCTGAAGTGCAGAGCAGGTGCAGGACTTCCTCTCTGACCTTCCCCCAAAACACAAAATTGGCCTCTGAACATTCCTGCTTCACTGTTCAGGGACAATACATAGCTCATTACTAAAGTGTTCCTCCCAAAACTTGACATTTTTCTGTGTTCACTCACCCTGAAGTGACAAAAGATAGGAAGGAGAGGAAAATGGGAAGGGAGGCTTTCCTTGCTCTAACCTTGGCTTCCAAAACAATGCTGGAGAAAGCCACTCTTGTGTCTGGGATTCCAACCCAAGGCACCAGCCTGGCCAGCTGGGGACAATCCCTGTCAGGGATGTTGTTCACAGCTCCCTGCTCTGACAGTGTTGGAGCTCTGTTGTTCAGTTTTGTCCATGGCACTGTGGGAGAGATTTCCCCTGCTCCAGAGTCCCTGTGGCATCTCCTCAGCACACACAAATTCACCTTTCAGCTGGGTCCTACAAATCAAAGCCTCCTTGTGGAGCAAACCCACATTCCCTTCATTGTTGTTTCACACTGTGTACCCATGAAGGGTTCTTCTGGACTCAGTTCTAAAGGGATAATTGTACTACTTAAATATTAAACATCCAAGTTCTTTTTTTTTTATTGTTAAACCAATATTAAAGTAGGACAAAGCTGATTTACAGTTTATGGCAATGCATTCCAGAGTCACTGGCATTGCAGCTGATGTCCTGTTCCAGCAATATTGGCACTGCCAGGAGACACAGAAATTGAGATTTTAATTAAAAAAAAACTTTATTTCAGATCTACTTCAGTTAAATTATAAGTTAATCTTGCCTTGTGAACTTCCAGGCTGTTAAAAAGGGCAAATGGCTGCAGTGTCCTCTGAAACAATTCAAACCCTTATTTTTCATCAGGAGATGATTCCACTGCCCTGGAATTGAAAGTTGTGTGTCTTTTCCTCACAGATTGTTATTTAATCACTATATATTAGCTTTCATTGCCCTTTTGATATATTTAGGCTCATAAACTTCTCATTGACTAGACTGAATTTACCACGATGTTGTTACTTTTTATGAACAGAATGAATCAATAGCAGATCTGTTGGTTTGCACTGAATTGTTTATTTTAAGGGATGTTTAAACTTTACTGAGGGAAAATGGAAGGGCTGATGCCCAGTCCTCCTCTTTAATACTCAATATTTGATAACTCTGAGTACAGCCTGCCTCAACCAGCAAGTGCTGCACACATTATCCAGAGATCCAGGGCCAATAATATTTCCTAACATTCTTTGAAATGTAAAATATTTTGCAGTTTTCCCAATTTGTGGTATTTAGTACTTGTAAATTACTTTATTGTTGTAATAGAAGGCTTTTGTTTCATTACTAGGGAATATTCCAGAATAAGACTATTTCTTCACTGAAAATAGAGATTTAGTTTCCTGTACTCCTCAAATAATCTCTACAAACCACTTGACTTCATCTATGAATTTGAAGCACAGTACTAAGAAATATCACTGAGTTCACTTTATCATTGAATTTTAGGGATGTGGTTTCTTGCTTTTTTTTTTTTTTGTTTTTTTCTGTTTGTTTAATAATACTTAAAACTATTTATTAATCAAGTTCCACATAGACAAGTGCAAACCTGTGCCTAGTGGATCTAAAAACTTGGGAATTCTTACATCAGTGTAATCAGGTGATGACAGCCCAGACTTTGTGCTTGCTGGAGGGATTTATTTGGATTCACTGTTCCTCTATGAGCTCCCTCCCCCATTATTTGTGCATCTTTATTATTGTATTAAGTGGTTAATTAAATCTGGTCAGGTTAACCTTTGTTGATGATTAGAAGTAGGCATCTCAGCCACTGGAAAGCAAATAATTTTGGGTGGAACATCTTGTTCTTGTTTGAGTAATTATGTTTGTTTACATTCACACAGCATTACTTGCTTGAACCAGACATTTTTGGGGAAAGAGGGGCAGTGCCCAGAGCAGGTTTCCAAATGTACAGAAATTATAAAAGAGAAACATTTCCCTTCCTTCTCCTCTATGAGAAAAACAGGGAAACAGTTTGAATTAATAAGCCAGAATTCCAAGTATTCACAAAGAGCTGTAATTTGTTGTCAAATAACTTTTAAAAGCCAAACCTCCAGGCTGCCCAGCTGAACTGAGTCCTGCTTCCTCCCTGAGAATTCTTCAGCAGTAGCAATATTTTCCTGGTGGAGTATTTGTCATTCTTTTCCAATTATTACTGTTATTATTTTGTAACTCTGTTTGTCTTTGTTCTGTGGTCTGTTCTTTTTTTTGAGTGCTAGTGAAAACCTCTTGTCATTTGCCCTGTCCTTCCCCTTGGTTTGATATTTTCTGCCAACCCCTCTGCCCTAAAGTATTTTTCCCCTTTTTCTGCATGCAATGGGATCTTACCTCTACAAAACCATTGCTTTTATTGCTCATGGAGGAGTGATTTTATCCCAGAAAAATTCTCCAGTCATCAAGGTGGGAAAGACCAGAAGAGATGCCAAAGTGATCTCCTGGCTGATTTTCTGATTCTTCTTTGGAAGAACTCAACAGCTCAGTCAAAAGATGTTCATTCTGTGGACTATTTTATTTTGATAATGAAAATTTTTTTATGAACTGTTGCTTCTCTGGAGCCAAATTGTGGGATCATAGGAGATCTGTAAGCTCAGCATGGTCCAGGAAGAAGCATAGTAGGAAATTAGAGAAGAAATAGAGAAAAACCACACAAGATTTCTTGGTACCACTATAAACCCATCATGTATCTGTGTGAATACTCTCTGCCTCAAAAAGGAGATGTTAAAACAGCAAAAGCTGTAGAGAAGGGCAAAAAATGCAATCAAAGATATGGCAGATGTGGGGAAGGTGAACTGTGTTCCCATGTTCCTTCTACAAAAGACCTCCAAGTCATTTAAAGATGTAACTTTCTTTTATGGATTCCTTTTCTGATTAAAATGGTCTTCTGTAAGTGATTTTATGATACATATAAATATTATGGTTATCAGTCTCCACAGTTAAAAGAAGGCTTTTTTCTTTGGCAGGAGGAAGGCTATACATGCAAATTCAGATTCCTGATGCATTCCCACTAACTCTGCCCTTCTGTTCTGGCAGAATGAGGAGAAACTGGGGTTTGTATTTTCTTTTATTTGTTTCTTTATGTATCCTGTGCTCACTGATTCTCACTTATTTCTTATTTCATTATCTTTCCTGTTCTTTTTCTTTTTTTTTGTGGCTACATTTGTGGCTGCATTTTTTCTTTTATTTGTTTACTTTGCCTTGAACTTTCTCCTAAATCCTTCTTTTCTTTTCAGGCAGACCTTAATAAACACACTGAAGCATAATTTTTCTCTCCTTCCATTTCCACTTCCCTTCCTCTTCTACTTCCATATATTTTCCCCTTTCCCCCCAATATTATCCTTTTCTCCTTAGCAATTTTTGATGTTTTTCTTTCCCATGAATTTTCCTGTCCTTCTTTTGGCATTTTGCACTTTACCTCAGGGGAGACTCCACAAGAATTTGGGCCTTTTTTCCTTAATAGTGCAAAACTGGATAGAAACCACCTTAAAAATATGTGGGACAAACTCTGTCCAAACTGTCCTGTGGCATGAGTATGTCTGGGAGCAAATAAATTCCTGTTTAGAAAATTTAACTTCTCCTAAAAATTCAGGCTCCATCCTTCCAGCTGGAAACTGGATCATATAATGGGTTATTACAAGCTGTTAAAATTTGAGACCGAGGAGGGGGAATAGGCTGAAGTTATTCCATGGATTGTTCTGTTCTTTGTGGGAGGCTGTTAAAATAAAGCAACAGTATAAAAGATGAATTATATACAATTTAATGTAAAGCTGTTGGAAGCCATTAGGATATTTCTTCCTTGATTGTCTAACATTTGTGTACTTTTACAAAGTTTTACATTTTTTGGTTCTTTCCGAACATTATGAAAATTGTACTGAGAGGAGTAAATTCATCTGCATAAAATTGACTGCAAAGAGCAATTAGTCCTTCATTAATATGCAAATTTGGTCCAGTGCAGATTCATCTATATATGAGGCTTAAATATGCAAGTCAGTCTTGCTGTGCGAGAAGCCCAGATGCTTTTATTTACTTTGAAATTGAGGGATTTGGTTAATGATGTTGTTGACAGGAAAACTTGAATAAATTTGATGATCACCATCTTTCATATTAGACGAGGCCCATGGAAAAAAATTACCAAGTAAAATACCAATTTTATTTGGTAATTTCCTATTACCAATCTTGTAATAAAATGTAAGATAGAAAGTAATAGAGTTAGATTTCCTAATGTAGTTATCCTGAGACTTAAACTGCTCCCCAAAGATGGAGCCATTTTTCTTAAACTTTGTTTTTCCAGAGGGTAAAGACATCTCCATAAGCTGTATGAATAACACACTGCCTGGAGATTTAATATTGGAAAGTTGGTTCTGTGACTTGCTTCAGTTGGTGAGAGGATATAAGCCTGGGAATGAGGAAGCAGGAACTTTGGAAATGGTTCTTTGTCATCTTCCATGATTTATCTGTAGGTTCTTCTCAAGAATTAGTGTTGAGGCCTTTGCCCTGAACCTGTGGAACTCCCTGGAATCTGTCTGAACACACAGCCAATTCTATTTGGATCACCTAAGCTCCTTAATAAACATTTTCTTAAATATCTTTAAATCTTTACAGCTCTTGGTAATGATGCTTTCTTCCTGCTGGCACCCACCATAGGCTGGCTCAGAGAAGCAGGGTTTTTCCTCACCAATAAATCCAAGCTGTGCTGTGTCTTGCCTCTCTCCTCTTTTCCTGCCCCACAGTTCCTTTGGCACACCCAGGATTCATTCCCCTGCTTTTGTCCAGCATCCATCACTCAGCCAGGTATGGGGACAGTTCCTTTGATCCACCTGCAAGATCCCACAGTTGCTCCTCCTCGTGTTTCTTCCTTTTTCTTTCTCTGCAATTCCCTCAGCCCTAAATTTAGCTTTGGCTCAAGCAAAACTGGTTTTTGACTTCAATCATGCCCATTTTTGCCTGGACCAAACCTGGTCTTCTGTCTTGCCTGAGTGAGGCATTGGCACTTCCAAAAGAACAGAGAAATGTGGTTTAAATGGACTGAACTGTGTGTTCATTTATAAAGCTCTAGTTGTAACTACCTGAGGACAAGTTAATAGATGAGACCATTTGATTCCTCTGACTTCCTGGCACAGCTGTTTGGGATATAAATCCTCACAACTGTTGGTTTCCAAATCCTTAATGTGCTGCACTAGGCAAAAAGTTTCTACAACCATGTTCAGGAGAGAAAAAAATTCAACCAAAATTGTTAATGTGGTCTTTCAGAATCCAAAAGCAGGAGAATGAAGATGGAATTGAGTATCTGGGGGGAACAGAGGGGAGATCTGATAGTCTTGTAAAGGCTCTGGTTATCCTACAAGGGAATCTGTGGGTTTTACCATCAGAATGAGGCACTGACAGTGTCAGAAGGAGTTTATTTGCACTACTGAATAGTTTAGGAGGTGATAAATTGATTAAAAGATGAAACCTTAAAACCACACCATCTACTGAGACTTAAATAGCCTTTGCCTTTGAGAACACAGAATTGTTGGGCTGTTTGTTTCTAGTATTTTTCAGACCATCCACAGCAATCTTGGTTTTCTGATCTTGCTCCCAAGAGAGGAAAATATTAATTTTGAAGTGTATAAACAACAGGCATCTCAGCACAACCTGAGGTTGTCTCCTATCAACTATGTAATCTTTATATTCTAGATTAATAAACACTTCAGCCTTGGAGTTTATTAGTCCAAAATATATTTATTACCTCATAAATTCAAACCCCCTCCAGTTACCATCTAATTAAACTGCAGCGCTGTGCATGCTATCTTTGGGGATGTATTAATAATGGAATTATCTTGTGAAACAGTAATTACATACTTTGTGCATTCTTTGCCACACTCTTTCCTCAGTGTCTGTGTGATGAGTGGGGCACACAGTGCTCCATTGTTTGGAGCTCCTCCAAAGTCTCTGTGTATCCAAAGATAAGCAGATTTTTTTTTTTTCCCCTCTTAGTAGAAGAGGGAGAAAAGTTTGTGCATTTTTTGTACTCAGGAAAGACCAATACCACCAGACTAGGAACAGTTATGAAACATGATTGTGCAAGTGATTTTAGCTCATGCTTTCTCCTCACTCCTTGAGGAGATTACTCTCAGGAGTAAAACCTCCTTGCAGGATATGTTTTGTTTTTACTGCAGCTGCCAAAAGGTGAAGACAACCACTTCATCTGCAAGAGAATATTCACTTTTGGGACTTCACTGGTGACATAGGTTTGAAATGGGAAATGGGCTTAAAGCCTTCTTCAGGAGAGATTTACTCAGTTTTCTGCAGTGGTAAGTGTACGTGCTGTATTCTGATTTACAAATGTATTGACTCTCTCTGTGCTTTTTCTTTATAAGGTTGTCTCCCATCTCCTACTCTGGATAATTTGTATTGACAAGAATCCTTGTGCTCATTTTTCCTCCCTTACTGCAGAATTAGGTGTCTGAATCCTGCCTGATGTTCCCTTCCCTGCATGGAAAGAGGCACAGGAGGCAACACCTTTTGCACATAACTTCCCTGGAGTTCTGAAGTGCCTTATCTCTAGTTCAAGTACATCTGTTGAGCAACAGTGGGAGTGTGTGATTCTTGTTGACACAGGCTCTGCTCTACCTGACAGGAGGGGGGGTTATTCTCTCTTGTACTTCCAGCAGTTTGTGGGTTTAAGATCCATGTGCTGTGTTCTCTTGCCTTTTATTTGTTCACTGCAGTTGCTGGGGCTGTGCAGGTTCTGCAGGAGAGGAAGGGCACTTCCCACCAGTTTCCTCCCTGAATCTTTCAGATCTTTCCAGCACAAGTTTTGCCTTCTCCTTGGTTTTCTGCTCCACAGGTTCTGAAGCCTGATGCCAAATACAAAATTGAATAATGGTCACTCACTTCATACAAAGGGGTTTGATTGAACTTCCAGCTGCAACTCCATCTCCACTCCTGTATTGTGATTGCAACTTCATGTTTTATTTGCATTTTGCAGTCATTCAGGGGCCAGGTTTTCAAGTCTTCCAGATTTGGACTTGTTTTGATTTCACTGCAAAATTGTGCAAGGATTCTGCCAACAGCAAGGCCAATGTGTCTGAAAACAGATGGCATTTCCAGTACCTAAAGCCTGGTCAGGTATGAGTATCTCAGTAGTAAGAGTGACTCAAACTTGTAGCTTTGATTTTCAATAAGACACTATTTGCTTTATCCAGTAATTTTCATCTGCCAGCACTCACAGTTATTTAAATCAGACTGTTTTCATGGATGAATGTTATTCTTTGGGAATAAAGAATGCCTGACAAGCTTCTGTAGTTTAGTGAATAGATTTTTGTAAACCACATAATGAAATGTAATTATTATATGATATATATTTTACAGAATCTCAAACAGCCTTATCAGCCCAATGTCTAGGAATTCACCTTCTGAGACTGAACATCTTGTGCTTGGTGTTTTAATAAAAATGGGGACTGATACCACTGTGTTACCACAATGTAGAATGGAACAGTTTCCATTGTAATGAATAGCAAACATCTGCAAAGAATAATTAGATTTATCCCATACTGCTCAAACATACATTATTATTATTACAGCTCAGGATTAATTACTGGTTTGTCAAAACCTGCTGACCTCAAAAGTTTTGTTTGTCTTATATTTCTGGTGGCTGTTGATGAAAAGATGGTCTGTATGTCCCCAGAATGGTTCCAGGTTGTATCTTGCTTGTTCTGGCACTCTGAGTTTTTGTGCCTGGTGTCTGATTTGGAAACTTTCAAACTAGACACCTTTCTGATGTGTTTTTCCTGATGTGAATAAATTCACTGCAGAATACTTGCAGAGCAAGAGATGTTTGTTGCCAAGCAATTACATCAGATGAAACATACAGAAGGGTAATATTTTAGTCTGATTTTTTTTTTTTTTTTTGCTACAGGCATGAATCTGAAGATGAATTCTGGGAATTTAAGGAAGGAAAAAGACAGGGCTTTTATTTCTTAAATTTTTTCCTTGTCTTCTGTATTTTGCAGTGATTGCTTTGAGTCTGTAAGGTCATTCTGGTTGAAGGCATGAAGATGAGGACATCAAAGCCTTTGCCCATTTATGACAATTACTCTGGAGACAAACACAGCTCAGAAGACAAATGTTATGAGCTACCTGTAAGTTCTGGTTCACAAAACAGATGAGAATCCAACGATACTTCTGAACTTGGAAATGAAATTTATTCTCAAGGTAATGGTTGAGCTCATTATCTGCAGCTCTTTCTAAATGTAAAGTAAGGAGAGCAATGCCCATATATTCTATCTATAACAGCTGACATGTTTTCTGCATTCCTGTGTTTGCCTAAGAAGTCATGGATAATCAATTTGATGTGCAAAATAAACTGCATGGATGAATTCTGATACATATCACTTGCCATGGCTGTGCTGTTATGAGAGGCAAAAACTTCCAGGAAGGAAAGAGCAAGGAAAAATCTGCCTGATAATTTTCTCATCAGTTTTTCTCCAAGGACATATCTGTAGGTGGATTCTATAGACAGTGTTTGGGTATTTTTCCCCCCTTGAGTGGCTGGTTCTGTGTGTGTCAGTTATTTTCTCATGCTGTATTAGAAATCAAAGCTACCTTATCACTTCAGGATAAATATATCTATACTTATATCTCTGTATCTATCCCCTATAATCCTAACTAGGAAAAGCTAACCTGAAACATTTCATTTTCAGCCTTTCTTATTATTTAAATATACAGTCTAAATTATTTTTAAAATTCCCCACATGTATTACAAATAACTTCCCATCTGACTGGGAAGCAGAATAGGCAGGAACCAGCAGCAGACAGATGTGATTATAAAAGATGTTCTGTTTGTTATAATGAGACTTATGGTCTTAATAAACTCTTAGAATGTTTTTAACACAACCAAATTAAGTAATTTCAAAATCTGATTTTCTAGATCTAACCCTATCAGATCACTTTTTTCTTTATTTTTGAGGACACCCCCCCTCAAATTTTAGAGAATCTCTCACAAAATAGAGTATCCCTAGTTCCAGCAAAGAAAAAAGGGAAATCTGTACAGATAAAAAGCATGAATGACAATCCTGATCATGTGGAAAAAATCAATCTGTGAGCTTAGACATAGTTTCACATTAGTCTCCTCCTTTCTTGGAGATCCATATTTCCCCCAGAATATCCAGCAGCGTTACGTAGCCTGTCAAAATTTGCTCATAATATTTCATGTCCTTCTGCTGGAAAGAAACAGCTGGATATTTTGTGTCATGATGTGACCAATCCACCTCTGTTGTTGTCATTTTAATTGCTGGGGCTGTATTTTTAAGTCCTCCACAGAAGGTCTTTGTAGCGACAAGCGAACGGTTCACGCTTCGTAAGCAAACATAAAGAATGCTGCTGCTAATTGGAGAGGGAGTAATGCAGTTATGATTCCATCAACATTTAAGTTACATTGGGAAAGGACACGTTTTTTGTTGTGGTTGTGTTGCCACATCAAATTTTTACTCCAAGTGGATTTGGTGGGGAAGGTTTTAGAACAGAATAAATTAATCCTGGAATTACAGGGATGGGGGAGATGGAAGTTAAATTGTTCTAAGCTACATCTACAGTAGAAAAATCAGTATTTTATTACTCTTTCTTTGAAATGGTAGTTATTAATTGCTGGCTTGTGAAATAGCTTGTCTGTGAAAATGGAAAGAATGGAGAGCCTCAAAAACTCCCTTTCCCCTGCCCTGAAGAAATGCAGCCACAGTGTTTCATGTGGAGGACTCCTCAAAAATCACCAGTTTCCCAAAAAAAAGGTTCTTATACAGTAATTTATGTCTTTTTGATGTTTTCCCCTTGATATTCTGCCTGTTGTACCTATAGACTTCCAATTTCTAAGTCTGCTGGACCTTGTGCTAAATCTTGGCTTTTTTCCTAAATTACATTTCCATGGAATACTTGGCTGTGGATTAACAGTTTTACAGTTATGTGCCCAAAGTTCTTTCCCCTTTATGCTGATTTAATTTTTTTTTTTAATTCACATCTCTCTTCTCAGGTGGAGCCTCATCTTGAGCAGCATTGGGAGGGCCAAAGGTGCTTCCTTTTCCAGTTCCCTGCCTGAATTTTAGAAGATACCATTTTTTAGCATCTAGACAAGGAAATCACAGCAATTTCCATGGGAAGAATCACAGAGATGGCAGGGCTTCCCCCCAAAACACTGCCTGTGTAATTGCTGAAGACATTCCAAGCCACTCTAACGAAGTGCTGTCTGCCAGTCATTATGTTCTCCTTGGAGGACCATCTGTTGCACTTCAAATATGTAAAGGTCTCTATCATTTATTGCTCCAAACAAATCCAGGCCTTTGTCTGATGTGCTGGAGCTCCTGAATGCATTCTAAAGGTGGTTTCAGTCACAAAGGGCAGGGTATTCCCTTTGGTTGTACTCCTTCAGCTCAGATTTCAGAGCACAAATATACTGGTGAAACCAATATCTGAATATTTTCAATTTATTTAGAAATGAATTATGAACAATGACAACTAAAAGTATTTGAAATACGTTTTCATTCAGCCAGGAGGACATTGGAAGATTTTTGCATCTGGTGAACAAATCTTTCCATTGTAGTGGTATCCAGTTTTGATATATGCTGAGATTGGAATGAAAATTACCTTATTTTAACTGAATTAATTAGCTTATTTGTATCTGAAAATAGTGATTCAAAGGAATGGTAAAGAATAGAGTCAGCAGCTTAAAATGCTCAAGCCTTCCTTAGCACATGTCCTTTACAAGGATGTAATACTTGGTTGTACAGTCATTATTTATAGGTTAATTAGGATCGTTTCCACGAGTAAAATGAGCAAGATCAAGCATTAAAATATGCTGGTTTTTGTTTTTCCTGCTGAGATTTTAAAGAGGCTGTACAATCAGATTGGAGAACGTGAGCATTGTGTTTTCACAGCAGAAAAAAAGTTCTGTTCAGAGATTTCCAGCCAGAGAAACCCATAACAATTTCTGTCTGATTAGGGAGTGGTCCTATCTTTATTCCTTTCTCCTCTTCCCCTTCTCCTTCCTGCTCAGCAGCTAATGTTCTGGTCAGAAGTAATAATATGTTAGATCTTGAATGTCAGTAGCCCCAGAGATTCTGACAAGACTATTCATGTGCATTCATACGTCTTAACCAAAGCTGACACTAAAGAGAGCAAGAATTCTCATATTCCTCTTTTTATTGCTGTGCATTAAACTCAAATCTTCTCTTGGAGACCTCTGCTAGAAATGACAAATCCACCATTTGAAAAAGGCATTTTAGCAAGGTCTAAACAAAGCAGCTGGACATCAATCTGGCACAGGGCAGAGGCTCCTGTGAGAGCTCACAGTGCAAAGCTGAACTCTGCTTTACACCTTCCAAATGCTGTGAGATAAATACTAATGGGAAATAACCATTCCTATTTTTCTAAATTTCAATTTAAAAAGTGATTGCTGTGAGATAAATACTAATGGGAAATAACCATTCCTCCTAATTTTTCTAAATTTCAATTAAAAAAGTGATTTTAATTTGTTTTTTTGTTTTTTTGTTTTTTGGTTTTTTTTTTTTAACTATAGGATATGTCCTAATTGGGATATTTGGATTCTGGTAACTCAAGGTTGTTTTCTGAGAAACACACCCTGAGTGAATATTCTGCTCTACCTTTTACTCTGGACATATTTTACACACACTTGTAGGATGGTGTACTGCACATGTTTGGGTGATTTTGCAGGGATGTGATGAAGTTGTTAAAGCCAGGTAGGCAATTTTGCCAGCAGTGATATTTTTAATCTTCTTTTTTAAAATGGTTTGGTAGTAGTGACTAAGGCAGACTAGGTGGCTCTGGGCAGCTCGCCATTTTTAGGTAGTTTAATTTGTTAAAAATTATCTTTCTTCCCACCCAAATCCCCTTGAAACCATTTGGAGAAGAGAACTGTTGAACAGTTGCCAGTAATAAGTCCTGCTGAGACCTCTGTATCCTCCTGACAGAAATGTTGGTGCCAACTGGAGACTGACTGGCACGAGTTTGAACTCTGCAATACTTGATATATTTGCTTCACATGCACCAATTACAATAATTACCACCTCTGCAGCTGAAGTTTAAGCACTCACTCTGCACTCCATACCTCAGGTTGTTGGCAGTATGTTCAATCCTATAATCTCAATTTTCTTGGAATAATTAAGTAGAAAATAAATACTTCAAAAAATTAGGAGAGAGTCTGAATGGAAATCAGAGGCTGAATAATAGAGTTGTTTGTCATGTTGCTATTGTTAAGCTACATTTATTTCTATTGAATCTTTATTTCTAAAAGGCAGCATCTTCTTTTGCCTGCAGAGATTCACCAGGAGATGCTGTAATCCATTGACTTTTATATTCAGCAGTAGAGTATCTCTTGATGTGAAGGGAAAAGCAACATGAACTCCTACTTTATTTAGATGTTAAAAAAATAGAAATATTCCTTTCAAAATAAATGCTTTTGACTAGAACAGGAAATCACCCATCCCTTACTCCTTTTGGCTGGATGTTTCCATGTGAGATTGTAGGGATTTAATTCCAGAACTGGTTTTAACTGGCCAGTTCCTGACAATTCCACTGGTTTAAATCTGATGCAATGGGAACCATCTCTCCCCCACCCCTGTTGTCTTTCCAAGAGACTGGTTAATTTTTAAATTGGATCAGCAACATTTTTTTAGAAAACCTGGTAAAGTTTCTATTACACAAAGATAAGCCTTAGACTGAGCACAAACTGGCTTGCCTGTAGCTTTCCTAATATGATTGCACTGTGGAGAGTAGACACTAAAATTTATATTAAAATTTCTTTATGCAGGTTCCCTCTAGGGAGAGGAAGAGGGAAGGAAAAAGCTTCATGTGACAGATGCTAATTATGCAGCTTAATGCACTTCTGGAAGTTGCAGAGATGAGAACTCTATAAGAACCTATCTACAAAACAAAGCACATTTTCAACAGCATTTTTTTTCCTCAATTCTTTTTTAATCTGCCTCCTCTCTGTTTTCCAGGAGGCTTTATTTCCCAAAGAGTACAAAGGGCAAGCAGTGTCTCAGGTGCAGGATTCACCAGCCATGGATGTGATTGTTCTCCATTGTGTCTTGCTGTTCTGAGGTGCTGGACATGGAATTGGGAAAGCTTCAAGGTTCTGAGCCAGGGAGAATTTTGAGTTCAGAATTCCCTAGATGATGTGGTAGTGTTTTTCCCCTCTTTTGTGGATATTTTATCAGCTCCTTATCCTGTGTTTAGGTTTAGTGGACAAATGATGTTCTGCACTTGTGCTGGGATCCTATAGAAGGATTTTTTGTGATGAATGTGTCAGGACTGATGAACCAGATCCCAAAATGCGTTGTGTAGAGAAGTGAGCAGAGACACAGCAGCTGAGGTCCTCAAAACTGGGAGGTGCAGCCACACCAAACCCAGTGTTAGACACTAATCCTCTCTTCCAGACACTGCCCTGTGCTGTTTGAGGGAAAAGAAATGGGAAAATTATCCTGAAATCAATTCAGACTTGCAAGAACCATTGTCCTGGACGTCCTAATCTACCAAATCCCTTTTACCAAAGCATTCTCTTTCCTCTTAGTGATAAACCCATACCAGCTCTCGTGTGCTTAGTGCAGAATGCTGCTTTCCCTGCTGTCCTTCACATCCCCGGATTTCTCCTGGGGAGGGGCGACTTGAGAACCTCTCCCACGGGGACATCGCGGTGGCATGGCTGGGACTTCCGAGGGGCTCGGGCTGGCCCTGGGCACCCAGGAATGCTCCTCACAGCCCTGGGCTGCAGCCAGCCCAGGGAAAACCATCTGTTCCCCTTGGAAAGGGGTTTGCTTCCCCCGGAGCCCTCCCCCCGCATCCCGGCTCCGGCCCCAGCTGCCGTGTTTCGATGAGCACTGAGGGAATGAATCTCCTGCGTTTAAAAATACTCTGCTTCTATTTAGATGAAAAGAAGAATCTTGCTTGCCTACACTGGCATACAAAAATAGGCTCAGTGTGAGTAAATCTTCAAAGTTTCTCTTGGTGAATATATCTAGCCTCACTTCTTTTTTTTAACTTATCATATAAGTTTATTTATAGAGTGTCCTTCTTTCCTCCTACTCTATCAAGACATTTGCAGAAGGTTGTCGCTCGTCTTGTTCAGGAGTCCTGAAATAATTTGCAGGGCCTTTGAAACATCATCGTGTTGCATAGTTGTGATCAACGTGCTGCTGTTGCATGAACATATCATATTTTAATGTGAATGTCAGGTTAGCTGAGACATTCAGGGCTTTCTTTTACTTTAGGTTCTTTACACTGGTTTGCATTTGCACTTGAACACTGCAGTAAAAATCCTGCGTGTAGTAATTTAAAATTTTCCATTTTACATGCAAAGCATTGCCTGGAAAATTAATGTGTAATATGAGAGGATTAGTAAGATGCATACACTTTCCAAACATCTCTTAAAAATAGCTTTCACTGTCACTGTAGCATCTTAATTCTGAATAATCTCACAGTCCTTCTGCAAATCTGTGCATGTAGTAACAGAGAAGCCACCTACTTCATCCTCTTGAACTGCACAATATGGATCTGGGCATGGAAAAAACTGGGGTTTGGAGTAGGGCTCTGCTTTGGCAGAGAGGCTGTCTGTGGGCCTAGTGAGAGCATTAACGCTTGCATTAAATATTAAAGTCAGCTTTCACAATTCTTGCCTATCTTTTCAAAAAGGCTCCGAGATCCTCACTTTGGAATTTGCTCCGTGGTGCAAAGCGCCGGCGCAGATCTCGGGAATCCTCTGCCAAGAGGTGGAAGCTGTGGAAGGGGAGCCAAGGCGAGTGTTCCCTGTGCTGGGGCACACTCTGTGCCCGGACTTTGGCCCGGCCTGACCGGGGGTGCCCTGGGGTGGGCACAGAACCCCAGGATTTCCACCAGGACCGCTGAGTCCAGCCTTATGGCCCGGGATCAGCCCGGGAATGGACAGGAGCCCTGGCAGGGATAAGGGAAGGGTGTGTTATATATTTAATACATAAATTTCTATTTATGTCAATAGAAATATATATATACTCATATTTATATGTATAAATAGAAATATTTACACATTTATATGTGTAAATATCGAAATGGGGGTGCCAAAAGACGCACCAGGCTCTGCTCTGTGCCAACCCCCAGGACACGGCACAACGGGCAGCAACTGATGCCCGGCAAGCTCCACCTGAACATGTCCAGGGAGCACTGGAGAGCTCGCGGAGCCTCCCTCGTGGCAGTATCCCAGACACGATCCTGTCCTCCGGGATGTCCCACTGCGGTCCTTCCGCCCCGACCCATCCCACCATCCCGGGAGCCGCGGGCCCGGCCGGGGCCGGGACTCGAACCCGCGACCCCGCCGCCGCCGGGCGCGGCCGCTAGATGGCGCCGCCCCAACGAGCAAGGCTG
>NW_024506882.1:2264665-2514106 GCF_017590055.1 Onychostruthus taczanowskii | reverse complement strand
CCGCCGCCGCACCCGCCTTCCCCCAGCGGCGCCGGCGGCCATGGCGGTGAGCGGCCACGTGACGGCGCGGCGGCCAATGGGAGCGCGGCAGGGGGGCCCCGACCGCCGTCCCTGTGGCCGCCATTAAAGAAAAAGGGTCTCGGAATTACCCGGGAGCCGGATCCGCTCCCGCTCCGGCCATGGGGGACCCGCGCTGAGGCTCCCGCCGCCACAGGATGCCGCGGCCGGGCAGCCGCCGACAGAGGCACCGCTGAGGGGAGGCGACGCGCCGGCGGGGGCTTCGCGGCACCGACTCCGCCAGCGGCAGCAGCGGCGGCGGCCGCCGCGTCCCTGTGTGTCGGCGGCGCCGGGAATTGCGGGGCTCCGACCCCTTCGGGCTGAGCAGAGCCCGGGGCTCGGCCGCCGCCTCCCCGCCCTGCTCAGGAGCCTCGGGGAGGGGGCCCTCCGCCCACCGCCCCCGCGGGGACCCGCACCTGAGGAGAGCGAGCGGTCTCGGGGCTCCCCCGCCCCCCAGGACAGACCGCTCCGGCCGAAGACGATCGTTTTTTATATCCCCCCCCTCGCCCCTTTTTTTTTTTTTTTTTTTGTTTTTTTTGGGGGTTTTTTTTTTTTTTTTTTTTTTTCTTTTTTTTTTTTTTTTTTTTTTTCTTTTTTTTTTTTTTTTTTTTTTTCTTTCCCCTTTATTTTTAAAGGACCGGCCTCGCAGCTGAGCCGGTCCCTCCCCGCCTCGCCGCCCCCAGGGGTCTGGCGGGGGTCGCTTCCCCCTCGCCGCCGTGACTCGGCGGGCTCCGCGCTCCCCTGAAGAGACTTTGCGGGGTCCCCCGGCCCCCGAGGACAGCTGGGGAGGACCAGGCTCCCCGAAGACACTCTGCGATTCCTCCTCCCCCGAAAAGGCTGGGGATCGGCCTCCCGGAGACTCCTCCATCCTTCCCCGAAGAGACTTCGAGGGTCACCCGCAATTTCCTCCTTCCACCCTTCTCCCCCTCCCTCCTTTCCCCACGGAAGGAATTTTTACCCAACGGAGGATATTTTGGTTTCGCCCTCGCTGCGAAGAGTATTTCGTTTTTGGGAGGGGGGGTTTCCACACGGGAATTTAATCCCCCGCTGGGCTGCTAAGGAGACTTTTGCGGCCTTTCTCTCTCAAGGAATACCTTCCCCCCTCCCTTGCCCCCGCAGATGTTTTTTTGGGGTATACCCCAGGAAATTTTTCTTGCTCTGCCTTTACGAATTCTTCAGACTGGCCTTGCTTCTGGCCCCTGAAGTTTGTTTTTATGATTTTAAATTTTAATTTATTTGGAATATTTTTGGAGCAGGGGAGAAGAATCTGACCCCCCCACACCCTGTTGCCCTCGGACTCCGAAGAGACGAGCCTGGATTTTTCTCTCTCCCACGGCCAATCCTTCCCAGTCATTCCACAATTTGCCCCTTTCTCATCTGATGACTAAAGGAGCAGGAGGAAGAGGAGGGGGGGTTCTGGATTAATTGCCCCCGCTGGATTATTTATTTTTTCCTGCTTCTCTCGCTTGGCATCTGAGAAGAGAGGAAGGAGGGATGTCAACTGATTTTTACCCCTAGCCCCCTGGATTAATTACCCCATTTTTATTCTCTTGTTGGATCAATTACCCCTTCACCTTACCTCCTCTCCCTCCCCTCCTTATGCGAACGAGAAGACAAGAGGAACAGGGAGGATTTTGATCTTAATCTCCCGTCGTTGGATTACTTACCACCTCCCTCTTTCTGTTCTCCCCTTCCACGGCGGCTTTACACCCCCGATTGAGCTCCAGAAGACGAGAAAACGTTCTGAGTTCCTCTTTAATTTTTTTTTTTTAATATATATATATTTTTACCCACCTCTCCCATACCTCTCTGTCTCTCCTCGCGGGTTATTCCCCCTGCCACTATTTCGCGTGCGTGTGTCTGTAAATCCCTTATTTAATTGTATTATTATTTGTGCGTGTGCAGAGCCCCCCTCCCCCTTTCCCTCTCGCTGTCTGTCTCTCCCTCTCTCCCTCTCCCTCTCTCTCCCTCTCTCTCTCTGTCTGTCTCTTTCTTTCTTGTCGGAGGCTGTGGGATAATGGCGTGTGGGTTGTGGCTGTGAGGATGAGTTCCTGCTTCGTGCCGAACGGGGCCAGCCTGGAGGATTGCCATTCCAACCTCTTCTGCCTGGTGAGTGTCGGCCCCCGGCGCACACACGCCCGGGGCCACCGAGGGAAGGGCTCGGAGCTCTGGGGGAGGGGGAAGGGGCAGTGGAAGCAAAGCAGCCATTTTTAGCAGAGCTTCTGCTGGATGAGCCCTCGGAGTAGGCCCTGCCTGGAGCAGCCAACTCTCCCATGCCCCTCCGGTTCCCCTCCATCGCTGTCTGTCTCGCCTCGCCCCTCCCTCCGCTTTCTTCCTGGATAGTAGCCTCCCCGCAACTCGCCTTTTCCTTCCCTTTCCGTGCCTTCCAACTTTTCCTCCTTTCTCCCCTATCCCTGCCTCTGAGCGTGGTGTTTCTCGCAGGGGAAGGGAGCTGCTGCTGCTCCTGCCGGCCCCACATCTCGGGGAACTTTCTCTTTTGCCTCCTCGCTCGTGACATGCCAGGCAAATCCGAGGCGAAACCTCCCTTCTTGCTCGCTTTTAAACGGATCCCTTTCCCTGCTTGTTTTTATTCTGGAGGGCTGCTTTCGGTGATGCCCTGCCTGTCTTGTGTTTTGATGTGCACCATTTTGTAGTCTTTTTTTAAACCCAAGTATCAGATCGTATTGTTGAATTTTGGTAGCTCCAAAAGTGAATTCGATGTAACTGGACTGTGATGCAATTTTTTGGTGTCTGTGCTGAGCTGTTTCATCAGCTTTTAATGCAAATGAGCTAATCTTAGCTGTCTGCCCGATATTTATGATTCTAGAGATTGTTACAACAATCCTGTGCCAATCTGTGGCACTCATATTTTTGGATGGAGGGGAATCTGGACAGCCCGACTGTGTCTGCAGCCTGCATCAGGCCTGCAGCTCCAGATTAATAGTACAATTTAAAATCTGAAAGTCTTTCTGAAGTAGCAACTGTTGCAGACAACCTTTCATCTAAATTGCTCTCCTGCTGAAGGTAGGGAGGCTGCCATGTTAGGTTTAAATGTTGCAGTAATCTTTTGTGTGTTGTCATATTGGGAAGACAAAAAATAGTAACTTCTTAGCAAATGCTAGCCTGCCTGGCTCTGCCTTCCTAAAGAGAACCCGGGGCAATGCCTGGTCTACCTGCCTTGAGGTGCTTGTGCTCGAGTGAAAAAACTGAGTGCTAAAACTTGGTGTTGTGGTGGAGATAATCCAGGAATTGTCTGCTTCTCATTACACAGAGTGGTAGCTCTTTCCCTGTGTAAAGTCAAATTAATTTTTGCCTAGGAAGGGGTTTAGTGGATCATTATCAACGTGGTTGCAGGTCTAACATATAATTGAATGATAAAACGAGGATTTAAATCATTGAAATGTGGTGTGAGGAATGAAAAGTATCATAGCTCTTGGTAAAATCAGTGAAGACGAGAGATTTCCTGGGGGAGAGACAGAATTTTTTACCATGGAGAAACTTGTGAAATTTTCCCAAGTGGTAGATGGTTGGAAGAATGTGTGATTTGGTGTATCACCTATTTCCATGGAGTAATCTTGGATGGAAAAGGCAGTGTATGCATAAGTAAGCAAAAAGAAAGATGTTCCTTGCTAAGGCAAGTGTTTAGGAGATTGGACTGTGTCAGCCTGTGAATAATAACATTACTCACTCGTCTTTCACTCTTTTGCTTCAAATCAAATCTGATTTTTCTCTGTGTAACCTTAAAGCTGCAGTGAAAACAAACAGCTCTTGCTTTACTGCAGTTATTTAATGAGCTATTAAACCAGGATCCCTGATTGTTCCCAATTCATCTCCTAAATCACACAAAACTAACCAACAATTCAACTCCCATTCAATCCTGAGCGATCCCGCGCCCTCACCTGCAAGCAGCATGTTCTCGCTGGAGGCGCCCGTTCTTTTTTCTTTTTTTTTGACAGCTCTTTTCTCTCTTTCCCAGGCTGATCTAACTGGGATTAAATGGAAGCGCTACGTGTGGCAGGGCCCAACGTCTGCCCCCATCCTGTTCCCGGTGACGGAGGAGGATCCCATCCTGAGCAGCTTCAGCCGCTGCCTCAAGGCCGACGTGCTCAGCGTCTGGCGCCGGGACCAGAGGCCTGGGCGCAGGGAGCTCTGGATATTCTGGTGGGGGGATGACCCCAACTTTGCTGACCTGATCCATCACGACCTCTCAGGTAGGAGCTCCTTTGGTCGCTGGAAGGATCCTGGTACTCGGGGCTGGCTTCTGGCGGCTGCACCGGGTGGAGTGTTGTCTCCAGAAAAGATAAATTTGTTGCTGTAACCCTCACCGAATTATTGCAGCAGTGATGGGCCATCTGCTCTGTGTGCAGCTCGCCTTGGACTGCTGGATTTTTGAGAAACAAGGGTTTTGCTCCCCACTTGTTCCCTTGAAAAAAACAAAACACAAGGCTATGAGTTTTGGCAGCTTCTTCATGAGAAAGCTGTGCTGAAAGCTGTGCCTGTGATTCACAAGTGATGTCTTAAACATGTTTTGATAAGATCCCTTTTGTTGGGCAATTAGAATTTTCAAATTCAAATAGTAAAGCTCATTTTATTATGTAATAAGAAGTGTAGAGATCTGGGCAGCTCTTGAACTGTTTGGAGTTGTTTTGGTTGGAATTTACACCATCAGTGAGAAGCCCTCAGAAGGAGGCACCAGGAACTAACCAGCTGTTTCCATGCAAAATCTGTAAACCTTCAGTTTTTATGATTCCTCTCCCCCCCTTTTCCTGGTGCCCTGAACCTGCTTTCAAACCCAGCCTTTTGAAAGACTGACAATATTTGTATTTCTCAATAATGTTGTACTTCAAATTTGGCACCTTCTTTTGGAAATGTTTGCTTGTTGAGCTCAATTCCCCACGTAGATGGTTTCCAGCTGCTTATCAGCAAGGTGACGAAGTTAGATACTTAAACTGGGTGAGTCTAAAGGTGAGACTAAACTAATTTGAGGGGAAAAAAAAAACCCAACAAACACATCACTCTAATTTCCTTTCAAATAATGTGCAGTATTCAGATTACTGAAGTGTAAAATGAGACCAAGGTTTGGTGACCTGGTAACCAGAAATTGTTAATGCTGCCTGTGTGTGTGTGTGGATAAGCTGGAGAACAAACAGGAGTTTAAAGTGCCACTGAGGAAGTTGACTTGAAACAATTTAATAATGTGTGGAATTTTCATACAAAAATACTGTGATCTGAAAAACAATTGACGCACTGAAATGATGTTTATTTCTTTGAATAGTTGACTTCAAAGATTGGGCTGCTGTTCCTATTCCTGTCTGTCCTGGAACTACAGACTTTGCATTTTAAATGGCACTTACACTGGAGTTTGCTTGATATTTTAGTGCATTTAAAGCTTCCTTATTATGACCTATAAATAACCTCAGTTTTGACCTGCAGGGAACATCCTTTGTGTGGCTGAGATGTGACTTAGACCCAGTGCTGGGTGGTTTTGGCCTGGGCCTGCCCTGAGCCAAGACCAACACTTGTGTGGAAGGACCTGTGTGAATTTTGTGTGCTCCTGGCTGTGGGATTAAATTGAGACAAACACATTTAGAATGGGAAATCCAGTGAAATTTAAGTCGTTTGGAAAGTGCAATTTTGTGCTGCTAACCACTAAAATTATTTGTTTGAGCAACTTTCTTTGCCACCTCTTGAATCTGTCTGCTGGTGATTTATCACAGAAGGGCATTTGGAAACAGCAGTGGTTTGTAGCTGGAGTTTCAGCTCAGCACCTTGTTTGTGCTTGTCCAGAATTACCCTTTTGCACAGGTAGATAAGCAGGTATCATCCCAGGGACTTACCAACTCTTAACCTCTCTTAGGGTGTAAGGGAGAGATAGTGGAGGATTAGAGTCTCCCAGCCATGTCTTTGGGTGTTTTCTTGGTTCAGGTCACCTGTGGGTGCCTGTGCTTCCCCAGAGCTGTTCCACACGTGTTCTGTGTAATGCTGCCACTCCTGAGGCTGTCACCTGTGTCTGACACCTTGGGCTCTGCAGAGGTGGTTTTGTCCTCCTTGAATGAAAAAGAGAATTTGTGTGTGAGGCTCTTGTGCCAGGAGTTGGTACAGATCCTCCTCTGCATCACAGAGGAGCTGGCTGAGGGGTGCCCACAGCTGCACTTTTTCTCTTTGCTGTTACACAAAATCTTCACGTGGATCTCACAGAAGAGAGAATTATGGCTGAACCCAAACAATGTTATCTGACCTTTGTCGTAGCCTAATGGATTTTTTCATCGGTGGACAATTTCTCCTGGTAATTCACACTGCCTTGTTCTCCCAATGACTGCTTGTTACATTTTCAATGGGAATGATAAATGACTTCTTAGCACAGGCTTGTTACCTGCAAAATTGATTGGAAATTGTTTGCTGCTGGAGGTTGAGGTGCTGCCTCATTTAGAAGTTTGCTGCTGGATAGGTGAAGGATTGTCCTGGAGGATGGGGAGAGGGAGGAACCTGGGGGCAGTCTGTCCCTTAGTGCCTTTGGACAGATTTCTCCTGAAGAAGTGGCCCTTGAGAGAGCCACTGGTTAGAAATGTGCCAGAGCCACTTTAATAACTCTTGATTCTGGCTCCCTTTGGTCTGATACTCTCTGCCTGTTAAGGAGAGCTTGGTATTTTGACAGATTCAGATTTTTTGGTGATGTGTAGTTTCAGTGAACAATGGGTGTTCAGTGACTGGAACACATCTTGGTTATCAGCCCTGGGGGATTTGAAATATGTCAGCCTTCCAGAGCCCTTTTGTCCCCTTCCCAAGATGCCTTCACCAGGGGATGTAGAGGGTTGTGAATGTACATCTATGCATATCAGATTGAAGAAATAAATGCTATCTCTGTGTTCAGCTGTACATTCTAGAAGTTCACTCTCTGCCCTGGAGTCACGTTTGAATCCTGCTCGTGGCTGTGTCAGAGTTCTCATTCCAAGCCTTGGATAAGTGTCTTGTTGATGGTCAGGGATTGTTGTTGCCTGGGGGCATGTCAAAAGGAGACTTGTTCAGAGATGCTGATTGATCAGGAATATTGACTTCACTCAATCATTTATTTTTTTCCCTTCCCTAGGAACCTACTTACTGTACATACAACCAAAAAACCAGAGGTCTGTTTCTAACCCAACGTAGCTAGAGGCAGACAGAAGTTAGTGAAATGTTATTTTAGCCTCTAACAACCTCAAAGGTTATGTTTTTGTTCTGACAGTGAGGCTTGATTATAGTAATTCTTGCAACTCAAACCCTAAAGTAGGACATCTCTTCCAATTTCAGCAGGCAATGGTCTCTCACAGCTCTGATCAGCAGTTATTTTATTAGAAAGGTTCTTTCTTATTTTCATGTGGCTACTTCTGCTCTTGGATTATTTCCTTTTAAATTGGCAGTAGATGATTTTAAACCTGAGAACAGTTGGGTATGAATTATGTACAAGACATAGTCCCAAGGAAATGGTTACAATTTGATTAATGCTGGGATAGGGGAATGCAGCTATATGGCTTTGACCTTCAAATTGCATCTTTTAAATGGTGAGCTGCAAGATGTATCTTTTTCATTCTGGTGTCTATTAAATTTGGTTAATTTACTTTAAAAATTAAAGAGTTGTCTGTCATATATCAAGATAATCAGTTTTTGTTTGCTGAACAATCTTGCTCATGCTTCTGTGAGGGGGAGATGTATAAAAATAATGCTGGTTGGAGGAGGGCTTGGGAGAATCCTGATGTTTGTCTGTGTGGTAAAAACAGTCATGGCAGCAAAGACTAATATGTGTTGTGTAGTTTTCAATGCATGTGCATTATAGATCAAATCCCTGTCCCCAAAAATTCAATGAGATTGTGCTGATGTCAGCACTGTGTGTCTCATTACTTCAGGACAATGAAAACCAGAGGATGAGCCAGTTATCATTCCAAGGGGCTGCAAACCCTGCCAGTTGCAAGGAGTTGGCAAAGGCAGCTTGGAAAAGAGTCCAGCCAGTGATGCCTTTTTAAAATAACAATTGCTCCCTGAGATCATTTAACTCCTACAAAAACCACCTAAAAAACAACAACAGAAAAGGGAAAGGATGCTTTTAAAAACATTTTGCACCTGATGTGAGCACGGTGAGCTGCAGCCCCTTGTCTGGGAAGGATCTGTGTGTTCTGTGTCAGGCAGGAGAGGCATTCCAAGTGCTCTTGCTGCATTGATGCTTCAGCATTTCTTTAGTCCTCCATGTTAGAGATGTAGCCACTTAAGCAAAACTGCTGATAAGCATTATGCAAAAATTACTGAAGCAGTTTTATCAAACTTCTGTGACTTGCTGTGAGCTCAAAGGTGACAAAGATTTAACTTTTCCCTCCCCATTTTTCCTTGACCAACATGCACGTGAAATATCTGTGGAGTCAGGTGAAAAATGCTTTGTCACAGGCAGTGAGGATTTGGCATCGTGTCATGTTGGTTGTGTGTACAATGTCACATGCAAAATGACCTGGATAAATCAGAACAGTGAAATATTTTACTTACACTGCTACATCTACCTGAATATGGAATTATTTAGTGTGGTGGAGGATATTGGTTCGTTTAGCCGGGAAATTTTTCAGGTTTTTTTGTGGCTTTGTAGCCAAACTTACACCAAACAAATGGTGAGGGAGAGCAGTTACCTTGTTATCTCTGTAAACTGCCATGGCTACACTCTTACAGAAGAGTTCTGCTTTGAAATTGTCAGGATTTAGAAAAGATTCTGCTGGGTAGAGAGAATAAAACCCCTGTGTGTGATTCTGGTAAAAGCCAAGCAGCACAAAAACTAACCTGGAATGGTGCTGAATGTTTTCACTGTGGGATTTTGGACAGTTTGGGTGTCCAGAGTCCTGGATTCAGGTTCTGTTCAGTGTAGATAACAGACACCACTCTAATAGGAACAAACTTCAGTTGTCTTGCTCAGATTCTTGTATTGGTATTTTAAAATGGTATTGTTTTCCTTTTTTTTTTTCCCTGCAAAATCTATTGCATCTCACTCAAAACAGTATTTCAGTAGCTTTGCTGGGTAATTCTCACTTTGAGCAGTTTAAAGTATTTTAATTCAAAAATCTGGGGTTTTAAATAGAAAACTTCTACTCTAAGTGTTTCTGTCATATCATATTACATTGTTGTGTACAGCAGTAATTTCACACTACTGTGTTTATTTACTTCCCTTGGAATCTGAGCTTTATATAGGAAGTTTAATTGTATAAATCAGGTTTGTGTCAGTGTTTTTATAGCTGGCACAGTCATATAAAAGCAAAAAAGGAACTTGTGAGGTAAGAAATGCTTCCAAAAGACAAGTCTCAATCCTGATATGAAAGAATGAATTTTTCCCTTGTGTAATTGAAGTAATTGTGGGGAGTTGTAGTCCAAAGTGGAGACTTTGTATCTTTGCATAGTTTATTTTAGAGAGTCATTGAGCATTAAGGAGATGTTTTTAATGGTGTGATAAACACTCAGCCTGTGCAAGAACTGGTGTTTACTGGTGTCCTGTGTGTCAAAGGAAGGAAGGAAATTCATGTTCTTAAGTCTTGTTAAAAATGGCATTTTCAAGGCTGTATATTTATCTGTTGCAATATAGATTTATCTCTATCTATGTATTACTTCTTAGAAATCCTTGATCAATACATTTGCCTAGACATCTGTGAATAACAATATGCTTTAAAACTTGACATGAATTAAATGATGATGTTTAAAGATACTCCTTATTCAGAATTCACTCCAAATTGCAAGAGTTTTATATTTGGAGGGTGCTCCAAATTTTTTCTTTACTCCTCCAAGAGCACCACAAAGACAGAAGGGCATAATCAGTAAAAATGGACTTTACTGGTTCAGGTGAACTGTGGGAAGAATGGAAAGGAGAGCATAAAAGTTCTGAAGGCCTCCAGTAAAATTGGTAATGTTGAGAAGGTGCTGACTGAAAAAGTTGATGTGTAGTATGCAAATTGCTGTTTCCTGGCCATTGTTTCCATGAATTCTTCATTCCCTGATGATTTTTAGCTTCATTTGAGGAAAACTCTGTCTAATATGTGATGTGAAGAGAGAGGGAGCAGTGGGATAGGAGTATAAATTGTTTAATGGATTGACATAAAGTAAGTGTGCTTCTTTTTAAGAGTTGAGTGCTTTGGACAGCTGAGAGAACTCATCAAAAATAAAGTATTTGTAACCTTCAGGTTGCCAGAGCACTTCTGTGGATAACACTTGTCCAAAGTGAAATTGTGGCTTAGCACCTTTTGAAAATGAGTCAGCAACTTCTTTTGGTTTGTTAGCATTATCAGATTGAACATTTGAATTTATTGTTTAAGAAAAATTAGAGGACGAAAGTGCCTCTTCCTCTCCCCCTCCTTTAATGAATGGTTTGCTGTGTACAATTTTCTATTAAGTGGGAGGGGTTTTCTCATGTCGAGAAACAACAATTTGAATTAAGAAGAAAAATAGTTGGCAGATGTGAGCAGATGTCATGTTTGCTTCTCTCCACCACTAAAATGGGGGGAGGGGAATGACTAAATAGACTTCAGAAAGTCAGAGAACACTTACTGCTGGATTTTTTGCATGAATTTGAATAATGTTCTGAAATGAGGGTTTCTTGAACTGACAGCTTCTTTTACCTTCCCTTTCTGTGGCAAGGTGCACTTCACTCAGAGCAGGTGGTCTGGTGAGCAAAAATTGGAGTTTTAATTGTGATTTTCATCTCAAAGCTTGCACTTTCTCCACATAACACACTTGGCTAAGAGCTCTCTGCAATAACCTAAGGGAGGAGAGCTTTCAGGAATCACATCCTGGGGCAAGTTCTTGCATGGAAAGTTTCTCATAACTTGGTGGTCAGCACAGCTGATCCTGAATGAAGCTTCATCCATCCTAAATGAAGCACCTGACTACAGAGGATGAAAACCTCTCCATCCAAACACAAGATTTGTGTTACTTCAGTATCCCTGCAATTTCAGCACCTTCCGTGGCATTGCTACACCAGGCAGCACTGACAGAACCAGAGGACACAGTCTCAAGCTGTGTCAAGGGAAATACAGGCTGGGTATTAGGAAAAAGTTTTTTACAGAAAGAGTAATGAAGTTCTGGAGTGGTCTGCCTGGGGAGGTGGTGCAGTCACCATCCCTGGGTGTGTTTAACAAAGCCTGGATGTGGCTCTGGGTGCCAGGGTTTAGGTGAAGTGTTGAGGCTGGGTTGGACTCGGTGATCTTAAAGGTCTCTTCCAACCCAGTGATGTTGTGAATTCTGTGAAATCTGTAATATGCCAAAACAAAATTAGGCATAAAACCTGGAATTAGCTCCTTCCATTCAGTCTTCTAGAAAGGTCCTGTATGCAGAGATGTGCTTGGAACGATTGCTTGATATGACAAGAGCTGTGTACAAACCAAGTGTGTAACCTTTGAAATGGTGAGGAGTTTATTGTGCAGCTAAAGTCCAATGTGAGCCAGCTCAGGAGTTAATGTTTGCTCTGCTGAGCTGCTTCTGGTCCTGCTCTGGAGCTGAGCTGCTGCCCCTGGCACAGGGCTGTGCCTGGGCATCCACAGGGCTGCAGCTGGGGAGCAACCTCTGTGCTTGGCACGGGCTCTTCACACCCTTTGACTTTGGACTTTTGTTGCTTTTTGTTACAAGAGCGGTGTGTGATGTTTCTTTAGTGAGTTACTGTGTTATCTTGTAGCTTTGCAGTTTTTAAAAACAAGTTTTTGCTCCGCTCCAGCCCCGGAGTAGGGTGGTGGGGTGGGAAACTTGTGGTGAGGTCTCTGCTTTGGGAAGTGCTGCTCCTTGTTTTTCCGTGTCTTTCCCAGAAAATTATTTCATGCAATGATTCATCTGTAATGATGCACACCTCCTCTTTTATAAATGATGGGGCAGGTCTGTTTACTCTTATTCTGTCACTCAGAGTTCCTGGGAGTAAGTTTCTTTTGCTCACAATACTGGCCTTGTGTGGAAATGTACTTTTCCCTGTGTGGAATATGCAAAATACAAACATGGTCACCATGTTTTGGTTCCAGCAGTATTGAAATTCCCTTCTCTGCCGTCTCTGTCTTAAATATTGTTTATTGTAATAATCTGTAAGGGTTTTCCTAACTAAAACTCTTAGGTGTCTAGTTTTCTAGATGCTTTCTAATTTAAGGATACCAAGACTTTAGTTAATAATATTGCAACCTTTTAAGCTTTGTAAGTGGCTTCCAGAGAAAGGTGAAGGGGCTTATTTCCAAGGAGGATTTAAAATGCAAGGATTTGGCTGTGTTGCTGAGGTTTTCTGACCATGGAGCAAAGCAGGGGAACCAAAATGCTCTGTGAGGGAGAGGGGAGCAGGCAGGGCACTGCTGTCAGACCTGTGCTGCTGAAGCAGAGCTGGACTCCAACCCCTGGAGATGTGCAGGGACAGGGGCTGGGACAGAGGAGCAACCTGTTCTCACGTGGGCTCCGTGTGGAGCTTGGAGCAACGACCTCCACAGGTCCCCTCTGACCTAAATTATTCCATGACTGTCCAGAGACTGGAGTAAAAATGTCTCCTTATCTATGTCAGACAAACTTCTCGTCTCTGCTGCTACCTGGAGTATAAAAGCAACGGCATTTGGAAAGTAGCTCTGCTAGGTTAGTCCAAGGAGACCAGGAGCACATCCTGAGGGATAGATGTAAACCACAAAATACAAGGAATTAGAGCCATGAAGGTAAGATCTGATTGCCAGTGATTTAAGGGCAGTATCTCAAGCTTTATTAAATTATTATCCTCCTGTTAGTGTTGCTGGGGATGAATGATATCAGATATATTCTGGGAGACACCCAGGAACTTTCAGATGTCCCTTGTTGTACCTGGGTAAGGGAATTGTAGTGCCAGTGCAGCTCTTTGGACCAGTGCTTGTGCTTTGAGGGCCTCTAGACCCTGTTCAAACACTGAGCAGGAGCCAGAGTGGTGGAAGAAGTTGCAGCTTCTTGTCATAAGTCTTGTTTTTCCATCTGGCAAATCAATTTGGCTTGTGCAGGTTGGATTCCGTGGCTGTTTGATTTGTGGGCACAGAAGATGTCACTGTTTGACTTCAGAATCCCCTTGGCAGGAACTGGGCATTGTCTTGCTGATTTTTCTCTCTGTGTACATCAGAAAGCAGGGCTAGGCTGCTTAAATATCTTCATTTTAAATGTTGAATTAAAAAGAAAAATGGCAGGTTTGAGTCCTGTGGGGAGAATCATGTTGCTCTTACCAATATTCTGAATCTGAGCATTTTTCATCTTCTCCAACAAATTGTAGATCTTTGAGAGTCATTTGATTGCTGACTTTTGTTCCTGGCTTTCTTCAGTCAATGCTCCTCAAAGACACCAGAATATATTCAGTCTGGCTTTGGTAAACTTATTTTTAAGCCTAATTGTCACCAATTTTGCAGGATGAGTAACCCAGACTCCCCAAAACACGAGCCACCCTGCAGACAGATCACACAGTGCTCTTGCAGGCTGCAATACATAACGTGCTGCTGCTACTTGTTTCCTTTTGTGTACAAATAACTGTTGAATCTTCTTTCCCTGTGGGGGATGAGATATTTTTACAGCTGATCACTTTTAGCAGCTCCATCGTAAAGTAAGTAGAGTTATCTGAACACTACAGGCTGGTTTTGGTTGCGTGTTATGCTGTGAATATCTCTTAAAAGCTTGCAGGAGAGAAAAGGCTATTGTGATATGTGTGAAATGCCAGGATGGAATAGAAAAGTGATTTCTGTTTCCCCTGTGCCTTGCAGAAGAGGAAGATGGGGTTTGGGAGAACGGGCTGTCCTACGAGTGCCGCACTCTGCTGTTCAAGGCTGTTCACAACCTGCTGGAGAGGTGTCTCATGAACAGGAACTTCGTGCGCATCGGCAAGTGGTTCGTGAAGCCCTACGAGAAGGATGAGAAACCCATCAACAAGAGGTAGGAGGCTTTCTTTTGCTCTGTTGAAAAAGTTAGAGGGTTTATTCTTTGTGCTAGAAGGAAGGTTTGGTTAAGACTCCTGTGGATGATTTATTCTGGTGTCTGGGTCTCTGCTCTTTCTTATTTTGCTGCTTTTTTTGGAGTTCTTCAAAGCTTTCTTAGGATGAAAGGAAGTAATGCTAAACACAGTAAACAGTCTCTTCTGTGCTGGTACCCATGTCCAGACCATGGACAATGGGTGTTGGGAAAGAGATAGAGTCTTCCAGAAAGGAAGAAAATGATACCTGAGTGAAGGTATATTTTTTAAGGTCCTTATGAAGGTCCACCTGCCCTGGACCTGCAGGTGACTGGAGCTAGTTCTGCTTGCTAACACCAAGAAAGACTCATCATGGAGAGCTCTTTGCAGGTCCCACCTGAGCTTTGGATAAATTGCATCCCATGGGAGATGCTGAGAGTTTGGAATGTCAGCTCCTGGTCAGAAAAAGGATGGTGTCTGGGAATGCTGCTGTTAAAAGAATCCATGTGGCCTCCATGCTGGGGGGGAGGAGGGTGAGGAGAGAATTTTTGATCTAAATTGGAAGGACTTCTTCTCATGGTTCTAACGTGGTTTGACACGGTCCATGTTGCCTAGCAATAAATAATGAAATGAATAAAATCTAGGTTAGCTGGAACAAGTTTAATCGCTGTTCCCAAATCAGCTTTTAAAATCCAAAGTAATTTAAAGCTTAGATGATGGGATTTTTTGTGTGGCATTTTTTTTTTTTTTGTGTGTGTATGTATGTGTTAAATCTTGCATGCGGGAAATTTTGAGATCAGTGGCTTTGCTTGTTGGGTGTGGAGTTGGCCATTGTTGGCATCTTCTGCAATAAATTTAAACTTGAAAGAAATTTAGAAGCTGTTTTGGAGCAAAAGAAGCAGAAGCACATGTTTGTGTGTGTTTCTATTAGTAGTTGTGAACTGCTGCTTTTAATTTATGTATAAACTTGTCCTTTAGTTCCAGGCATTTCTTTCTCCACCCTGGTCAGGGCAAATGTTTCCTCTCTGGGGTGTCCTTGTCCATCCACTTTTTTTCTGCTATAAATCAAGAGTAAAGAGTTTACTTTTAACTATTTTGGCCAATATTGTGTTGGCACAGTCTAGGCTTTCCTCCTTTGAGGAACTGGTTGACCAAATTGCCATTTTAAACTAGCATTAGTTATGTCCTGGATTCTCCTAGAGTAATTCTATAAAGCTCTCTAGAGCAGCTGGAAAAGCTGATGAAAGCTTTTAAAATAAAATAGCAGTGTTTGTTTAATTTGGGAGCTCTGATTCTTTTTTGAAGAAGGTCAGAATGTCAGCATGCTCAATGAAAATAACTGAAGGAATTGTGTGCTTACTCACACATTTTCATCATATGTAGCCCAGAACTACAGGAAAAATATGTAAATAGCTTTGACAGATCTGTGTAAGATATTTTATTGTTGAGAAATTTCAGTATTTCCTACCAGATAGCTCAATACCATGTGATGCTCTAAGCATTGGCTTTTATGGAATGAAGTGGGGGAATGGTGAACAGATGTGTGCTCTCGTGGCAAATTTGGCTCATCCCTCCTAGGAATATCTAGAACTGGGACAATCTCTGCTCTCAGGAAAGTTGGGCTCTTCAGAGGGGTCAGTTCAGGCTTGTGGGAGAAAACCAAAAACTGCCGTGGGTGTTTTGTGGTGCCACCTCTAGCTCCAAAATCTGGAGCACTCTTGTGGTAAGAGCAACATTTCTCTCATGGCCAGAGTTAAGTGTGACACTGCAGCAAACCCCACACAAAGGGACTTGCAGCCAGCCTGGAAAAAGCTCTGAATGTTGCACCTGGGGTGCTGATACATTTCCTACCAAACAGCTGCTCTAAAACTAACAAAAACTAAACCTGAATACAACTTCTGCATATTTTTCATTCCTTAGGATCCATTTAATCAGCCAAACCTATACAAAGTTTATAACTTTTTGTAGATGTGGCTGACTTAATTAAAAACCAAACTAAATCCCCAACAGCCCCTCTTGTGTTCGTGAGTATTGATGCACAGATCTTAAGAATCAGTCTTGAAGCTGTATATTTGTCTTTCATCCCATATTACTCTGCTGTCTTTGGGACTGTTCTTTGCATTAAAGTTCAGAAACCCTGGGAAGGAATTCCTGTGCCTGTGTAATTTGAGGTAATTTGGTATCCTGGGGATGTGAAGTTTGCTACCAGTGTGCTTTGGATCATAATTTATCTCACCCTGCACTTTGAGGCTTGGCCAGCCACTCTAGAGACTTGTTCCCTGTGTTTTACAGCTGCAGATTTCAATCAGGTTGGTTGTTCTTGCTGGAAATCTTTAGTTTCAAGGAATTTGCCTGGAAATGGAGCAGGCAGTGCCCTTGCTGTGGAGGTGACTCCTTCCCCTGGCCTTCCTGGGGCAGTGAACGAGCTGCAGGACCTCAGCCCCACTCTGTCCCTGCCTGTCCCTTTGAAGGATGTGCAAATAGAGCTGTTTCTTTCATTTGAAGCTGATCCCATCTGGATTTTTCCCAGTTCTGTTTGAAAGCCTGTGCTTCCAGAAGGGGAGATTTTCTGTGCTCTGCTCTCCCAACAATAGCCGGTGGTGGTGGTGCAGCAGCCAGGAGGGAGGCTGTGATTTCTAATAGGTGCTGGGTTGTGATAACAGCTCCTCCAGCAGCCCTGCCTTCCTGTCTGTTGCTCTGGTGGGTTTTTTTTCCTCCTTGTGTAAGGTTATATTAAAATAAAAAGTCCGTGTCATTGTACACTTTAATTTTAAAAGGAAATCCTGAACGTTCATAATTGATGCCGGTGTGGCGTGTGAGCAGATGAGCAGGGATCAGAATTCTGAGTGTTCACTCTTTAATGATGTGACTCCTAAACAAATAAACTTATTAAACTAACCTCTATTATATGAGATCTGTCAAAACTTTTGCTGTGGGAGCAGTAGCCCCTCAGCTGTGTGCTTGTGCAGTCACATGCTGAGGTACCAACTGTGACCTGCTCTTCCCTCCCCTGCTGCTCCCAGCTCAAACCAGCACTGAGCAAAGGGAGGCACTCATGGATGGGCTGGAATCTGATCTCTGAGAACAAGTTCATAGGCTTGGAACTATCTTATTTAGGTAGAGTTTGGTTATAGTTTACATTTTAATTGGTGGATTTTTAAAACACGTTTTTAAATAAGGTTCTTAAGAGTAGTAGTTATGAGTAAAACCTTTAGGGTTAAAGATTAATTAAACTATTGAGTAATTTAATTTTTAAAAGTTTTTTTTAGGATAGAGATTCTTTGAATATAGTAAACATTTTTTACAAAGATTTGAAAGCAGCTACTGATAGGATTATGAGTTTGGATCTGGATACTGAAAGTGTGAAGGTGGAGGAAGTGTAATTGGATGAGAGACTGATTATTTAGTATGAAACTTAAAAGAAGAGAAGTTAATGTTATAGTTCACCATTACCCTGCCTGGGGAAACTCTCTGAGGGTTTCAAGTCTGCTGTTCCACTCCTGTTCATGGACAGGACAGGGATGGAGCAGCTCCCTGAAGCAGGGTGTGTGTGCTGGGGTCTTGTTGCCCATTTTTAAGTGATTTCAGTTTTCCAGGTGAATAAAAAACCACAGAGAGGATTTTGCTGAAGATCTTTGCTGCAACCAAACAAAAAAAATATATATATAATTGTCTCTGTATTTGTCACAACCTGTTTTGGACACTTGGAGACTACAGAAGCTGAAGCTCATTAATGTGGTTGAAATGACTACGCATGAAATTATAGTTTGACAAATAGGAATGTAATTCTCTTTTCTCCTTTCCAACCAGTTGTTTTGTTGCTGCTTTCAGGAGTGTGGTTGTGTATGTTTTATTCCAAAATCCCCTCATAAATGTGAGATGGAGACTGATCTGTTCCATCCCACTGTGCTGGTTGGATTGCTTCAGTAACTGCCTTTGGATGAGACTGTTCCTCTTACTCATTACTGGGGTATACCTGGAATTAAATATGATTAGGAAAGCTGTCAGATTAAATACTATTTTAGATACAAATTAATTAAATCAAATGTGACACTCCCAATGAAGTACCAAGTGTTTATGTGAGGGGCATCTCTTGGAGTTTTTGGTAATAATTACAACTTGCTAAACTTTAACACAATTGAAATATCAGTAAGCAAACAATTGAGTAATCCTGAATTTGTGGGTGGATCTGATAGACAGCTAAAAGTCTAAAATGCTAAAAGCTGCTATATTACTTGTATGGTTGCTTTTTTTTTTTTCCTTGTAATTGGGAAATAATGCAGCCAGTTGCAGTGGGTGGCAAAGCAGAACTTGTGTCTGATGAGTTCACTTAAAAATGGTGAAAAAACACCAGAGAAAAACACCACACACCCAAAACAAAAAAATACAAAAACCACCCCACAAGCCACTTGGAAATTCATAAGTGATAAGGTTATCATAACTCGCTGCACAGGTTTCAGGGTAATTCTGGTTACCACAAGCCTGGGTTCAAATTTTAGAAGGCCAGGCCACCATTATGTATTTTTTTATTTCCCATAGAAATTGAAAATAATAAGCATGTAACTTCATGGGAAGTGATTGCTGAAGAATATTCCAGATACCAATTTGGCTTTGTTTTAAACCTTTGGACGTGTAGTTCTCTTGTTTTGAAGGTGTGCTGATCATAGTTCTGGAGAGGGATTTTTTATTTCTCTACCTCATCTTGCCATGAGGAAGAGGTGGCACTGTGGGTGTGATTCCTGAGTTTGGTGCAGGCCTGGAATTGGGATGGCCGTGGCTGCAGTGGGAGTTTGGGGGGTATTTTTTACCCCTGGGGATGGTCCTGCTGTGCCATCAGAAATGTCTGCATTGGCATTAACAGCGTGCTGGGATCAGCTCCTGCCTGTCTGCTCTTCCCTGCCCTTAAGACAAAGGGAATGCTGCTTTTAACCCACATTTCTGCCCTGTTTGCTTCCCTTCTCCCAGTTCCCATGGCCATCCTTTCACTGGAACAGAGAATTTTACTTCTTGATCCCCTGGGATGCTGTTGGGAATTATTATTTCTAAGGAACAGAACAAGATTTCTGGCTGCTACAGCCCAAAAATTCCTTCATACTTGAGAGAGTTAACTACCAAAACAAGGTTCACCTACAGGTTTTGGGTTTATTTCTGTCTATTTAGTCTGCAACCAAGTGATAGTGCTGGAATATTTTCTATTAAGGCCGCTCAATTCTTTGCAGTGTAAATTTCCTCCCTATGTTAATCTTTAAATCAAACAATGTCAACATTTTTTTGCAGCAGCTCTAATGAGGCTGTTCTGGCATCATGTCCCGGCAGGAGAGCAGGTGATGTTTTTCCTTTTGCTGTAGACAGCTGGAATTGAGAGCTGCTGTAAGTAGGACAGTGCAGGATAAACAGCAGGAGCTGAGAGCATTGATCACATGATTGTCTCTTTGGAATATTGGGTTGCTACAGAGACTACAAGCAGACAAATTTAGCACTTTACATCACAAAGCAGTTTTCTCTTATTTAGCTTAAATTACACTGGTAGTTGGTTCATCAGGAAAAAGGAAAAAAAAATGATATGGCTCTGGGTTTTTAGCTTTCAAGTATAAATCTGTTCTTTTTGTTCACTGAAAAATAAAATAATACAAAAACCATACAGATTTTGTTAAATGACAATTTTATAATGCATTTCCATTTTGAACTTTGAAAAATACTGGCTTAACAAGATGTTTGTAAATGTTTCAGGATGGGAAAGAGCAATAGAGGGAAAGCTGTTCCCCTGCCTTTGGAACACAGGGATGTTTAGAGCTGTTATCCTTTCCCCAAATAAGTTCTGGATCTTTATTCTTTATAGCACACATCTATTTCCCTGTGAAAGCTCAAGTTCAGCTAATTGAGATTTGCAGCCTCAAATTAAAGGATGCTAAAATCCAAGGTGACAGGTTTATTAGTCTCATTTAAGTTCTGAAATACAGGAATGTGAGCAAACTCTTTGTAGTATTGTTTATAATTGTATCTGGAAAAATATATACCTTTGTGTGTATGTATAAACTTCTTGCTGCCTCCTGAAAAAATCAGTTTGCTTCATTTTAAAATACCATGCTGGAGTTTTAGTGTGTATAAAAATAAAATTTGTTTTACTGGGATGGAGCTAAGCCCGTTAATAATGAAGTTAATTTAAAATGTGGCAGTCTAAGGCAACTGTGGCTTATTCTGGAATACATATTGCTTGCTACATTTATGTTTGTTTTAGTGCACATAACTCAGTTATGGAATAAATAAATATTTTTAACTCTCAGGTCTAAGTCAAATCAAAACATCCTCAGCCACAAAGAATGCTTTGGAGAGCCTTTTGACAGGAGTCATTAATGATGTGCTTTGAACTGGAAGGGTTTTTTCTACTTTGCTATTAGCTATGTTTTTCTGCTTTGTGTTATCATCAAAATCAGCTTTCTGCTGTATTTCCCTGCCTGGCCATGGGGAGTTACTCAGGGATGCTTGGAAGAACATCTCTGCTCCATGGCTTTGTCCAGAGTGAGAGAAGCAGCAGGAATTCCAGCTCTGGATCCTTCATTTCTGATACAGAGCCTGCAGCTCCCTGCAAGATGTAGCTGTGCATTTGCTGAGGTTCACTGCACTGGTTTTAGTGTTTTACTTATTTCCTATTTTGCTGATCACAGCACAAGCACACTGAATTTCCTGCTCCTTTGTAGTGAGAATTAAGACGGGGGAGTTTGGCAATTCAGGATTGTGGATGGGGAGTGGGAATTGAGGATGCCACATTTGAAATAGGATGGGCTTTTGGAGCAACAAAGGTGGGAGGGAGGTGGAGAAGAAACTTCTCTTCTGTACCTGTGGTGTTCCAGCTGCAGCTGGAAGTGTGAGTGGTCCCAAAAACCTGTTCTGTTGTATCCCAGCTTGATTAAAAGGAAAAGAAAATAAAAAACAAACAGGAAGGGAAGAGACTTAGGGCTCCATGAGGGGTGCGCATCACCTTAAACCTTTTTTTTTTAATAATTTATAATTATATATAAATATAAATTATAATTTTTTATTTCCAAACAAACCAAGAAAATAAAAAACAAACAGGAAGGGAAGAGACTTAGGGCTCCATGAGGGGTGTGCATCACCTTAAACCTTTTTTTCTTACAATTTATTTCCAAACAAACGTATTTAATTGTAGGACTCTGTTCTCCATCCCAGGAATTTACTAGGGAAGGGAACTGTCAGATTTTCAAGAGGAGGTTCTTTGATGCTTTGAATTTATTTCAGTGGCACCCAGTGGTGAAGGACAGCTTTTGGGAGAAGCTTCCTTTTGGTGCCTGAGGGTTGGGAACTCTCCATTCTTGTCAGCCAGCCCTGGGATTGATCCCTGGGGAAAATGCCCCTCACTGGCCAAGATTACCAACTTCTGGCAATCATGTTATAACACACTGAAATAATGGTGCAAGGTAATTAATTCATTAGGGCCTTAGCTCAGCTGGTGTGTTTGTGCTGCTAAGGCAGGTGTGTTCTCCCTGCTGGGAGGGCAGTGGGGGGCTCAGCAATGGGGGGCTCAGTGGTGGGCTCAGCACTGGGCAGGGCAGAGGTGGCTCAGCAGTGGTGGATTCAGCAGTGGGGAGCTCAATGGTGGGCTCAGCAGTGGTGGGCTCAGTGGGGAGGGCTGTGGTGGGCTCAGCAGTGGTGGATTCAGCAGTGGGGGGCTCAGTGGGGAGGGTCTGTGATGGGCTCAGCAGTGGGGGGCTCAGTGGTGGGCTCAGCACGGGGCAGGGCTGTGATGGGCTCAGCAGTGGGAGGCTTAGTGATAGACTCAGCAGTAGTGGCTCAGCAGTGGGGAGGGCAATGGTGGGCTCAGTGATGGGCTCAGCACGGGGCAGGGCAGAGGTGGCTCAGCAGTGGTGGGCTCAGCAGTGGGGAGCTCAATGGTGGGCTCAGCAGTGGTGGGCTCAGCAGTGGTGGGCTCAGTGGGGAGTGCTGTGGTGGATTCAGCAGTGGTGGGCTCAACAGTGGTGGATTCAGCAGTGGGGAGCTCAATGGTGGGCTCAGCAGTGGTGGGTTCAGCAGTGGGGGGCTCAGTGGGGAGGGCTGTGATGGGCTCAGCAGTGGTGGATTCAGCAGCAGGCTCAGCAGCAGGCTGGGGCAGAAGGACATTTCCATCTCTCTGCAGTGTGTGTTCCTGGGCAGGGAGGGGCACAGGCTGCACTTGGTGAGGATTCTGTAAATATTTTGGTTGGGTTAGCAGTGCCTTGGCAGCATAAGGTGCTCCCACTTCAACTCAGAAGTAATTCACAAAGACAAGCTAGGAAAACAGGAGATAGTAATTACATAAAACAAACATTTTCTCTTTCAGCTGAAACATTTGGATGTTTTTTCCTTTTTTATTTACTATTTTAGTTGTGCTTTTAGTTGGAGCCTTCCTTGTGCTGGTGCTGTCATGGGGAGGTGATCTGAGTGTGGATTAGTGGGGTCCTAATGCAGCCAATGTTTGGGAAGCACTTTGAAGATCTAAAGCTCTACAGAAGTCCTAATGTGGAGATAAAACCAGACCTAATTACCTTTTTATCAAGAAGATATTTTCAGATTTGCTAATGGAAACCTCCTGTAGATGTGGATTTTAGTGTGGTTTCCCCTCCTACCCTTCAGTTATTCTTAAAAAGGTAGAAGTAGAAATTGTATTGGATTTATCCACAGCAGCTTCTGTTTTTTTCCCCCCATAAAATCAGAATCCTTTGTCTCTGAAACAACAACATCTTTGTTTTGTGTGATTAGAGTGAAGAGGGAGCATGGGGAATCAAATGGTTTTACACAAATGTATTTTAATGGAGTTTAGATGAGGACTGAAGGTTGCTTCAAATAGCATTATTCCCAAGGAGTCCCTTTCTTATTTTATTTTTATTTGTTTTTAAAGTTGCTTTCAGGATTGGACCTCAATCTAATTGAATTCTGGTATGTTCAGATCAAAAGTCATAAAGAATCCTTGTTCTGATGGCACTTCATATCTCTACTCAGAAATCAGTTGGGAACTGGATTATTGATACCTAAATTCTGTGATTGGGACTTTAATGAAATTAATTAGAAATATTAATGGAACAACTTGATGTTCAGAATAAGACAAAAAGGTTTTTTTAGGATTTTGTTTTCAGAACTTTCTGAATAAAAGTATATTCAACAATAAATGATGGCAGGGGTAAAAGTACTGAAAAGAGGGGTTATCAATGCTGACTTTAGCACCAGATATTTTTATTCTATATCATATCTGACCTTAAGGACATCACTGATTCTCTTTTCATGCAGAATAAAATTTCAAAGTGTTGAGGTGTAGGGATTTTTTTTTCATATTTCAGTGGTGAGATGCTCTGCACAAATTACCAGTGATCTTCTGAGCTACCTAAAATAGTCTGCAAATAAAAATAGGATGAACTCTCCGTTAGCAGGCAGGAAACCACCAGCCTGATTCTGTTACTGTGTCCTTGACTGAATTGTAAAGATAATTTGCCTATTTACCCCAAAGTGATACGTGGCAGATTTTTTGCTTGATTAGGATTTTTGGCTTTGAGGTGAGTTGTTGAGATGATTAGAGGAGGACTTAGAGAAATGGTGGGGGGAAAAAAAAAATATATATATATATATACACACACACACTTTTTTTATGGTGGGGGGGGGAAAAAAATAAAAAAAAATATATATATATATGTACACACACACCTTTTTTTAAAAAATTAGATTATGGTAAAGTTTGGAATATTCCTCTCAAACTGAGGTTCTGCATTGGCAGCCAGGCTCTAGAAACTGAAAGAATTGGAGGATGTTCAAATGTGTTAATTTAAACAAAACAATAATAAAAAGCCTGCATGTTTGTAGAATTTCTTGCTAAGCCCATACAATAATTTGTGTGGGGGCATCCAGTACTGCAGAGCTCTGGTTCTTCATGTTCCTTCCTCCTCTTCTCCACTTACTCCAAAGAGATTCCCTGTGGTTTTTTTTTTTTTTTTGTTTTTTGTTTTTTTTTCCCCTGTTTTAATTAGGATTCTTTATTTGTATTTCTTGTGATTATTTCCACATGCATTGCTGTTTCTTAAGTTCTGTAACCTGAAATAATTGAAATGTGGGGAAGCAGTTTCTGAGCAGAGTGGTTCAGAAGAAACAAACTGTGTTTGAGTCCATGAAGTGTTAATTTTGCCTTTCAGGTTAAGCTTTGTTTAAAGCACACTGGTGCTTCCAGGGGATACTTTGTGTCCCGGGTGGGATCTGTTTCCTTATCCCGAGTTTCCAGACTCCTTTTTTTACTGTGTATTTCTCCTGTGAAACATATTATCCTCCTGGCCAGAACTCTGCTGCACCTCTAAAAGAAACCCCGCGGTGCTGTGCATTGTGCTGCTGTTTCACACTTATATTTATAGCCAGGATTAGTGGAAATTGGGCGATATTTGGGTTTTCCAGGGTGAATTGTGGCAGTGGATCCTCTCTCCATGCCATGGAGGCAGAGCTGGAACAATGGCAGTGGCAGCACTGGGTGCTCACTCCCTGCATTATTTTGTTGGAAATCTCTCCCCTGCTGAGTTGGGGGAGAAAAGAGATCTGATTTGGGCTCTTTTTTTTTCTTGTTTGTATTTTTGGGTTTGGCTTTTGCATGGTGACCTTGAGTTTTCCTTGCTCCTCCTTAGGACTGGTTTTGCAGTGTGATGAATTGAAATGCTTCTGTTATCATGCTGATGCCTCCCTTTGTCTTGGTTTATCTGAATTCCATCAGATTATGCCTCGATTGTTTGCCCTTTATCTGGCTAACAATGGGGTGTTTACAAGAGGTGAAGCTTAATTGCATTTAAAGTGTATATAGGGAATATGTGCTTTTATTTTTAAGTTTTATCTTGCTGATACTGAGCTTCTGAATCATGTCTGTCACAGGTAACCAAGGCACTGCCAACCTCCTTCACCCTAAAACATCCAGTATGGTTTGGAAAATAAAATTCAGTTGGAAAATCAGTCTTCCACCATTTGCATAAGGATTACAGTTTAATCAGATTCCATACTGGAATTCAGTGGTGTGTCCTGGCCACATGACTTGTGTTACACTTGAAGATGCTCAGCTCCATCCTCACTGCATTTTTAAATGTGACTTTCCTGGCATTCCTGAGCAGTGTGGGTTTCAGCTGTTAGGAAGCAATTTATAATTCATCCAGATCTTGCCTTTTTTGCCCCTAAACACAATTAAACCTGAGCAGCAGATGAGCAAAGTTGGAGAATGTTCTCCCTCAGAGCAGCTCCTCAGTGGGGTCACTGCAACTCCTGCTTTAAGGTGCTGGAATAAAAATGTGCTGTTCTTCCTGCTCCTGCACGGGCACTCTGAGGGTTCTCCCATCCTTTTTGGATGGTTTTGGTCCTCAGTTTTAAATGTGCTTTGTTTTTGTCACTGTTCCACTTTTCTGCTCCCTGACTCTGAGGCCTGGGGATGAGGGTGAACCCACCCATATCCATTTCCATTGATTGAACGGACTGTGCCAATTCCAGAAACTTTTCTTTCCCCTTGCTCTTCCCCACCCCACCGTTTCCCCCTGGGAAAGAAACATCTTGGAAATGGCACTGGAAATGTTCCCAGTACCTGTGCAGTTGTGTTTTAATGGGCTTGCTCTGCTGCCTGTGGGTTCTCCCTGCCCTGGAGCTGTTTGTGCCTGTCCCAGGAATGCCAAACTGCATTTAGTCTAAGGGACAGGAATGTCCCAGGGCCTCCATGCCATCCTGGGCACTGGCTGCTGGGATCACGTTGTGGTTTTGGGACACAGTGATGGTGCATGCATTTTCAGGCTGCAGTAGTTCATGGAGTGTCTTTTCCATTGGATTATGCAAAAATCCTCTCCAGTATCTGCTGTTCTGACTGACTAAAATCAGTGTTTGCTGTGGCTTGATCCCTTTTCCCTGAGACTGAGCAGGATTTTGCTGCTCCCTCCTTACAAAGGAAGATTTATTTTCTCACCAGCACTTTATGAAGTTCTTCTCAGGTTCTCCTTGACCTTGGTCCTTCTCTGGCCGTGATGTTGGACCTAATTTAATGTCCAAATGAGCAGCATCTCCTGCTTTTAAACATCTACTCTTTTCCTGCTGGAGTGCATCAGTCTGGCAGACACTTGGGTAACTTGTAGCCACTATAACTGAGGAATGTTGTGCCTGTACAGCTTCTTTAAAAAGGGGGAAAAAAAAGGAGTTTTCCAGGTTGGTATGAGGATGTGCCGCTTCTAGCAGGGATCTTTGCCTTCCTTTCTTGCTGCCCTTTCATTAAAATTGGTGAAATATATTTCATGTAAGCCATGGAGTTGGTGTGGATGCAACATGAAATGGTTTCCTGGTTGTCCTTGCAGGGGTCAGCTGTATTTTTGTGACAACAACACAGAGCAGGGCCCCAAAAATGAGAAATTCTCTGCAGAGTGATCTTGTGGAGGGAAAGGTTTCGTGTAGTTGCTCACTAATAACTGTGCACTGGGAAACAGCATTTAAATCAGAGGTGTAGGAAGGAGAAATGTTCATTGTTGGGGAGTTTTGTGCTGTTCGAGCCTGTTGGGATTTTTTTTCCTCTTAAAACTCTGGACCATGAGAGAAGCTGTCAATGAAGCATCTGCTATTAAACATTGACACTTGTCTTAATGACTTTAATTAAGAATGTCTTGAGCCTCCGTTTTTTTAATTGATTGTATCTTCCCTTTTGTGTGTAGGTATGGGATTTCATTTTTACTTACTTGATTGGCTTCAAGAACACGAAGATAAGATTCAATTTAAATAACAAAACAAAACCACTTCTCAAAGCTGTTGCCATTCTTCTTGCTCTTAAATAAGTGACTTGTTGGCTGATATTAAATTCTGCTTAGTGAAACTGTGACAGGACAGCCTAGATATGATCTCATTAAAAATAAAATATGTTCAGAAATATTTCTAGAGATTTAAAATAAATGCATAAGGTATAAAAATATTAAATTACAGGGTTTTGTCTTGTAAAAAATTGTGGTTTAAATTGCCTCAAGACAGCAAAATATAAAGTGTCAGACTGAAGAAATTGAAAACTGTTGTTTTCTAATTAGTTTTTCTTTGGGTTTGTAAGGGGAACATATATTCAGCATTTTCTTGCTATTTATAGAAGGGTGTTTTGGTTACTTCCATTAATGAATATATTGTGAGGAAATGCCTGAAAACTACTGAAAAAGACACCAGCTTATAAAAATTCTGTACTTCAGCCTTGTTTTCTTCTGTTGCCTTTGCAGTGAACACTTGTCCTGCTCCTTCACCTTCTTCCTGCATGGGGACAGCAACGTGTGCACCAGCGTGGAGATCAGCCAGCACCAGCCCGTGTACCTGCTCAGTGAGGAGCACCTCACCCTGGCCCAGCAGTCCAACAGCCCCTTCCAAGGTGGGATTGCTGCCTGAGGCACCTGCATTCATCTCTGGGTGCTCCCTGAGGGCTTGGGCCAGGCTGGCAGTGGGGGCAGAGCTGCCCAGCTGTGCCCAGCTGTGCCCTGTGCTCACAGCCAGGTGCTGTGTCCTGCTGCAGGTGGAGCATTTGCATATTCATCTCTTGGCATGTAATTGAATCATTTGTCCTCATGACACCCTTTCCAAGTCATTTTGGTGACTTAAATATTTTGTTGTTTCAATACCTTCACCAACCCTCTCTGAGAGATCCATTTCTGGCTCAGTGTATTTAACCCATTCCCACCCTTTTCACTTGGCTCTTCCTTGCCTGTAAATCCCTGTGGTTCCCCCAGCAGATGCAGGTTGTGCTCTGGAAGACAGAGGAGTGCTGGGGCCTGAGTCTGGTCAGTGGGGCTGTGTGATCCCTCTCCTGCATGGCCACACACCTTCAGTAGTGCTCAGTGTCCAAAATTGCTTTTTATTTTTCTGAATGCAACTTAACAGCAGCTGTGCTTCCCTACTATGGACAAGACTAAACACGAACCAGATGATTCCCTCTGTATTCCCTGTTGTTGTAACCAGCTGAATGAAAGGTTGAGGAAACCCCTAAACTCTGCCAGGATCTGGAAGTGTTTCCTTATCCCACCTGTAGCTGAGACTACTTGCAAGCCTAGATGAAAACTTGTCTGTTGCTTGTTTGAATGGATTAATTTGTAGTTGTTATTGTGGTTCCTCAATTCTTACAGTGCCTATACATTTAACAATGAGAACCTATTGCCAAAAGCTTGGGTAGTGTAAATGATGATTAGGCTGCATTTTGACTTACCAATGGTAAGTTGTTTATTTGGTGTGGCTGAAATAAGAGTGCTGCTGTTGCAGAGGGGAAGAGGGAATTTGGGGTGAATATCATCTCCAATGGATTTTTATTTCTGTTTTAGTTATCCTGAGCCCCTTTGGGTTGAATGGCACACTCACAGGACAGTCCTTCAAGCTTTCTGATTCATCCACAAAAAAGCTGATTGGGGAGTGGAAGCAATTCTACCCTGTCACATCCAACTTGAAGGAGGGATCTGAGGAGAAACAAGAAGAAATGGATTGGGAGGATGATTCTTTAGCTGCTGTTGAAGTCCTTGTTGGTGAGCCTGATTACCTTTAATTACTGAAATAAACTGCCTGGATAAACCTGCAAAATTCTGAATGCAGAAGTGACCCCATTTGATTCCTTTGCAGCAGTGGTTGTTGGGTTTGGGTTTCCTGTTTGATGCTCAGGACTGCCTGTGATGGGTTGCTGCTCAAAGTGGATTTTGCAGACCCATTAGTAGGAGGTCTTGTTCTTACGTGCTCTGAGAGGGAAGATTTAAAAAAAAAAAATAAGAGAGTAAAAAAAGCCCTGGATGATCACTGTTGACATCTGAGCTGAATCAAATGCAGGTTGTGCTGTTTCAGAGTCTGTACAAATTCAAGCAGAGCAGACTTGCCTTTTAGGGATGTCTTCAAAACCACAGTCCTGGAGAACCTGCTGTACTCAGGCACTGCCTTTATCTGCTGTTTTTCCCAAAATCCCAGCCCCTGGATGCAGTGGATTGTTCTGCTGTGGGCTGCTGACCTTTGATTTGCCAGCAAATGCAATCCCTTCTCTGTGAGGAGCTCACAGTGCAGTGATGGCTGGAGACCCCCATGCTGCTGGGGATGGTGGCAGTGCTACACGATGCTTAAAAGGATTTTTGCAGCCTTTATAAAACAAAATGACAGAAGCAGGTAGCAGCATGTGGATGTCTCTGCCTATACAAAGCCCTTTTTATTCATTCACCCAAATCTTCTGTATAAAGCACATCAAGTAACGATGGAGGTGACAACAGATGGTTTTTGTCCAAGGAGATGCTTCAGTAGGTACAAGAGGGTCTGTCAGCTCAGGAGTGCCTGCTGAAGTGATGAATTCTTGACTGTGAGTGTAACCAAGCGGGCACTGCCCTCTCTTGCAGCTGGTGTGAGGATGGTGTACCCGGCGTGCTTCGTGCTGGTCCCTCAGACAGACATCCCTGCCCCCAGCTCCGTGGGGGCTCCCCACTGCTCCACTGCCTGCCTGGGGGTCCACCAAGTGCCTGCTTCCACCAGAGACCCTGCCATGTCCTCGGTCACCCTGACGCCACCCACGTCCCCAGAGGAAGTTCAGACAGGTGGGAAGGATTTGGCTTCTGCATGAGGGAATTGTTTCCATGGCTTCTTGTAACACAGCAGTGTTTGGAGGGGTTCAGGTGCTCTGTGTGCAGCTGGCTTGGTAGGAAAAATCACATTTCTGTAGACCTAAGTTTGTTGTAGTAAAACTGATGTCACCAGCTGTGGGCAAAATGAACTCAAACTCTTCTGTAAGCTGCTGAAACTAGAGCTGCTGTTGTACTTGGGGTTGTTACCAGTACTTTGGATTGCTCTGGGGAAGTTTTTGGGGTTTTTTCCCCTCTGTGGGCGTGCCTGTGTTCTGACACAGCTCCATAACCCTTGCTGTGCCCTCAGTCATTAGTGAAAGGTGATGTTTTCTCCCAGTCCAGAAGATTGGCTGTAGTTAAGTTTCCAGTAAGGCTTTGTGCCCTCTGCCCTGGGTGTGAGCAGGGCTTATGGGGAGCTGATTTAGGTCACAGCAGGTGAGACTCACTGATAGTTTCAGGTGACATTTACATAAGTTTTATTGTGCAGAAGAGGTTTTGTTTTTTTTCCCTTCCATGATCTTCTGTTACCCAAGCTTGACCCTTTTTTAAAATCATAACTTTGCTCAAGTTGTTTTCTATTTCAGGTCACTTTCATCAAAGATAAAGAATACCCAGCCCACTTAAACATAAACATATATGGTGCTTTTTAAAATCTCCTATAATAATCTGCTGCTATTCCTAAATTTTCTGTGTGTTTTTATTTCCTAACACTGAGTCAAGAAGTCACTTCTCTGGTGATTGAACTGGAGTGATAGACACTGCATTGTCTCACTGCCTGAATCTGTTCCTCTGGTGCTGCTTTTCAGTTGATGCTCAGTCTGCCCAGAAATGGGTGAAGTTTTCCTCGGTTTCGGACGGATTTATCTCAGACAGTACCAGCCATCACGGTGGCAAAATCCCCAGAAAACTGGCCAACCAAGTGGTGGACAGAGTCTGGCAAGAGTGCAACATGAACAGAGCACAGAACAAGTATGTACTTATCCTCTGAAGCCAAAAATACCAATATTTTGTGTGTTCCTTGTAGCAATTGGTTCTGTTAAGGGTGCTGTGACTGCTGGTGGAATGTACTTCACTCTTCTAATAAACCATTTCTAAAGAAGTTCATTTTTTCCCTAACTATTTAGGAATGATTTACTTAATTCTCAGTTTAATATGTCAGGAAAAGGCTATTTATCCTTTCTTTGCTGAATCCCTTGTCACCAAACTGCTCTTGAGCTTTGCCAGAAGATAAGAGAAGAACATATGTTGCTCCCAAATAACTCTCCTGGTATTGAATCCTAGGAGGAAGTATTCTGCTACATCAAATGGCTTGTGTGAGGAGGAGACAGCTGACAAGGTGGCATCCTGGGATTTTGTTGAAGCCACGCAGAGGACAAATTGCAATTGTTCAAGGTACAGCACTTGGCAGAGGCACAGCCCAGCGATGTTCACCGGGGCTCAAGTGCTCAGGAGAGGCTCCTGATCTCTCCTGCAGGAGTAATTAAGCAGTAGCTGCTTGGAGGAAAGCTGGAACAAAATTTCTATCTCCTCTCTTAAATGTCATTGGAGGTCTTGAAATTCTGCCCAAGGAGTTACTGCAGAGGTTGGAGTGGAGTGAATTGGCTGAGGGGGCCCTGCTGCCAGGGCAGGGACAGTTCCTGAGTCCACCACCTCATGGGCAGCTTTCTCAGGGGTTGGGAGGGGAATGCTCTTGATTTAGGATTCAAGAACCTCTTCTAGAGGGCTGTGGGATTAGCCTTGAAGGGAGAAGCTGTTAATTAGGAGCTTGGTGAATAGGAATAAACCTCCAGACCTGCTCTCTGGGAAGGGTGGCGTTCCATGGGTGGCTGTGTGGAAAACTGCTCCTCTGGGAGTGGAGGCCAGTGTGTGTTTTTTATATTAGCTGGGGAAAAAAGGGATCAAAACAGAGGGCAAAATGTCTGAGATCAAAAAAATATATATTATATTTAATAATATATTAAATGTATGTATTATATATATATGTATATAATACAGCCTTTTTTGAGGCTGCAGTACCACAGACTGTTAATACAGGTATTTAAAATAAATGGAAACATTAATTTCATTGAATTCTCAATTTCTGTACTTATGGCAGAATATTAATCTTTAGGTGACTGAAGTGTTGCAATAGGTTTAAACACTTTCTCTGATTTAAATGTTACACTGATTACCTTGCAGGGAATATTGGTATCTTAGGAAAAAATTACTGTCTGGAGGATGTAGCATTTTGAGAGAAAGGCATTTTTTAACTCTCTTATTGAAATGGTTGGTTAAAGTTCTGTGGAAATACTTGTGTCCTGAGAAGAGCTGGGGTGTGGAGGAGGATTAAATGTTCTTTTCAAGGAGAATTTAGCTATGATAGCACTAGTTAAGAGCAAACCAATCAATTAACTATGAGGTGTGTATTAGAAATATGCAATTGCCTAAAGAGAAATTGCCAAGACCTAAACCCCCTTATTATTCCACGTGTTTTGAATTCTAAGTGGAGAAAAACATGTGGATGTGTGTAAGAGTTTAAAGTAAAAATAGATTTTGATACCTCTTACCTTTTATCCCTGCCTAATCCTGTTTTTTCAATACAAGTGCTTCTTAACTTTGCTAATGGAAGAGTGGCAAAGAACTCCCAGGCACTGAGCATGTACCTGCAGTTCAATGGCTTAATCATAAACATTTCATTCTACACTTCAGTATTTCATGGGCCTCATTCTGTCAGATGATCCTGACAGTTGGCATCTTGAACTTGCAGATGAAATGTTTAAGCTGAAGTGCATTTACACTGAACAGAACCAGCTGTATTAATGCAGTTGAGACTCTGCATTTTTCTTTTTCCCACACTTGCTAAATTTGTAAGTAAGCAGCTACAAAAGCCTTGTAATAGCTTGGAAATAGCTTTTGTAGGAGTGAGCTTGGCTTCTTGGTGTTAATTTTGCAGTCCTTAACCCAGTGAGGCTTGGGCAGCTCTCTTGGCTGGTATCAGTGTCTGAATTCCAGAAGCCATTCACTAATTCTTACGTTGTTCTACTGATTCATCAGTGCTGGCACAAGTTAAAAATGATGAGGTATTCATGTGACAATCTATTTCTGCTAAAGCAGTTCTAAAATACTGTCTTAATTCTGAGGATTATTTGTGTGTTTGGCTCATAGGACAGATGTAACGATTTTTAAAATGGTATTCTAAAATCATACAGTGCTGCTCAAGTCACTCAAATTCTGCTCAGAAAGAAGGGGCAGCTTCACTTCAGAACAGTTTCAGACATCTCTCACGGGCTGTTTAATGGCCTAGAAGCAGGTTCTTATCTAGTGCAAAAGAACACCATAGACATATTTGAAAGATTAATGCGGAGTCTTTTCCCCTGTATTAATTCTGCAGGCACAAAAATCTCAAACCAAGAAATTCAGGTCAACAGGGGCAGGCCCCACCTGTGGGCCCCCAGCAGCCGGCGGCTCCGAAGCACAAGACAAATGAGAAGCAAGACAAAGGGGATAAGCCACAGAAACGCCCTTTGACTCCTTTTCATCATCGTGTATCTATCAGCGATGATGTTGCCATGGAGGCAGATTCAGCGAGTCAGAGGCTCGTGATGGCTGCACCAGACAGCCAAGTGAGGTTCGCCAACATCCGAACTGCCGACGGAGCGAAGCCCCCGCAGCTGCACGGGGCCGAGCTGGCGAACTCGCCGCAGCCGCCGCCGCTCAGCCCCCACCCCTGCGACGGCGCCGACGAGGGGGTGCCCAAAGCTCCCTCCACGCCCCAGAGTCAACATTTCTACCAGATGCCAACGCCAGACCCCTTGGTGCCCGCTAAAGCAATGGAAGACAGGCTCGATGGCCTGTCGCAGCCTTTCCCGGCCGCGTTCCCCGAGGTGATGGAGCCCACCGTGTACGTCGGCACCGCCGTCAATTTGGAGGAGGACGAAGCCGACGCGACTTGGAAGTATTATAAAGTTCCAAAGAAAAAGGATGTGGAGTTCTTACCGCCCCAGCTTCCAAATGATAAGTTGAGAGATGATCCAGTAATACCTGCTGGACAGGAAAATGTAACATCGGTTACAGAGTAAGTGGTGCTTGATCCTGGGGTAACAACACGAGGAGAGGGAACAGGAAGGCCAAAGGCAGGAGTTTCTCTGTAGAAGGAGCAGTAATGCTGAGGGTGTGAGCACAGCTCTGGGTACAAGAAGTTAATCCTTGTGAAATGGGAGGACAAAGCACAGTCAGATCTGCAGCAAGACTTTCCAGCTTTTTCTCATTTTAAATCTGATTTAGCTGACAGCGATGATAGTTATTTTTATACTATAAAATTAATCTGCAGCCAAATGATGCCAATTAGGGACTTAAGTCCCTTCTTTCCCCACTCCTCTTCCCTCCCCACCAAAAAAGAAATAACTTTTTCACTTCAGTATTTGATTTCTTCATTATTTGAAGAAAATATGGATGGTCTCAGAGATCCTGTTAAAATTTCTTCTCTCGTTTCTGCTCCTGTTTTTACTTAGAAGAGCTGATGTTACAAGCCCCAGCTTGTAAAACATTCTGCTCTGCTGCTTGTTTCCATTGGGATAAAGGAATTGGTCACTTTGGATACTGTTTTAAGTTGGAGTAAATTCTGGAGCTTAGGACCACTGGAGGAAATCAAACTCTGGTGGTTTTAGTGTTAAAACTTTGAGCTGTGTTTTACAGCAGAATGAATTCCCTTTACCAGTTAGAGCAAAAACAAACTCCCCAATGAAGACCACCACCACCAAATCCCCAAACCATAAGAACAAAACCCCAGCAGCAGCAGCAGCCCTGGCCCTGTGGGCTGTGTCCCTGTGCTGTTGGGTGAGCAGGGAGTGCTTCCTGTCATCCCTGTTTCAACACTTCCCTGTGAGGACGTGCTGCTGGAAAGGGACAGCACTGGGAAGCAGCAGGTGCTGACAGGGCTGTTAACAGCAGGCACAGCTCAACAGGACTGGGGTGTGCAGGCAGAGGTGACAAACTTGGGCTCAGGCTGGGATCGAGGAATTAAGGACTGCACCCAGAGCTGCCTCATGATTATTTTTGATCTAAATTTTCTTATTCAGGTGAAGGGAGACTCTTACTGTGATCAGTATCGAATTATTGAGAGCTTTGGGTTTTATTTTAGGAGCTGGGGTGCTGAATTTGGGGTGGAAGAGCAGCTACTCACAAGACAGAAGCCTGGAGTTGGTTTTTGTCCCGTTGCTGGCAGTGGGAAGCCACTGGTGCAGCACTGGAATGGCTGTGTGGGAGAGCTGGGACAAGGAGTAAATGTAAATGTGGTGTAGCTGTTGCTCTGTGCTCACACTCAGTTCTGGACATTCTTTGTGGTCACTGTTTAAGAGGCTCTTTCAAGATGTGCATGTATAGGATTTTTTTAGTGCTTTTTTTCTTTGCCTTGAATTCACTTCAGCCAAGTAGATAAAGAAAGATGTTTCCTTTTTTCTCTTCAAGACATGGTCTTTCCTAGTTTGATTTGACAACTTAGAAAAAACAGTCTTTTCCCCTGGGATATGTGGCTGTTAACTTCTCTTCCTCTCTGCTGGTCAAAAATACAGCAGAGGTGTTTAATTCCTCATCCCTACAAAGTAGTTTCCATCTCTTTTTCTGCCCTTTTTTTTTTTCCCCTGATGGCAGTTTTTGCAGGATTTAGAAAACTGGTTTATTGAGCATGGAAGAGCAGCATGGATGGATTTGCCATTGTTGGCTGCGAGATGTTTTTTGGGACAGTTTGTTTCTAGGAAGTGTCTTTGACAAAGTCAAACTTTCTATAGTTGAGAGGAATGTGCAGGAGCTTCTCATCTTGTCTGAGGGAGCACCTTCCTCACCTGGTGCCTTCTGTATGCTGGGGTACAGAATATAAAGCTGCTTCAGGGGCACATCTACAGCTCATAATCAGAATAGTTTTTTCCTTGCCAGTGCAATGCCACATTTGTGAAACCAATGCTCCTGAGAGAAAACCTTAATTTCTGTGTACTTACCAGCTCCAGTTTTGGCTCAGAATGTTAACAAAAGAAAAATGCTGATAAAGGCAAATGTGGTTAGAATTTTCTCATTAGTAAATTAGTTACTGGTGTGCTGCAAGCTTCATTTGTATTGATCTGAGTGATATAAATGGCTCCTGAGCACAGTGGCATTTGTGTGCTTTACTTGTGATTATTGCTTGGGCTTTTTTGGGGAATGCAGTGAGTAACTCTTTAGCCTGGTGAGTTTCTTTTAGTGGATGTGGAGAGTTGAATCCATTTGTGCCTTATAACAAATGACAGCCATGACCTGGGATAAATTACTAATCTTTATGTGAATTGACAGTGCTTGAGGAGAGAGGGGCAGGATGAATCACACGGCTGGATGTGATGTGGGGAAGGAGGTGATATTAAATGAGTAATGATTTCATCTTCATCCCCAAAAGTTTTCTGAAGCTGGGCTGTGAAGGAAGGATGTGGAAAGATGAGGTTGTTCTTGTTAAGGCTGTGTGACAGCAGAAAAAATTCCATGTAATAAATGCTAAATAAATGATTTTCTGATTTTTATTTTTCTTCTGTTCAGATTAATGGTGCAATGTAGGAAACCTTTGAAGGTTTCAGATGAACTGGTGCAACAATATCAGAGTAAAAACCAATATTTAACAGCTGTAGCAACGGAAGCTGACCAGGAACCTGAAATTGATCCTTATGCCTTTGTGGATGGAGATGTGGAATTCCTATTTCCTGACAGTAAAAAGGACAGGCAGAACATTGAGAGGGAAGTGGGGAAGAAACACAAGGTGAGTAAAGGAGTGAGGTTACAAATCAGTGATGAGATTAAAACAAATTGCCTTAGGCATGGGATAGAATTGAAATCCTTCTTCATGTCTTTAGGAAAAAATTAAAAAAACAAATTCTCTTCTAGCAGAAATGATCAATGAAATTAAGCAGCATGTCTCTAATGGCACCTGAATTTTTTTTTGGCACACTGATGATGCCATTGCATCAGGGCTTACGAGGAAAAAGCTGCTGGATCAGTCTGGCTCAGTGGCCTCCCTGTGGAAATAGGTGCTGGCAGGTGCCTGGGGAGAGAGGAGGAACAAGGCCAGTGCTTTGTTCATGAGTGGAAAGGTCTGGGGGTAGGTGAGGTGAGCCCTGACTCGTTCCCTGGCCAGTGAATTGCAATTTTAATTCTTTTTTTTGTGCTTTAGTGCAGCTACATGAGACTTGTACTTAAAGCAAAAGGGCACCTACAGAAAAGGAGAAAATATAACTGCACTGGGAGCTTGTCTATGAAATAAATTTGCTTATTAGAATTAGTTATATGTGGATGCATTCCATTCAGGAACTGGCACAGTTAATGTGTAGCATCTGATAGCAAGGGTTTTTCCTTAAGGTGTTGTAGCAAGAATCCACAGCTTGCTTTGTAAATTTATCCCCAAGACAAGCCCTGTGCTGGCAGCCCAAGCTCTGCTCCCCCTGAGGCAGCAGCAGCCCCCAGCCTGTCCCTGCTGAGCTCACAGGGTAATGAGAACCTGATCCTTCTCCATGGACAGAATCCTCACAGGGACATCAAATACCTCCCAGCCCACCCATTAATTTAAGCAAACTTTTCTCTCCTTTTTTACTAGGCTGAGGATGGGACATCCAGCGTTGCAGTTCTAGCCCATGAAGGAGAGGATGCAATGTCTCTGTTTAGTCCTTCTGTCAAGCAAGGTAAAGAGGCTTTTTTTCCCTTTCTGTCTTAATTGTGGTATATTAATGGTGTCTTGAATAGTCAATAGATTCTGATAGGCTGCTAAGTTTTGTGTTTTATGGTTTGTATTTCCCTGCAGTCTGCTTGGAACATTTCTTTGTTGCACCTTGCAAACAAATGTTGGCCATAAAATCTGAAATGGAAGGGCCTTCACTTCTGTGTAAGATGGACGAGATGAACCAAGGCCATCTGACCCCCTTGGTTTCCTTCCCCCCAGCTGTGGGAAGAGCTCTTTAGTGAAGTTTTTCATGCAGATGCAGTGGCAGTGTTGTGATGTTGGTCTCTCCACAGATGCCCAGCGCTTGGCTGCCCATGCCCGCACTGCCTCGACCAGCCTGTTCCACGAGACAGACCTGGTGGTGTCCTACACTGACCTGGACAACCTCTTCAATTCTGATGAAGATGAACTCACAGTAAGTGATGTGCAAAAAGTCCTGGCAGGTGCCAGCCAAAAAACCAGCAAGGAACAACTCTTGTCTTTCTGTGGTTTGGGGTTTGATTTTTTTTCCTGGCGTTTGTAGGAGAGGTTGCAAAACGTTCACACAAACAAGAGCTGTGGCCCCTCGGTGGCAAACAGACTGTTCTGTTTTACTCATGCAGGCAGATTTTTGATGCAAACAACGTTTTGATCTTACTTCCTTACAATCCCCACAGTGTGTGCTGCCTGAACATACCTTTAGTTTGAGTTGTAGAGATTCAGCAGGTCCTAGTGTGTTCTTTTCCTGTGGTCTGAGCTCTGGTTAACTGCTTCATCAAGGTAATATTGAAACAAAACAGCAACTTCTGAAAGAGAAAAGGCATTTAAACACTGGACATTCTGCCAAATAAGCTGCTTCTCTGCAGCAGCTGTTATCTTGGAACAGTTTCCCTTGCAGTCTGATGGCTCTGAATCCATTATCTTCCTAGTTTCTGTTTCAATACTGTTTGTAATCAGTTGTCTTTTCTGAACTGTGCATTGCTCCACGTTTAATCCTAAATCCCTTTACCCAGACAAAATGCCCATCAACTTTAATGGGAGCAGGAGCTGAGTAAAGGCTGAAGGATCTTAGCAGCCATCAAAGGTCATCAGTGTGTAAAGGAAGTGTGTTTGCTCTTAAACATGAACACTTACATTCTGTAGCCTGTTCTGAACTGTTTAAAGATGGTAAAATATCTCTTATTCTTTTACTTTTGACAGCTTTTCTCTCCTGTGTTTCTTGTTGCAGGATTTGTGTTTGTCTTTTCTGTTCCTGTAGTAACTCCAGTGATGTTAATGTGGCTCTGGGAGTGTTGTGGTTTGTTCTGGTGGACTATGAGCAGCCCTAATTTAGCTTCTTTTACTGTCAGGATGAGGGTTATTTTGTAACTGTTTTTTTCCCTTCAATAACATTGTGACCTGTTGGGAGAGGTTCTCTGGGTTCCAAGAATTAAGAAGAAGTGTAAGCCCAACCTTAGGCTTCTGAGCTATTTTAATTTTTCTAAATATTATACAATGTCTCAGCTTTGTATGTGCAGGTGAGATTTCCTGTTAGCATGAAACATGAACATGTGTTTATGTCTGAAATACTTCTTTCTTAGCCTGGATCTAAACGAACAGTGAACGGCACTGATGACAAATCCAACTGCAAAGAGGCAAAAACAGGAAACCTAGACCCACTGTCATGCATAAGTAAGATTTATTTGTGTTTTCTTTTTGCCTAAAGAGAATGCTAGCTCTAAACATTTGACTCTAATATGTTGTGGCAATTTGGAAATGTACCCTTCATTTGCCTAAGCAAAATTTTGAGACTCGAGAAACACTTCAGAAAGTTTTCATGCTCTAAAGTCTGCTTCTGATCTGAAATTAGGCACTGCAGATCTCCATAAAATGTATCCAACTCCCCCTTCACTGGAACAACATATTATGGGATTTTCTCCAATGAACATGAACAATAAGGAGTATGGCAGCATGGACACTACACTTGGAGGAACAGTGCTGGAAGGGAATAGCTCTACTGTGGGAGCTCAGTTCAGAATTGAAGTAGATGAGGGTTTCTGCAGCCCCAAACCTGCTGAAATCAAGGTAGGTGCTGCTGACTGCCCTGATCAATGCTTGTGCTGATTATTGATCAGTTCATTACTTAAATGTGAATAGGAATGGGGGGAGATTAAGTACAATTTGTAACTTGTCCTGCATTATTTTGGGGGAGGTAATACACTTTGTAGTATGTAGTGTTTTACCACTTAAACTTGAGAGAGTAATGCCTGAGTAGGCATTAGTGAGCTGCAGAAATGCCTTTCAGTCACTGCAGTTCACTGAGGTTTGTTTTGGTGTATTGTGAATATTGTGTGTACACATCTCAGCTTTCCCTTGCAACAGTGTCAGGATTTTGGGTTAAGGAACTGCTGCTTGAACTCGGTCCTGTTTTTTTGAGAAGCATTTAATTGCTGCAGTGATCTAATTTACACACTAATGCTTTCCCATGTCTGACTTCCAGGATTATTCTTATGTTTATAAACCTGAGAACTGTCAAGCTTTAGTGGGATGTTCCATGTTTGCACCACTGAAGACTCTTCCCAGCCAGTGTCTTCCTCCCATCAAACTGCCCGAGGAATGCATTTACCGCCAGAGCTGGACTGTGGGCAAGCTGGATCTGCTTCCTCCAGGCCCTGCCATGCCTTTCATCAAAGATGGGTGAGACCCTGGGGGGTTCAGCTTTGTGATGTGCTCACTTTGCCACCCCTAAATATTTATTTTGTCAATCAGTAATGGGAATATTTGTATATACTCCGTGTTTATACAACCGACAAGAGCCTTTAAAAACGTCCTTCTGGCTAAACCTACTGCAGGAGACTCTTCTCAAGGAGCTTCTTAACTGTACATACATTTTATTTGTTGTCTCCTTTAAAGGTTTCTTGGGGAAGCTTAATGGTGCAAGTCCAGGTTTAATAAGTAATGAAGATGGTAACAATCAAGATAAATGTAAACTTGGGACTTTGTTTTTGCGGTGGTGTAGTCAGTGCTGGAAGGGCTTAGTAGGTGGTGCTGCTGTTTCTTAAATTATTTTCTTAAGTAGCAGTAAACTCAGCTGTGCTGGGAGTAGGAAAACATTTCCTGTGCTGTGTGACTGGGCCTGGTCACAGCAGAACTGCAGGGGACATTTCTGTACCTGCATTTGGTAGGGATGGTCTTGCTGCCAGCTCTTCTCAAGGAAAAGATTTCTTTTTGTCTTCTGCATTAGTAGCTGGTAAAAATGGATGAGGCAGCAAGGAGGTGTTATGTATTTTTTGATAAGATTATATGAATACTAAATCTTGGATCAAATACTGATGTTGCTTCTGTTACTCATTAGCAATATGTTTCCAGGTCTCATTAGCCTTACAAGTTTTTGGAGATACTCAGGTGCTTAGGGAAGAAAACGTTAAACCTTTCCTGGTGGTACTTTCCTCGTGGATTCGGCCGAATCTGCTGTCAATAGACCTGATCTGTTTTCTCAGTGTGTGTCAACACAACATGTAAATAAAACATGAATGAAAAAGGTGTCCTTTAGACTCCATACAACCACAGAATTTATAATTTATTCTGACCACACTTGTTTCCTGGGAGCTTTGTGCAGAGGAAAAGACGAAAGGAGGCAGGGAGAGATTCTTTAATGGTGCTGTCAGTGGGAGTCCTGCAAAGTCATTTAGAACAAACGCTCTTGAAGTTCCTTAGGGAATGAAAATCTTGCTGTGGATTATGAAAGACTAGCTTAAAAAAAGCAAATATTAATTAGGAAGGTCCTTCTTTAGAAATCTGAGTCTTAAACTTCAAACCCAGTATGTTGTGTACTTAAAGCCTTTCCTTCTCTTGTGGCTGTCAGTGATGGGAGCACCATGGACCAGGAGTACGGCCCTGCCTACACCCCCCAGACCCACACTCCGTTTGGGATGCCCCCGAGCAGTGCCCCTCCCAGCAACAGCGGGGCTGGAATCCTCCCTTCTCCTTCCACCCCTCGCTTCCCAACCCCCAGAACACCAAGGACTCCCCGAACGCCCCGCGGAGCCGGCGGGCCCGCGAGCGCCCAGGGCTCGGTGAAATACGAGAACTCGGATTTGTACTCCCCAGCTTCCACCCCCTCCACGTGTCGGCCGCTGAACTCGGTGGAGCCTGCCACGGTGCCTTCCATCCCCGAGGCACACAGCCTGTATGTGAATCTCATCCTCTCCGAGTCCGTCATGAATCTCTTCAAAGACTGCAACTTCGACAGCTGCTGCATTTGTGTTTGCAATATGAACATCAAAGGTGCTGATGTTGGAGTTTACATTCCTGATCCAACACAAGAGGCCCAGTATAGGTGTACCTGTGGTTTCAGTGCTGTTATGAATAGAAAATTTGGCAACAGTTCCGGGCTGTTTCTTGAAGATGAGTTGGATATTCTGGGGCGAAACACGGAGTGCGGTAAAGAAGCAGAAAAACGCTTTGAGGCTCTCAGAGCTACTTCCATTGAACACGGCAGTGGAGGGCTGAAAGAACCCGAGAAGCTGCCCGATGACTTGATACTGTTGCTGCAGGATCAATGCACCAACCTGTTCTCACCCTTTGGAGCAGCAGACCAAGACTCCGTGGCCAAAGTTGGTGCTGTCAGCAACCTGGTACGTGTAGAAGAAAGGGATTGTTGCAATGACTGCTACTTAGCCTTGGAACATGGACGGCAGTTCATGGACAATATGTCAGGAGGGAAAGTTGATGAAGCACTTGTGAAAACTACTTGCTTGCACCACTGGTCCAAAAGAAATGGTAAATATTGAAAACAGTTTATTTTCTACTTGTCCACCTGTTTGGGTTTTTGTTTTTGAAGGGTCTTTTTTTGTGGTTTTCCTTTGTGGATTTTGAATGCTGTTTTTTGCCACCTGTGTGCTCGTACAGACTTCTGGTTGATGGTGTTCAGAGTACCCAGCCCTTCCATGTCCTGTGCTGATCGCCAAGCAGAGTAAGGCCTTGGCTGCTCTCAGTTGTAAATTCTCAATATATATCTGAAGTGTAGCATGAGACCACACTGTCAGTGTCCACAACACTTCACCAGGTTTATCCTTTAAAGAGCTTTTGGTGAGTGGCTCTACAGAAGCTCTGGAATGACTGATGCCTGTAGGAAGGGTTTGAGTGGTGAGCGTATTGTCAAGGCCACTATGGCAGAATTAAACAACAGCTCTGATTCAGTTGCCTTCCCCCCTTCTTTCAGGAGGAGAGGGGGGCAGTAGGTTAATGGCACATGTGGCAAAAAAAAGCATTATTGTAGCCTTCACTGTGTGTTGGGTCTGCCAGAAATCCTTGGATTTTTCCTTCAAGGGCCTGACTAATGATGCAGTGTCTCCTGGAATACCCTCCATTGTGTGTATTTGCTTACTGTTCTCTGATAGAATTTTCAAGTGGCAACTCTTAACAGGGCTAGGGTGAAAGATAAAGTTATGAATTACAGGTAGCTGCAGTTCATAGCTGTAAGTGAAGATGAGGAGGAATCCTGGGAGAACACAGCCAGGTTCCTGTGCCTTGCTGGGGGATTAACTTGAAAATAAATTGATGTTTTCAGGCACACAGGAGAAGACTCCATGTTACTGTGACTGATGTTTGGAATAAAAAGATGTAAAGATACTTTAGAAGAGAGGACTTGGAAATAGCAGCCATGCCAAATTTTGTGTCAGCTTTTCATTCTAAAGCCTTGTACCTGAAATGGTCCAGTGGTGGCTCTGGATGAAATGGGCTGAGTCTGCTTGAGGCTTCCCTTGAGTTCTCTGAAATGAGCACTGGGTGGCAGCCTGCAAATCCGCCTTTTTTTGGGAAGGATAATCCAGGAGTTTCAGGCTTCTACAACTTGTTTGGGATTTTTTTGGGTTGTTTTTGTCTTGTTTTTATTTTAGGGTGTTTTCCCTTAGTTTAATTCATAAGATGGGAGCCTTTCAATGGCAAAAATTCTAGAGGAAAAAAAAACAAAATGAAGAAAAAAAATCCATCTGTGTATTTCATCAGGGGAAGAGGGAGAACTGTAAATCCGCTTGTGCTGGACTTTACGTATCCCAGCCTCTGGGTGGCCTGCAGGTGTTTTTTAGAAGAGAGTGTTGACAGTGGAGGTGCTTTGGGCTGGTGGCTGTTGTGCCCTGACCCCGTTTGTGTCCCCGCAGTGGTGGATGTGAGCATGCAGTGCTCCCAGGACATCCTGCGCATGCTGCTCTCGCTGCAGCCCGTGCTGCAGGACGCCATCCAGAAGAAGCGAACGGTGCGGTCCTGGGGCGTGCAGGGACCCCTCACGTGGCAGCAGTTCCACAAAATGGCTGGGAGAGGCTCCTACGGTAAGGGCTCCGTGGAATCCTGCTCCAAAAATCCTGCTCCCTGCAATCTCCTTCCTCTGCTCCATCCACACAAACAACTCAGCCTGTTGGATTCTGAACAGCACTTGACCTTTCTTTAAACTAACGAGAGCTTATTAGACAGAGGAGAATTCTTTTCTTCAGAAAAGAGAAAATATTTATATTCCTTAAAACAGGCAATGAATTAAAGATGTGCATTTAAAATTTACAGCTTCAGTTGCACTGTTTACATACACCTGACACTTCACCCAGTGAGGGACTGAAGTTGCAAAGATGGGTTTAGTGTTAAAAACAGAGTAAATGCTCAGGTTTTGTACTGAAAATTTTTCCATTCACCCCGTTTTAATTATTCTAAACGTAGGGAGTTCAAAATACTGATTTTGAAATGCTTGAGACAGTGTGCTTTATTGCTCAGTACTGTCAGAACCGTGCTCAATATCTAGGGTTACTCAGTGTCTTGTCCCTGATAAATGTTTGGAGTGGCCAACACGTGATGCATTTACAGATAGAAGGTGAATTTTGTGTACTCACGATTTAATGACTTCATTAGCATATGAGATTGATTTACCACTGTGTTACAAGAGTGACCTTTCACCAGCAGATCTTTTGTAGCTATATTTAGAACATGGCAATTATACATTTACATGTTCTTAAGTTTGTTTCCTTCTCTGGCCCTTTACCCATCTGCTTAGAATATTTACATTTTTTCCCTCGTCTTTGGTCCCTGATTCCTTTGGCTCTGTGGGAAAAGGCTTCCTGGACAGTGCAGAACTGTTCCTGATTGCCTGTGTACTGACAGAAATATAAAACACTGTGGAACTTCTTCCTGAGGCCCTGAGATAGTTCAAATAAAAACAATCAGCTGATGGGTTTTTTGCAGAGGGTTGGATCCTGCACTTTGGATCTGTAAAATGAGAACTATTCCATTGATAGCCAGCGCTCCTTCCTGTGAGAAGCTGGGAACACCAGAGGCTGTTCTATTCATGTTTCCTTGAAGTCAATTTTAAGCTTTCTACTTAAAAACATGCCTTGCTTTTTCCAGGAACTGATGAGTCCCCAGAACCACTGCCAATCCCAACATTTTTGTTGGGATACGATTACGATTTCCTGGTGCTGTCTCCATTTGCATTGCCCTACTGGGAGAGGCTGATGCTGGAGCCGTACGGATCTCAGCGAGACGTTGCTTACGTTGTGGTGTGCCCGGAGAACGAGGCTCTGCTCAACGGAGCCAAAAGCTTCTTTAGGGATCTGACCGCAATATACGAGGTACAGCATTTGTGGCAGTTTGCAGTGAAATGGATTTGGGAAATGCTGTTTCTAATACGTGCTCATAAGGACTTATCAGGCTTGTCGGAGCTGATAGCGACGCCTGCTCAGAATGCTATCTGGGAAAGCTGCTCGGAGGGATTTTAGGAATGGGCACTTGGAAGATAAGGGCTGTTCGTGCTGCTCCCCGTTCCTTGTTGTATTCGCCCTTCCCAGCCGGTAAACGCCACCCGGTGGCAAAGCTCAGCATTGCCACCTTCATCGTGTTACCTCCATTAATTAATTAATTACATGCTTGGATTGAATGAAGATTAGAGTAGATTATTATCAAGCTGGTTTTCTTGCATTTAGGAAAACGCTGACAGTAACCCATAAAATAACTATTCAACATTTCTTACTGGTGGAATTCTATAGTTAAAATGTTACTTTGGAATATAGTAAATAAACTGAGAGTTCTCTGCCTTTCTACGATATATCCTTTGTGTAATATTTAACAGCTTTTAAGGCTTTTTTTTTAAACCTTCTTTGCAGTCCTGCAGGCTTGGTCAGCACAGACCTATCTGTAAGTTACTGCCTGATGGGATCATGAGGGTTGGCCCTACAGCCTCCAAGAAGCTCTCAGAGAAGTTGGTCACAGAGTGGTTCTCACAGACAGCCAATGCCAACAACGATGCGTTCTCCAAACTCAAACTCTACGCTCAAGTTTGCAGATATGAGCTGGGTATGACCTTTTTCTAATGTTCCTTATTTCATACAATTGCCACTTACTCCTTTGCAATAGCGAAGAAAGAATCATGGCTTATTATCTTATTGATTGGGACAGTTTTCTGGTTTTAAACTGTATTTGAATATGTGCTAAAATGGCCTCTTACCATCCGGCAGTGCCTTTAGGGAATGGCAGAGTGGCTGCCTGACAGGGACTTTGGTGTCTTCTTGGATTCTGTAGCAGTGATTTCCAGTAATTCAACACATCTGGAAAAAAGTTATATTAAAACCAGATTTATTGATATTTGTGAAAAGCTCTTATGAAAATATTAGAATTTGAAAATTTAATACAGGTATTTTAATTTGAGAGGTAGAATGTATGCTTGAGGTTTGCTCTGTTTTATTACAACTGTAGACTTCCACAGGTGACATAGGCATCAAAACAGCTGCATTATAAAATTTATGCTTTTTTCCCCCCCGGTTTTAGGTCCTTATCTTGCTTCTCAGCCTTTGGACAATTCTCTACTTTCCCAAACCAACCTGGTCCCTCCCTGCAGCCAGGCAGCCTCTGCTCTGCCCCCAGTGACAGCCCCTGCTGCCAATCCCAACACTCCGTCATCGGCTCCCGCCGCTCCCACCAGCAGCACCATCACCGTGACCTCCAGCAGTGCCATGTCCTCTGCAGCCACTACAGCCAACTCCACCCTGACCACCACTGCCCCCTCCTCCTCCTCTGCCAGCCTGGGCAGTGGCATTCCAACGAGCAAGCCTTCCTCATTCCCACCTTTCAGCAATATGAACAATACCACTCCTGCCTCCCTGCCCGCCCAGGCTGCACCAGTCCCAAATGGGCAAACTGGGGGGCAGCAGCAACAGCCAACACTGCAAACAGCAGGGATGTCTGGAGACACGGCTGCAGCACCTGCACAGCCCCATCCAGAGGTTTCTGAAAGGTAGGGAACTGCAATCACACCTTCAGCTGAAAAATCAGCTCAACTGATGTGAACTTGTGAATGCACTTTTACCCCTTCATTAAAAATCCTGTATTTATTTTCACCAAGCTGCTTTTAAGGGAGATTGAGAGTTCAGTTGTGGTGGAGCTGAACCTTTTGGTTCCAGTTGTAGCTGCAGTTCTAATTACATCTCAGTGTCTGCTCTGGTACAAAAATAAACTTCCTTTTTTTCTTCTCTCTCTAAAGACAGGAAATTCACCAAACTACTCACTTCAATATTTTAAAGGGCTGGGGAAGGAGGGGGAGATAGATAATTGGCACCATCTTAGAGTTCTATTTTCTGTAATCAAAGTTAGAGTGGTGAAGACAGCTCTTACTGTAGATATTCTTGTTCCCCAGTTAAGCAATAGTTGAGCTGTTGAGCTGCTGCAATAAAGAAGGCTAAAGGAAGGAAAAGGGATTCAGAGTTACTGATAAGCTCCTATACAAAAATGACATTAAAAGACTGTTTCTTACACCACAGTTGACTCAAAGATCTTTCAGATTAATAATTGACAACTTGATCTAGTTATGAAGTAAAACCTAATCTTTACAAAACTCAGATGTTTGTAACTGGTTTCAAAATTTCATTTCCAGCACTATGGATCGTGATAAAGTCGGAGTCCCCACAGATGGAGATTCACATGCTATCACCTATCCACCTGCAATTGTAGTTTACATAATTGATCCTTTCACATATGAAAAAAAGGATGAGAACAGTAGCTCATCCAGTTTGTGGACACTTGGACTTCTGCGCTGCTTTCTGGAGATGGTTCAGGTTCTTCCTCCCCACATCAAGAACATCATTTCTGTGCAGGTGAGCCAACAGAAACAAACAGGGTTTCCTGGCTTTGGCTGTGTTTTGGGGACAGTAGCACCCCCAAGGTGAAAGTTTAATTTCCTTCACAAACATTTCTTACAGTTCTCCAGCTGTTAATTAGGTTATAGCTTTTAGAGCAGTTTGGGTGCTATTAACCAACGCTGAATCCTGTTGTACTTTCCAAACTCATCAGTTTTATCTCAGAGGAAATGTAGTGCCCACTCCAGTGATGAGTGAAGCACTGGTCCTGTGCTGGAATCTGCAGCCTGACCCTGCTGGGCTGCAGGCAGAGCTCCTTCCAGCTGCAGAACCAGTTAACATAGGGCAGCTTTTTCGAGGAATCATTAAGATTCTCTTCTAAAAAAATTATTTTTTCCTCTGAAGAAAATTTCAATGGGAATAATTTCTTGAAGTCCCACAGGACTTTGGAAGAAATTTGACTGCAAAGTAAAATTCAAAAAGCAACATACCAAATACTGAGTCAGAAGTCATTTAATCTATTGGTAAAACAATGATTTATTTTTTTCCTCCTCTCCTGTGTTCCAGATTGTCCCATGTCAGTACCTGCTGCAGCCTGTGAAACATGAGGACCGGCAGATTTACACTCAGCATTTAAAATCTTTGGCATTTTCAGCTTTCACTCAGTGTCGGAGACCTCTCCCAACTTCCACCAACGTGAAAACCTTAACTGGCTTTGGCCCAGGGTTAGCCATGGAAACTGCTCTTAGGAGCCCTGATGTGAGTATTGTTAATGAGGTGGTGGGATTATCCAGATCAGAGGAAGGTCTCTGCTTATCAACCAACCATCTTTTATGTTGGGAACAATTTCTTCCCCAAACTTTCATTGTCTGTTCTGTCATCTTTCTAGAGACCTGAGTGTATTCGACTCTACACCCCTCCTTTTATACTGGCTCCAGTGAAGGACAAGCAAACAGAGCTGGGAGAAACCTTTGGAGAAGCTGGCCAGAAGTATAATGTGCTTTTTGTGGGCTACTGTTTGTCTCATGATCAGAGGTGGCTGCTTGCATCCTGTACAGACCTCTATGGAGAGCAGTTAGAAACTTGCATAATTAATATTGATGTACCAAACAGGTAAGAACCAAACTTGAATTCGTTCTTAGCAAGTGTGTTTTCTTTCATTCCCTTGAAGGATTACATTGGGTTTGGTGCTGTAAGAATAACTGACTTTTGTAGACTTGCTGCGTTGCAAAAGTGGCTACAGCAGATGAATATTTTCCCTATTATGTGCATATCATTTTGAGTTAAATTTCTAGAAGAGCATAGTTTAGTTTCATGTGATTCTTGAGTGTTACTGTGTGTGTGTTCATACTTCCCCATCTCAATTACTGGCTGTTAATGTCAGTTTTAGAATGTGATTAAAAATCCCAAACCCCCTGAAGCTGCAGCTGATGGACTGCAATACCAACACTCTCGGCTCCTGTGAATGTTCAGGTTAATACAAAAAAGTTCTGAATGTGGCATAAACTTGTTGCAGGTGACTTTTAACTTTGTTTTCCCTTCTTTCTTTCTTCTAGAGCTCGCAGGAAAAAGGGTTCTGCCCGCAGACTTGGTCTCCAGAAACTCTGGGAATGGTGCCTGGGACTTGTGCAGATGAGCTCTTTGCCATGGAGAGTTGTCATAGGCCGCTTGGGAAGAATAGGACATGGGGAATTAAAAGGTAACAGCAGCAATTTTTTTAGAGTCTAAAGCTTGATTTAAAGCTTTAATTTTTCAGTAGTATCAAATGTGTCCATCCCTATTTCTGGAAGAGAACCTCACTGCTGAGATTTCCTCCCTCAGACTGGAGCTGTTTGCTGAGCCGCCGGAACCTGCAGTCCCTGAGCAAGAGGCTGAAGGACATGTGCAGGATGTGTGGGATCTCTGCTGCAGACTCCCCCAGCATTCTCAGTGCTTGCTTGGTGGCCATGGAACCCCAGGGATCCTTCATTATTATGCCAGGTATTTGGGAAACTCTCTTTTTTTTTGGCACGAGAACTAACCGTTCGGGCTTTGTTAAACTGAGGAAGTGTTTGATTTCTCTCCCAAAGATTCCGTGTCCACGGGCTCCGTGTTCGGGCGCAGCACCACTCTGAACATGCAAACGTCTCAGCTGAACACGCCCCAGGACACGTCCTGCACTCACATCCTGGTGTTCCCCACCTCTGCCTCCGTGCAGGTGGCATCGTCCACTTACACCACTGAGAACCTGGATCTGGCCTTTAACACAAACAATGGTTTGTACCTGGATTTGTTCTCGCCTCTTAAAAACCCCTCATCACTCTGTGCCCTGTCATAGGAATAAACTGTTCATTCTAAGGAGCCATTTCCATTTCTATGGAAAATCACTTTATTTCTGAATGTATTGTCATATCCTGCACGTAGTGAAATTGTAGGAATTCACTGGTCTTGTTTTTTTGTTTTCAAGATGGAGCAGATGGAATGGGAATCTTTGACTTGTTAGACACTGGAGATGATCTTGATCCTGATATTATAAATATTCTTCCTGCATCTCCTGGTGGATCCCCTGTGCATTCTCCAGGGTCCCACTACCCCCATGGAGGTGATATGGGCAAGGTAACTACTGGAGTAAATACAGTTTTGTGTGTGTGTTTTGTCTGTTTTTTTCTCTCTCTGTTAATTTCCTTTAGTGGAATGAAAGGTTTTAGATCACCTGGATATTGGATTGTCATGCCATGCTTGGATATTTCCAAATGCTTTGTGTTTCAGAAGCTACAGATAATTTCTATTAAATTTGGGCTCTCCTAATCTGAACCCATTGCCTGTTGTTTTCCAGGGTCAAGGCACAGATCGATTGCTTTCCACAGAATCTCACGATGAAGTAACAAATATACTGCAGCAGCCACTGGCCCTCGGTTATTTTGTGTCAACTGCCAAAGCAGGTCCATTGCCTGACTGGTTTTGGTCAGCGTGTCCTCAAGCACAAAATCAGTGTCCCTTGTTTCTTAAGGTACTGTCCTGGCAGAGACTTGTGCAGCCTGAGGGATCTGGGGGTGAAAACTGCTCTGGTGAAACCAAAGTCAGTGCATGTCTCTGAGGATAGAGCTCTGCTTTTGCTTCAGGAGAGGCCAGGTGTATTCAGTTTTTGAGATTTGGCTGTTTGGAAGGTTCTGCCTTGCTCATGGTTTCTTCCTGGTAGTCTGGACTCTTTTTTTCCTGGCTTTATGCTCCAGGATTTTGTAAGAGCAGGTTGAGTTCCTGGACAGAGCTGTGGCTAAGGCTGGACTCCTGTGGGGACTGGTGGTAGAGAGGGAGGTACAAAAGTACAGTATAATAACTCAGTTGCCCTGGGTAAAATAAGGAATAAATGAATCTTTCTGGATTGCACAAAGCATAAAACCTGTTTTTTCCTTGTTGGCTTTGCATTGTATCATCTGTCTGGGTGTTGTCTGAGCCCCTTATCTCCTTATGGCACAATCAAGACACACTTGGCACATTTAAGGCCTTACACTGGTATACAGAAAAACTTTCTGTATGAACAAATCAGCATCTCTAATACTGTGCTTTGTTTTCTAATGATCCAGATATATCTTCTGCAGACTTGTTTGTGTCTGGATTAGCAGTTCTTCTTGGCCTGAGCTCAGCTGTGGCTTTGGTCTAGGATATTATTTTGAAGAGAGGATTTATTATTTACGCTAAGCAGCTCTAGATATGAAATATAAATAGACCAGGCCTATAGAAAGCAACTGAACTTCCAAGTCTGTGTGTTATTGGACATCTTGGGCCACTTGAGCTGATTTTTTAATAATCACTCAGTGTAGAAAAGGGATTAGAAAACCCCCATATATATCTTTCACTACCAGCACTGTGCTTTTAGCAGAGATCTCTGTGACAGAGTATAAATATGCTGAGAATTCCTGAAATTGATGGCCTAAGGATAAGATTTGTTTTGGCTTGTGTGTCAGACAGAGAGGGTGCCTGCAAGCTACAACAATATGGGGGAAGGAAATATGGTGTAGTTGATCAGGCAGTAACTTCTGGCTTCCTTCTTCCTTCCTCAGGCCTCTTTGCACCTCCACGTGCCTTCAGTGCAATCAGACGAGCTACTCCACAGTAAACACTCCCATCCACTTGATTCTAATCAAACTTCTGATGTGCTCAGGTATTTATCATTGATCACTTGCAAAAATATTGTGCATTTAATTTTTAATGCTGCTGCAGTGAAGCTGCATGTTTGTTTTTCCTGCTGTTAGTGTTTTTCCTTTGTGCAGCTGATATCCTTAGTGCAGATAAATTGCTGTGCTTTAAGTGATGGTCAGAACAGTGGAATAAAAACCAAGCATCTCTAAGCCCTTCTTTAACTAACCAGTCTTTGAAAATGTTTGAAAAACAACAAATTCCTCAAACTAGAAAAGAGTTTGAGCCTAGCAGAAAAGACATAGTTAAGTCAGAATATTGCACAGCAATCTTGTGGAAAATGTGAAGTGCTGAAGGACAGGAGCCCAGACCTATGTAAACATGGGATGCTAATTGAGAAAACATCAGATTATTTCTTCCTTTTCTGTTTTTTTTTTTTTTTTTTTTTAATGTGAACCTCTTGGTATGAATTAAGAATAGGCAATTACAACGTCAGTTTTCCACCAAAAGCAAGTTTAGCTCTGAAGTGCTGTAATAATTTGGAAGACGTGTTATTTCTGAATGTTGGCAAACCTCTTTTATGTTTTTGATGCCAAAGAAGCTGGATTATAGTAAATTAGGGCTGTAAAATCCTGGTGAGAAAATGTGCTGGCCTGACAGAAGGCTCTTTGTTTTTCAGGTTTGTTCTGGAACAGTACAATGCACTCTCCTGGCTAACCTGTGATCCTGCAACCCAGGACAGACGGTCATGTCTCCCAATTCATTTTGTGGTGCTGAATCAGTTGTATAACTTTATCATGAATATGCTGTGATCTTCATCTGAATTTTGCAAGACAAAAATGAGGAAAAGGGATATTTCACTGCAGGACTAAGTTGTAATTCTTCTCAGTGCAAGCTGTTTGTGATGGGGTATGAATCTTGTTACTTCCAGCAAATATTGTTCTGACTTGTGAGAGGGGCACCCATCGCCCTGCTGTCTTTGAGTCACTGACTATGGGGGACGCTTCAGAATGATGATCAGAAAGTGTATTATAACGTTTTTAGTAGCAAAATTAACCATTTTTCCCCAGCCACAGTATTTGTGAAGAGTAATGAGCCATAGTACCCGGTCATGGTTAATGAATTTTAAAAGCATGGAGATGAGAAGAAACATGAGGAACAATTACGTTTCAACCTATGGCTTCAGAACATCAAGATGTTCTTGTATTGGATTATAGTACTTAGTATTCAAAAATGCCTGCATCTCTTATTTATTGTAAGTTTTTAAATGTATAAATTGTCTTATATTTCTTAACCTCTTTTATAAAAATTTTCCTAGAAGGTTTATACTGCCTTCTTGCTTTAAAGCAATTGGTCTAAAATATATGTAATCGTCTTAATTAAAAGTTGCAGTAGGTTGCTTTTAGAGTATTATTTTTTTGTAAGGGGTGGGTGGGGACAGTAAATTTGTATTGTCTTGATGTACAGTTTAATGGGGATAGAGGGGTTAATGTCCATACCATTGTGTGTGGGGGATTTACAGCTAAGCTGTAGTTGCAGAGTACATGTACAGTAATGAAGTTCACTGTGTTTATATAAATTGAAAAGGTACCGGGTCTTACAGCATTTTATATCACACCTTTACAGAGTAACAATGGCAATATATAAGTGATATTGTAGGTGGTTTAACTTGTAGTGAGAATAACATGAATAAACTCTTCAATTGAAGTTTGTATTATGGTTCAGGGCTGTGGCTAGATTCTCAGATCCACTTCCAGGACACAAGTTTTAATATCACAAGAACATCTCTTGTGCATTGTTGCTCCCTGGATATTCTTGGCACTGTGCTCACTGCATTGTTTGCTTCCACTTTTGTGATAAAATTCAAATCTGAGGTGGAACACACAGAAAACTCTGACCTTATCCAAAGTCTCCTGCCAGGCTGAAATTTAGCCCAGCTCTAGCCATTTTACAAATGCAAAAATAGTCAATCTTGACTTTAAGATTGGTGTGTGTTTAACTAAAATGTGGTGTATATAGATTCTCAGTGAATTCTGGTATTCAGATTTTATTCCACTAGTAAAAAAACAGCACGAAACCCTGAACATTTTCCTTTTCCATGTATTTGTGGCACTGTGGTGAAGGTTCCAAGCATCAGTGTATGGCCTTCCCCACATCCCATTTTCAGGCTCTGGCTGGGGCATGTGCCAAGGAGGCTTTGCCCTCCCCAAGGAAGGGACTGACAAACCACAAGGCTTTCCTAAACGTCTCCCTCTATACACAGTCACCATTTTTTCTCAGTAGTTTCCTTCCTTTTTTCCTAGCACATGCCAAATGTCTGTGGCTGCTCTAAAATAGCCCCTACGGGTGCTGAAGAGCAGCTGCAGATGCTTTTTCTGGGTTCCTTATCTGACTGCCAGATGAAAAACTGAACTCCTGCAGCGCTCCCGGGAGCCTGTCACGATAACCCAAGTCCTGGGTCTTAATATTGTCTGTCTCGCTGGTTTAAACCTGTAAAGGAGCAACTTTTAAGATCCATTTGTGCACCTGCTGTTAACCCCTCTACAAGGAAGAATTTGCTTGCATTTACCAAACTTACTGTGTTCATGAAAATCTCATTTCGTAAATGCAAAAGACCTGCCTGAGGTGATTTTTTTTTCGTATGAACAGTCTCACTGAATCGTGTACATACAATATTAGCAACTTTTTTGGTTTTGTATAAAGAAGTTGTACAATTGGTGATGAGAATTTTCAGTCATTTCTTCAGAACAACATGAGTGCAATCAGAAGTTAGCATATTTTGATAAACAGAGTTAAAAACTGGGTCTGTCCATGACTTTATCTCGGTAACGCACCGCAGATTAAACGGCACATTATTGTCTTACAGAAGGTTTTTCTCATTTGGTTGGCATTTTTGACGTGGAAAAGTGCTCCTAAAACTGGAATTTTCAAAGTGTATGTCCTTTTTTTCCTTTGAGCTTTGTCGCTAAGTGGTCATTTCTAACCCTGGCTCAGTTAACCAAGTTCCAAGGGCTGGGTTTTGGTGTGGCTTTGTTTTGTGTTCAATCTGACTTGTATTCCTAAAGGTAAGTGAATCAGCTGCCTGAACGTTGGTGTAACTGTATTCTGTTACCTGGACCAGCCTTCCCTGTGAAACTCCTACTGTGAAAGCTGCCAGTCTCCCACTCCTCCCCCCCATCAAATGCAATTAAAGTAAATTATAATATTATAACCACTATAAAAGACTAGAAGGGCCATTTCTGGAGTGATAGTCACAGCCGGCAATGTACATATCCAACCTGCCAGCACCACGGAGCCAGCTACTATATTGGGCATATTTTTTTTTGTTAGCTACTTTCATTTAACTATTTTAAGTGCACATAATAGCTGGCTTATAAATAAAATCTTCAGAATCCAATAAGTCGAGGTTGTTTAGCAAGTACAAGCTTAAGTAGTTGAAAATTTCAGCTGCAGATTTTCAAAACGGCCTTGCAAGAAAATGTTGTTCCTGTCAGTGCTTTAAGTAGCTGTGGAGGCTTATCTCTTCCAAGGAAAGAAGAAGCTGAGATCCTTCCATTCCAATTAAAAATACATGTTTTAACCCAGATCTTACTGCATTTAAGCCTTTTAGTCACATTTGACTCACTACAATTTGAATTAGGTGTCTGAAAACCATGTTGCTAAGACCAGCAAGGCCACCAGCTGTACTTGTAACAACCCTCACATTTTAAAAGGAGCTGTAACATTTAGATCTTTCTAACATTCTCTGAAACAATTCAAGATAAATGGATTTATATTTAAATCCTCAGCTATGTTCTTACTTAGCTGTCATTTATGGCGCAGATTATTGTATTTCTATATTTACCTCTGATGGTAATTTTAACTTTGTGTGTTGCTATGAAGACTTGCCGATGTCTTTAATCAAGCACTATTTGTTAATACTGTAATATCAAAATATTATGTTGCATTATTTTAAAGCTTTCAAGAATAAGAGTAAAACATTTTAAAAAAATGCTATTGCACCATATAATTTGCTGCACAACAGTACAGCACCACATATCAGTCTGTTGGGATAGTAATGCTGCATCAACTTTGTTTTCATCTGGGTTTCATTGGACAATTCATTAATGGGGTGACATTGTACAACGTTACTGTCTTGCAACCTCCAGCTGGGAAGGTGATTTTGTTTGTTTTATTTTTTTTTTCCTTTTATTTTTTAACTAAAGGGCCCAGGACTATGCTTCTTACTTAAAGGGGTTTTTTTTTTTTTACTATTATTTGTGGGTGTACTTTTTATTTTCAGTGGAGTAAAGCTTAATTTACAGTAAAACTGGATTTGGGACCTACCACAATCCTCAGGGTCACTTTTTCAGGATGCTACTCATCGAGCTTTAGGTTTTTTTCCCCGAGTCAACTGGACGTGAGGACCTTGCCGAGCGCTGCCTTGGGCCGCCACAGCCCGCGGCCTTGTGACTGGACATGGCGCCCCTCCGGCACGGCTGGACACACCGGGGAGCCGCTCCCGGCCCCTCCGGCACGGCTGGACACACCGGGGAGCCGCTCCCGGCCCTGAGGGCACGGCTGGACACAGCGGGGAGCTGCTCCCACAGCCCGCTGCCATGGCTGGACGCACGGGGAATCCCAACACCGCAGCTGGACGCAGCGAGGAGCTGCTCCAACGCCTCGCTGGACAGGTCCCGGAGCCGCTCTAACGCCGCTCTGGCGTGGCTGGACAGGTCAGGGAGCCGCTCCCTCAGCCCTCAGGCACGGCTGGATGTGCCGGGGAGCCTCGCACAGCCGCCGCCACGTGCCCTCGAGCCGCCGCCGCATTCATCGTGACAAAACACAGAAACAAAAAGCGATTTAAGGAACAAACACTATTTCTGCCGAATGCCATAAACACTGAGTTGTACAAATTGTGATCGAGGAAATGAAGAAAAAAAAAAAAAGGTTTATACTTTTTAAAAAAAAAAAAAATTCAAATGGAATAAATTATTCATGAAGCCTTGATTGTGGTGTGGGTTTATTGAGGGGGCGGGGAGGGCGGTGCCCCTCAGCCTTTCCCGCCCCTCAGCCCTTCCCGCCTCGCCCCTTCCGCCCCTCGGCCCTCCCGCCGTGACGTCACTTCCCGCTTCCCCCGGTAGTGGCGGCGGCGGCGGGTGGGCGCGGGGGCCGTGAGGGAGCCGCTGCCGCCGCCATGTCCGAGTGCTCGGCGCTGCAGTTCGTCAGCCCCTACGCCTTCGAGGCCATGCAGAAGGTGGACGTGGTGCGCCTGGCCGCGCTGAGCGACCCCGAGCTGCGGCTGCTGCTGCCCTGCCTCGTGCGCATGGCGCTGTGCGCGCCCGCCGACCAGAGCCAGAGCTGGGCGCAGGACAAGAAGCTGATCCTGCGGCTGCTCTCGGGGGTCGAGGCGGTCAATTCCATCGTGGCGCTGCTGTCCGTGGACTTCCACGCGCTGGAGCAGGACGCCAGCAAGGAGCAGCAGCTCCGGTAACGCCGAGAGCGGGGATGTGTGGCGGAAGCGCTGCGTGGCTTTTCCAGCTGTTCCGATTGCGGCAGCTCTTGAAGCGCCGGGCGGACCGGGCCGTTCGTGTCCCTCGATGCTCTCCTAGGAAAACCCTGGGGTTTGGTTGTGTGTCCTGGCATCTGTTCCCCGCCGTGCTCAGCACTGACGTCAGCCCCTACGCCTTCGAGGCCATGCAGAAGGTGGACGTGGTGCGCCTGGCCGCGCTGAGCGATCCCGAGCTGCGGCTGCTGCTGCCCTGCCTCGTGCGCATGGCGCTGTGCGCGCCCGCCGACCAGAGCCAGAGCTGGGCGCAGGACAAGAAGCTGATCCTGCGGCTGCTCTCGGGGGTCGAGGCGGTCAATTCCATCGTGGCGCTGCTGTCCGTGGACTTCCACGCGCTGGAGCAGGACGCCAGCAAGGAGCAGCAGCTCCGGTAACGCCGAGAGCGGGGATGTGTGGCGGAAGCGCTGCGTGGCTTTTCCAGCTGTTCCGATTGCGGCAGCTCTTGAAGCGCCGGGCGGACCGGGCCGTTGGTGTCCCTCGATGCTCTCCTAGGAAAACCCTGGGGTTTGGTTGTGTGTCCTGGCATCTGTTCCCCGCCGTGCTCAGCGGAGGGTGTGGGATGCCCTGGGGGAGCTGTCCCGGCAGGGAAGGGCTGGGATGGCTCTGTGGGATAAAGGGACAGCTCAGGTGGATGCGCTTTCCTGACTCTTGGTGCTGCTGGGGAATAGAAGCGCTTGAAATTTTGATAATGTACTGAATTAGCTTTCTTGTACTGCAATCACAACAGTCTTTAAAGGGTAGGAGAGATCCCTAGGGAGCTGCTGCCTCCTTTAACAGGAAGCATTTCTGTCTTTGCGGAAACGTTTAATACTTGTTCTTTTGAATTGTGTGCCAGGCACAAGCTGGGAGGTGGCAGTGGAGAAAGCATCTTGGTGTCACAGCTGCAGCACGGGCTGACGCTGGAATTTGAGCACAGTGACTCTCCTCGGCGGCTCCGGCTGGTGCTGAGCGAGCTGCTGGCCATTATGAACAAGGTGAACTTCCCCACGGGTGGATATTTGTGACTTTTAGGTTGCCCTCTGAACTGGTTGTGTTTCTGGTGGTGTGAGCACTGTTCTCCAGACCTTCCCTGCTTTATCAAGGTTCAGAGTCTCAGTCTGATTGAACAGTGGCTTGTGCTTAAACTCTTTGTGACTTCCTAAAGCAAGTCTTTGCTGATGTTACAGAGACTCTATAATATGCTGTACTCACACATCATGTGATTTGGTAATCTGTCAGTGCAGAAATAATTTGGAAATAAAATGAGCCCATCTCTATCCCATTCTTTGCTCCTACTGCAGTGTGGTATTAGCCATCATATTTCTCTTCCCCCACTTCCTTTCTCACCAGACATTTTATTTTCCTTGTGTAAACTTAGAATGTCAGTGGGCTATTTTTCTTTCTTCTGAAAAGAAGCAATGATACCATCTGTGTTGAAGTATTTCCAGTAGTAAATATTTCTTCTACTGACTTTTCCTGCTATTTCTGTGTTGATAGCTTTGTGTTTTTGGCAGTTTTTCATCTATTAAACATGCTGAATTTAAAGCAGATTTGGACAAATTGCTCCATAAAACCTGTTCACTGATGATAAATGTTGTCTTGCAGGTGTCAGAATCAAATGGTGAGTTTTTCCTCAAATCTTCTGAGCTCTTTGAGAGTCCTGTTTACCTGGAGGAGGCAGCAGATGTTCTCTGCATTTTGCAAGCAGGTGTGTTTCTGTACTTTTGGTGTTTTCACAAACATAACAAAGCAATTTGGGAGCTGTTGTGACAGATGTAAAGTTAATCTAAGTTGTGCAGCTCTTGGAGGGAGACAGGGTTTTTGTTTCCCAGTGAAACATTGTGACTTTTAGCACCCTCTTTCCATGCAGAGCTGCCATCACTGTTGCCAATAGTGGATGTGGCCGAAGCTCTGCTGCACGTTAAGAACGGAGCCTGGTTCCTTTGCCTGCTGGTGGCCAATGTCCCTGACAGCTTCAACGAGGGTGAGTTTCAGCTTCTTCTCCAGCTTTTGAAATGATTTCTACCAGTGTGGTTAATTCTGGGCTAAACCACGATTTGTACAGGTTTGAACTGCTGGGTGCTGCCACCTGGGCATGTTGATTCCCATTTTTTGCAGGCCAGGCTCGCTGTGTGTGTCACAGCTTTTCATCTGTAGGTCACCGTTACAAAGCCTGACCGGGCAGGGAATGGGGCTGAGAGCCTCCTCTATCCCTGCCAACAGGGATGTAGATGCCACTGAGACAGGTGATAGTTTGAATTGGGAAGGGCAGATTTCCTCAGAGCTGCTGTTGGCTCTCCAGTGTGCAGGGGTTTGATTAAGAACGGCGAGCGGCAGGATGAGGAGAGCGTGGGCGGCCGGCGCAGGACCGAGGCTCTTCGGCACCTGTGCAAGATGAACCCTTCCCAAGCCCTCAGGGTCCGGGGCATGGTGGTGAGTCTTTGTGACAATCGTAAGAACCTTCCTGAAGCCTCAAACCCAGCAAAGGTGACTGAGCCTGAGCGTTTTGTCCAGGTGGAGGAGTGTCACCTGCCAGGTCTTGGTGTGGCTTTGACCTTGGATCACACCAAGAACGAATCCTCAGATGATGGAGTGAGTGACCTGGTGTGCTTTGTGAGTGGTTTGCTGCTCGGAACAAATGCAAAGGTTCGGACGTGGTTCGGAACTTTCATCCGAAATGGACAACAGGTAAGAAAATCTTTGAGTATTCTGCTTTTAAAGAAATATTTTTGTGGCTTGATGTAACTCTTTTGGACATGTGTTGCAGATTTGTCTGAATGCACATAAATCCTGTAGTCTTGGAGAAACCTTTATGGGTCAACCACCTCTAAATAATGTCCCTGAAGGCAGCAGCTATTTGGTTGTTCCCCTGAGAGGTTTTTAGGCATGGAAACCAGGGAATTGTATGTTTGTAACATTTGCCTGATAAAAATGTTCATTCTCAGTGTTCACAGTGGGAAGATGCTCAGGTGATGTAGTTAAAACTCGGAAGTGAAAACTGTATTTAAAAAAAAAATAACCCTGTTCCTTTGACTATGAAAACTCTTATATTGTTTGTTGGGCTGAATTTGACGTTGTTCTCATCTCTTAACCTCTTAACACAGAGAAAAAGAGATAACATCAGCTCTGTGCTGTGGCAGATGAGGAGGCAGCTGCTGCTGGAGCTCATGGGGATCCTGCCCACGGTGCGCAGCACGCACATCGTGGAGGAGGCGGACGCCGACACGGAGCCCAACGTGTCCGTGTACTCGGGGCTCAAGGAGGAGCACGTGGTGAAGGCCAGCGCCTTGCTGCGCCTCTACTGTGCCCTCATGGGCATTGCTGGCCTCAAGTAAGGAGCCTGCTCGTGCTCTGGGGTTTTGTTCATGGCTGCCCATTTCAGCAGGGGGTGAGGGCTTTGGGCATTTCTGTTGTAATGCCACTGTGTCCTCAAAACTTGTGGCAGGACTCAGCAATTTCAGTCCTCTGTTGCTGCAAAATCACTTCTGCAGACTTGTTAAGAGAGCTCTAAACCCACATGGTTGGAGCACTGTGTGAGTTATCAGCTATTTTCTCTTCTAGCAAACAACATACATTGTATGGATTTTGAGTTTATTCCTTTGCTTTCACTTTTTAGAGAGTGTTAATGTAGCATCTTTATGCATTTGAGTAGTTTGTACCAATAGACATGATTATATCCTGAGGAAGTTTTCTCACTGTTGCCTCTTAACAGAGATTTTTATCTCTGTTAAGTTCTGAGCAAATTGCCACCTTGACAGATTGAGTGACAGGGAAAATTCAATCTTTAACCATTGTGAGAGCCTGGAAGTCTCTTCCCTGTTCAATCCCCAGCTTTGTTTTGCTCTCTGTCCTGCTCAGGCCCACGGATGAGGAAGCTGAGCAGCTCCTGCAGCTGATGACGAGCCGCCCTCCCGCAACCCCGGCCGGTGTCCGCTTCGTGTCCCTGTCCTTCTGCATGCTCCTGGCCTTCTCCACTCTGGTCAGGTACTCTCAGTACAGGAGGAGCTTTGGAAGATCTGACTGGTTTAGCACCATTAAGGCAATGCCCTTCCCAGAGCTGCACTTTTTTTCCCCCCCAGTGCTTTATAAAGTCTCCACACGTTGATGGAAGGGATTTGTCTCACCCTGTGGTTGGTGAATGGATATTTCACTCTTGTTTTATAGCAAGTCTTTTGAGAGGTGAGCATTAGCATGAGCTTAGCGTGAGTGGATTTTTGAAGACTGAAGTAGGCCTGACTTGGTCACTGTTCCATGGAACAGATTAATGGCTCAGTTCCTTAGAGAGAAGCAGTGCAGATAATTCAGGGTGTAGCTTTCTCTTGGGTGCATTCCAAAAAGGAAGTTGCCTGTCAGTTGGACTGACCTTTGTGCCAAATGTCACTTCTTATCAGCAGTTGGATGCTAAAGTGAAAGTGACAAAAAGTCTCCTGGTGTAAGGTTCCTCAAATAGTGGCTTTTCTGCAAGTGTGGTGAAACTAGCACTGGTTTTCTGGGAAGGGGATCTATTATGGATTTTCTTTGTGCAGCACCCCAGAACAGGAGCAGCTCATGGTGATGTGGCTCAGTTGGATGATAAAGGAAGAAGCCTACTTTGAAAGGTGAGAGCAGGCTGGGTTTCATTTAGTGATTCCAGTAATCTCACATTTATTTATGTCCTGTTTCCTTATGTCCTGTATTTCTTCCTCTTTGTTATCATCAGCATTTCTGGTGTGTCTGCTTCCTTTGGAGAGATGCTCCTCTTGGTAGCCATGTATTTCCACAGCAACCAGCTCAGTGCCATCATTGATTTGGTCTGCTCCACCTTGGGAATGAAGGTAAAGATTAAACTATTTCTAGCCTTTACATTTGTCTGTTAAAATCAGTTTGCTGGGTTTTGATATTTGGTATTTACTTTACTTTTGATATAAAGATCTTTGGTTTTGCTAATATACCTAAAGAAAATATAACCTGAAAAATGAGTAATAATTAACCTGGAAGAACATTCAAATGTGCATAGCTCCTCAGGAATGTGGTGATAAAAGAATCTTCAAGAAGTGATGCCATGATGAAATCATTATTTCCAAGAAATGAACTTTTTAGAAGATTAACTGAAATATTTTCCAAATAGTGCTGCAAAGTTTTTATTTTAAATAGTTAGAAGAGATACCTATACATGTAAAAATTAATTTCAGTAAATTGCCAAAGGAGATTTGCCAACAATTCACTATTGTGAAACAGTGTCTCACCAGATGTAAAAGCTGGGGAGGGAGATTTTAGGACAAGGATAACTTGTGACATTGTAAGATATTTTTGTTTGACATTTGATACAAATGTGAATTGACTGGGATACCAGGAAAACAGACTAGCTTTAAAAGGCTAAAAGTTAACAGTTTATAGAATAAACTTGCAGTCCTTAGTTACAAGAAAGATAAAACTTGCAATTCTAAGTACTTCTTCTGAATTTCAGATTGTTATTAAGCCCAGCTCACTGAGCAGAATGAAGACAATCTTCACACAAGAGATTTTCACTGAACAGGTATTTTCAACCTAGGGATTTTTTTCCCCCTTGGCCCTTTCCTTTCCCTTTGAGGTATTCCCCAAAAATGAGGAGATGCCAGTCAGGGCTGTGTGTCTTGAACACCTTGTGCTGAGTGGTTTTTTGTTCACTGTCTCTTCCCTGCAGGTGGTTACTGCCCATGCTGTCCGTGTGCCTGTGACAGGCAGCCTCAGTGCCAACATCACTGGCTTTTTACCTATTCACTGCATTTACCAGCTCTTAAAGAGTCGTTCCTTCACCAAGCACAAAGTATCCATTAAGGTACCACCTTTGTTTCTGTTCATAATTCTGAATGCTGATACAGTTTTGCAGGCTAGTTAACTTAGAGGAGCAGAATTCTTGGTGACTCTTGTGCTTTCCTACCATGTAATTTAAGAGTAAACTGTGTTTTAAGTTAGGCTGCCCATTTTTAGCTCTGCAATCCAGAGACCACTGCTTAATGAAGTTAAAAATAATAAGTCTTTCTCCCCAATCTGTGCTTAATTGTAGTCAGAATGATATTCCAGCCAGGACAAGTTCTGTTTGTGAACCAGGGTCCAGGATACAGAGTTTATGACCAGTTCAGAAGTGGTGTTGCACTTTCCAAAGTCAAAGCCTCTGCTTGTGTCATGAGTTGTTCTCTTGCAGGACTGGATCTACCGGCAGCTCTGTGAAACCACAACCCCACTGCACCCTCAGCTGCTGCCCCTCATTGATGTCTACATTAACTCCATCCTCACTCCTGCATCTAAATCCAACCCAGAGGCCACCAACCAGCCTGTCACAGAGCAGGAGATCCTGAATGTTTTCCAAGGACTCTCTGGGGTAATCATCTTGTTTGGATCTTTCTTGTACTTTATGGGGACGTGGTTCAGGATTTTGGAGTTGTGTTAAGTTGCTTCACTTCTTGCTTTTACTGCCTGTAAACTCCCTCCTGCTACAGTGACCATCATGTGTTTTGAAGTGATTCTTGTTACTGAGATATTCATCATATTTGTGGATAAATCCAAATTCTTCTTGCCAAGAATCAGGAATGCAACCTGACCTTTGTGTGTGGTTTATGTGCAGGGGGAGAATTCTCGTTCCACCCAACGCTTCAGCATCACCACACAACTGCTCGTCCTCTACTACGTCCTGTCCTATGAAGAGGCACTGCTGGCCAGCACAAAGATTCTAGGTAAATGTGAGAGCATCAGGGGGAAACAGATTAACTGAAAATTAGGTGCAAAGAGGGGAAAAATTCATGGTGCTGTCAGATTCCAGCACAGCATAAAAAGTTGCGGTGTTTGCAGTAAATAAAACATTGCTGTAGAGATTCAGGACGTAAAGTTCCTGCTGAAGCTGTCTAGTGGAGTAATTTGTTTTACACATTAAAAGTGGTCCAAGCTGAGTTACAAGAAATGTTTATGAGCATCTAAGGAACACAATAACAATCAACAAAGACTTCATAATTATTTGAGATCTTCATTTATTCTCGTGTCATCAAACTTGCACACAGTTTTCTTTGAGTTGGCAATTTTATAGTTGGTAATACTTAATGATCCCATTTTTACCTTTGAAATGAAGACTTTAAATCACTTCTAAAAGACTGTTGTGTATTTTATTGATGAAATTGAACTTCAGTGAAAATTCAGTGTTTATAGCTGGTGTGTGTTTTTACCAGCCCTTTTTAAGGTGCAAAACTTCCAGTATTCTTCAGTCTTTTTTCTTCATGCTAATCAAGGAAGTCTGAAATACCATAAAATCCATTGCAGTTATTTGATATTTTCTTGATTTTACCTGGATAATATAAAGACAAGTGCTTCACATTTTCCTTATTATTCCAGTTGGAGAAATACTTGTTTTTAGCTGTAGCTGCTACATGTGGTTTCTTGTCCTGTTCTCTTGCAGCTGCAATGCAGAGAAAACCCAAGTCCTACTCGTCAGCATTGATGGATCAGATTCCAATCAAGTACCTCATCCGACAGGCACAGGGGCTGCAGCAGGAACTGGGAGGTAAAAATGGGGCTGAAGGTCTGAAGTGCATGAAAAGGAAGGCTGAGTGTTCTCAGCTCAGTGGCTGTTGCTTTTTCCATAGCTTGTTTTCCTTTTTCTTGCTTTTAAAATCTGTCAGGAGTAGCTACTGAGATTGCAGAGATATTTGAAGAGTCACAGTGAAAGGGTGAGGAAAGCAGTTCCTTTTAGAGTAGGTCTTACCTCCCTAGGGCAGGTTTTAGGGTAGGAATTACCTGAGAGTGTTGAATTTTCCAGGGTGAGTTTAGGAGTTACTTTCCAAAGGGTAACTTTGCCTCTGTGTTGGAGTTGGAGCATCAGGCTGTGAACGTGCACCTCACTGAGCTGCTGGCCAGCCCTTCAGGGCTTGGAATAAAAGGCATAGATGTGTTCAGGTGACAGATGCAGCTACTCAGTTCTGAGCTGTGCATGTCCCTGATGTCCCCAAGGGTTGCACTCTGCCCTGCTGAGGCTCCTGGCCACCAACTACCCCCACCTGTGCATTGTGGACGACTGGATCTGCGAGGAGCAGATCACCGGCACCGACGCCCTGCTCAGGAGGATGCTCCTCACCAACATGGCCAAGAACCACTCTCCCAAACAGCTCCAAGAAGGTAAAGAGCTTCATTGCAAGTAAATTTTTTCCAAATGGATTGGATATAGTAGATTTGGAAGTGTGTGATTATACTTTATTTGTATAACCAAAATGATTCGATGCTTCAAATGTCAGAAGTCCAGTTTTACCCAGATCCTGTTGTTTCTGTTTTCCAGCCTTTTCCATGCTGCCTGGGAATCACACCCAGCTGATGCAGATCCTGGAACATTTGACCCTTCTCTCAGCTGGAGAATTGATCCCCTATGCAGAGGTGTTGACCTCAAACATGAATCTTTTGCTGGAGGCTGGAGTCCCACGGGGGATTCTGCAGGCTGTCAATAAACTCTGGATGGTTCTGAACACTGTCATGCCCAGAAGGTATCAAGGCTCAAAATACTGTTTGGTTTCTTGCTGCACATAGGTGGGAGGACACTTTTTCTTTTAAAAATAATAACACAGTGCCTTTAGCTGGGAGATTGGAGGCTGTGACTGAATAGAATGTGTTGGAGCTGCATTTTTTTAGTTTGTTGATATTTTGAAAATTTACATTTAAAAGGAAGGTGGTTCTTGTTCTCAGGGAAAGGAAGTCTTCAATTTAAAATACAGGAGTTTGGTTTTATAGTGTCCATTGTTTATGCTGAATTACTGATGGAACAGGAACTCACTTTGGTAAGAAAATGCCTTTTTTAATGAAGTGGATACTCTACTGCAGTAAAAACTGCTCTCAGTCCAGGGAGCGTAAGTAAACTGCACCTTGGTTAACTTCAAGGGCTGCAAATGGAGTTTTTGCTACTTGATAGGCCTAGAAAAGTATGGCTGAGTGACCAAATGCTTAGGGAACCCCTTTTCTTATACAAATTTTCTATTTAAAAAAAAAAAAGTCATAAAAATATTCTCATTTTAGGTTGTGGGTGATGACTGTTAATGCCCTGCAACCTTCAGCAAAAATCGTGCGGCAGCAGAAATACACCCAGAACGATCTGATGATTGACCCCCTGATTGTGCTGAGGTGTGACCAGAGAGTGCACAGGTGAGTGTCTGTGCTGCTGCACGGGGAATGCTTAGCACAAAGGTGTCAACAGGAAACTTCTCGAAGCTCTCAGCACTTCAAAACATCTTTTCAAACCAATCACAGGAGCATCTCTGTTGTTTTAAGCTTGGCCTGAGGACTGTGGAGCTGGGCCTGCTGTTCCAGCATTTCATCCTGTCAAAACTTTGGGATTTGCACATGGCTCATCCATTTTTGGATTTGGGTGTGTGAATTTGTGGTGAACAGGCTTTGCAGAGTGTTAGAAATGGCTGCTGCCACGTGGTGGTGGGTGAGGTTTAGCTGTGACATCCTTCCAGCTCTTGTGCCTGTGGGTTAATCCATCCTTTTGGGCAACAGTTTCTGCCAGTGGGTGCTGCTGATGGATGTGACAGAGGCAGATTTGCTTCATTTCCCAAGGGAGTCTTGGAAATTGTTCCCCCAGATGTCAGGGATGCCAGAGGAGGAGCTGTGGTGCTCCAGCCTTTGGGAGTGCTTTTGGTTTGTTCATGGTACTGAAAAGTCTTTGTTTTACTGTGTTCCCATCTCAGGAGTCCTCCTCTGATGGATATCATTTTGCACATGTTGAATGGATATCTTCTTGCTTCCAAAGCTTACCTTAATGCTCACCTGAAGGAAACAGCAGAGCAGGACATTAGGCCATCCCAAAACAATGCAATGGGTCCAGAGGCCCCAGAAGTTACAAGGGAAGAGTTAAAAAATGCTTTGCTTGCTGCTCAGGTAAGAGGGAAGAAATGGATAATTCCATGATGTGAGGAAAAACAGTGATGAAAGAGAAATGCAGAAACAGGAAATTAAAAAAGGAGGCCTTTTAAATTACTTTTTTTACCAACTTCTGTTCCCATAGAAAAGAAAACAGCCTCTGTATTCAGATGGTTAAATATTTTCTTTTTTCTAGTCTGAGGCATTGTGCTGATTTACTGCTTTGATAGTGGTTGTTCTGTCAGAACAGACAGGTTCTGCTCACCTGCCCTTTTGCCTTGATGCTTGTGTGATCCAGAGGCTGTTTCTGTGGTTGGATTTGGAGCAGTAAAACAAAAAATAAATGTGACAGACCCATGCCTGATCATCTGAAAGGTGTTTTAGAGAAGCAGCTAGCACTGGAAAGTGGCAGAGGCTGAAGGATGGTTCATTTCTTAGCTTGACATTATGGAAATTCTTGAGTAATCCCATTCCACAGACATCTCTTCATCCCTGGAAAAATGTCACATAGGGAGTTCCCATTATAATATGATTTTTGAGTTAATAGGAACTTTTATATTTAAATGAGCAGGGGGATGAGTACTGTGATTTACATGGCTCTTTGCATATTTTGTCTGCTCTGGATGCTCTGAGGGACCACTGGATATTTATTTTGAAGCAATATGAGATTCCACTGAATTTACTCTTTTTGTCTGAAATTATGATATTCTGTTAGATTTAGCCTTTGTTTTCTTTGCATCTTGATTAAAGTGTTGAAGTTTTTAAAATGTTCTACAGGATTTATGATTCTTCAGCTCAGTCATTTTCATTCTGTACTTAAAAAAATCGACAGGTAGTAATATTAATCAGATGACAATCTTTAATTTCTTAAATAATCCTTATTTTGCATCTGATTTGTTTTTATTTCACTTTTTTAAGCATCTTCTGTGTCTTTTCTCCCCAGGACAGTGCTGCTGTGCAGATCCTCCTGGAGATCTGCTTGCCTACAGAAGAGGAGAAGGGCCAGAGCAGCAGTGCCCAGGGTTTGCTGAGGGATGTGCAGAGCCCCCCGAGCCCTCAGGGCACTGAGGCTGAGGAGGAGGAGCAGGAGGAGGAGGAGGAGGGGGAGCAGAGTTTGCTGTGCAACCTGCGGGAGGTGCAGTGCCTCATCTGCTGCCTGCTGCACCAGATGTACATTGCTGACCCCAACATCGTCAAACTCGTGCATTTCCAGGTCTGCCTGCCCTGCCTGGGCTCTCCCCTGGGGTGTCAGGGGGGAAGGAGCCAAGGGGAGAGCTCAGGGGCTCGTGGGTGTTCCTCAGAGATGATAACAACACCCTTCTCTCCCTCTTGTCTCCCTCAATTTGCAGAGCTCACACTTTCTTCTTATTCCAGTGCTTGGTCTCTTGGTTGTGGTGAGAAGGCAGCACCCAAACTCTGCCTGTTCCCCTCCTTTGTGCCTCTGCCCTTTTCAGTTTGTCCATCTAAGCCAAGGAAAGCTGCCCTAATCACCTTGTAATTACTTGTTCCACATCTTTTGTGGGTTCCTTTTTTCTGGCTGTGTTTTTAAATTAATATTCCCATTATTCAAAAGTAATTTGGCTTCAAATGTAAACATCTCCTTATATTTCCTTTTTGTTTGGGCACAGTTTATCTCTTTACAGTGGAAGGAGAAAGGTTGGCCCTGCAAAAGCAGCTGAGTACCTTAAAAAAAAAATAGAAGAGGGGGAAGATCAGTAATTTCTAAAATACAAATGTGTTTTTAATGCATATTAAATTTCTCCTTGCCAGATGGCAGACTCTTTACAAGGAGTTAATTTGCCTTGACCTGGAACTGATTAAGTGATAAAAAAGTCATTATGGGGCAGTTGTGAAATGAGCAGGTTGGGGCTGATGGTGAAATTTGGAACACAGGAAAGACACAGAAGGAAAAGGTCACTGAAGTCTCCTTTCCTTTGAGGACTGGAGGGAGAGCTTCTATGCAAATAAAGAATTGAATATTGATGACAAAGAATTGATCCAGACCCTGGGTTTGTACCCAGTCTGCCTCTTGTTGCCTTGGCATTACAGGCCTGCTGCAAACTCTGGACAAAAGGGAGTTACAAATATATACATTTTGAAACAGCATTGACACAGGTGTAATTTAAAATCTTAGTTGAAGCAGAATTTTTAAAACACACCTGTGAGACATTGGCTCACCTCTTTTTTCTTAATCCCACAGGGTTATCCATGTGAACTCCTGGCACTGACAGTGGCTGGGATCCCATCCATGCACATCTGTCTGGATTTCATTCCTGAGCTCATTGCCCAGCCTGAGCTGGAAAAGCAGGTACTAACCCTGGTGAAATACTGGCTGAGGGGGGAGAATAAAACACTCCCTAAAAACATCCTGTTCTGACTTGCCTGGGATATTCAGGGAATATTTGTAGCACTTTTACCTTAAATTAAAGGCCTGGCATTGAAGGCAAGTGGAATTTTTTGGGCTAAAGATTCCCTGTTTCTGTATCAAACCAACTTTGTAGCTGCTCTTATTTAATACTTTCTAGTATGAAGTTACTGCTGATCAACTGAGGTTAAAACTAGAATGTATCAGAGATAAATATCTCCTGCAAGGGTTGTGTTGCTCATTGCTGCTTTATTGCTCATCATTAATGTTGGAACAGTAGTGTCTGGGGGAGATTCTGAAGCACTTTGATTATTATTTAATATGTGTGGATTATTTTTCTTCATACCAGCAGAAAAATAATCATAACAACTATTGTTGAGGCTTCCTTGGCTTCAATTTCCTTCATGGTAAAGCAGGGAATATTTACTTACTGTTAAGTGTGGCGAAGAGCTTTGGCTAGAAGTTATAAACCATCCTGTAACTTCTTTGCATTTCTCTCCTTTGGCAGATCTTTGCCATCCAGTTGCTGTCCTACCTGTGTATCCAGTATGCCCTGCCCAAATCCCTCAGCGTGGCTCGTTTGGCCATCAACGTGATGGGGACCCTGCTCACAGGTACCAGCCCAGCCACCCCAAAACCCACCTCTGGGGGAGCCAGCAGGATTTCTCTAGGCTGAATGCACTTTTGTCTGTCTAACTGCTATTGTAAAAATAACAGTTTTTGGCTGGATTTTATAATAATTTATTTTTCTTCTGCGTTTCCTCCTCCTTGGCAGTTCTGACCCAGTCCAAGCGTTACACGTTTTTCATGCCCACCCTGCCCTGCCTGGTGTCCTTCTGCCAGGCCTTTCCTCCCCTCTATGAGGACATCATGTCCCTGCTGATCCAGATTGGACAAGTTTGTGCCTCTGATGTTGCTACACAGACTCGAGACTTCGACCCCATCATCACCCGTAAGTCAAGGACTGAGCACCCCAGAGGGGTCAGGCACAGGGAGATGAGACAGAAACGTTGTGCTGCTGTGATAATTTACTTAATTACTTATTTAATTTACTTAAATGTTGTGGTGTTATGATAATTTACTTGTGGGGAGTTCTGGAAGGAATTTGAGATGGGACTTTCAAATTGGCTTCGATGGTGTGGTTTAAGTTTTTTATCTTTTATATAGGTAGGAAGGATGAACTTGGTTTATATCATTATAGTATGGTTTAGAAGACCACAGGACCTTTAGTTACAAGACTTTTTAAGGAGTTCTTGATTAATAAAATATTGTTAATAAGGATATTTATGTTTTTGACTCAATCTTTAAATATTTCTTCTTATGGACTTATAAGTCTTTTCAGCTAATTATGTTCTGATACATAGAGTACTGCATTTTGAACTTCTTGTTTACTATTGTAACTACTTTTATTTTTTCTATATTTTAAGCTTTAAAACTCTAAACTTTTTTTTACTTAGTTTAACGTGGTTTTGCTGTAAACTATAAATTCATATTCTTGCTTCTAGCACTTAAGTTTGAAAGCTTTTTCTAAAGTTTCAGATCAAATCTTGTGTTTAATTCTAAACTTTAGCTAACAAGCCTAAAGTTCTAAGAGTTTGTATTTCACATTTCGTGGTGTCTCTGCAAATAACCTGTGGTGAAGCATGGGACGGTGCTGGCTTTGTAATCTCATATTTGTGTTATGGCAAGAACAATTCTCAATAAGTATTTATTTTCCTTCTCCTGCTGTGTTTTCTAGGTCTCCAGCAGCTGAAGGAGAAGCCACATGATTTCTCAGGGCTCTGTAAAGATTCCTCCAGCAAAAGCTGCTCCAGGGACCCTGCCAGCCTGGACCCTGATGTGCAGCTGTGCCAGTGTGTGGAGAACACCATCATTGAAATCATCAACATGAGCGTCAGTGGCATTTAGAAAAAAATGCTTTTCCCTCTCTTTATGGTGCCTAAATTTGGAAAAAGCTGTGAAAGTGGACTGAGGAGCTGGAGCAAAGTCCACATTCTTCATTCATTGATTGAGTCACGGCTGAGGAGAAAATCCCCTCGACAGGATTTTGGGAGAACTTCAGAGGCTGAAGGGATCAGTAAATAATTTCCAGGGAAACGGTGATTTTCAGGCTTGCTCAGCTGCTGAAGTGGCACAGCAACACACCTGGAAGGGTTTTATAACATGGAAATACTCATTTTGTTGGGCAAACAGCAAAATGATGGCTGAGGAAAATGGGAGATAAAAGTTTGCTTGAGGTAAATGAGCTGCTGCTCCAGGGCCTTGCAGAGCAGGCTGGAATAAAGTGCTCCAAGCAATACTTGAAAAAGTGCTGTGAAAAACTTGCACCATCACACTGAGTTCTCAGAAAATCAGAACATTTATTTCTGTGTCAAACCATTGCTCAAAGCTTCAGTTCATGAAATCAGGAGCTTAATTTAAAGATCAACCAGGCTTCACTGAGAGTTTGAAACTGGTCTAAAAGTTTCTTTAAAAAAAAAAAGTGCTGATAGCAAAAACGAGCCATAGAAATGGGATTTTTAAAGAATACAACTCAGATGGTTTTGTGGTTTTTAACTTAAAAAAAGATATGAAAAAGAGTTGAAGAAATGAGTGCAAAAGTGTCTTGAACTGTCATCAGGATGAGATGAAAAAGAGAAATGGATGCTGAGGGTGACTGTGCAGAGGAACCTGGAGAGGAGGAACAGGTTTCAGCCGTGCCAAAGCAATTCCAAGGCCAAATCCTTTCTGCTCCACCATGGAGTTGGTTGTTCTTTTGTGTACCAGGCTGGAATTCCCACATGGAGATGTGGGAGAGCCGTGGGTTTGTGTTCAGGATTCCTGCTGTGGCACCCCGCCACCATCTGCCTACCGAGTGTATTTTTGTCATCTTTATGTAAATTATGTAAATAATCTAAATGTATGTATTTTTTTTCTCCTCGGTTCCAAGTGTAATTTTATATCCTGTAGTGGTATTTAAATAAAAAAAAAAACAAACAAACAAAAACAACAACGGTGTGACTGAAGTTCAAAGGGGGTGCTCTGTTTTGCTTTGAAGTTTCCAGGTTCATCCCAAACCTCGGTTCCAAGTGTAATTTTATATCCTGTAGTGGTATTTAAATAAAAAAAAAAACCAAAAACAACAACGGTGTGACTGATGTTCAAAGGGGTGCTCTGTTTTGCTTTGAACTTTCCAGGTTCATCCCAAATTTCATCTGAGGGGCACAGACACCTGACAAGAACGGGAGCTGTGTGGCAGTAATGAAAAGACACTGACTTTCCAAAAACTCTTAATTTTTCCATGGTGTTTTCTGTGCGCTCTGCTTAAAACAAGGAGAATAATAATAATAATACCCAATAATAATGTGAAATACACATAAAATAGTATAAAATGATAAATATAAAAACAAAATAAAAGAATAATGAACATATTAGTCGTAATACTAATGATAAAAGCCGATAACAATAACAAGTATTTGAGTATTTCACAAAAAGGGCGGTTGCCTAGCAACGCCTGCAACCCGGAAGCCAACGAGACGCCCTGTGATTGGCTGGCGGCGCGCAGAGGTGAAGGCGGGAGCATACCAGTGTGCGCTGTGCTGATTGGCGGCGCGCGGCCCCTTCCTGTCAGCTGATTGGCTGGGGCGGAGGCGGGAAGGAGGAGAATGCTGAGGGGCCGTGAGGGGCCGTGAGGGGCGCGGGGGAAGCGGCTGCAGGCGCCTTCGCCTCGCCGAGCACACAGAGGAAGCGAAGGGCCAGGTGCTGCTCTGTGGGCTGGGCTGGGGCGGTCCCACCGCTTCCTGAGCGCTCGGGTAGCTAAGCGGCTCTGCCCGGGTGGAGATGTCGCAGGGGGAGCTGGTGGCTCTGGTCACACCTCGAAGGGTCCCTGCGGTGTCCCGGGCCCTCCCTCCTCCTCCTCAGGGCGAACTGAGTTCGGGGTTGTGCTCGTTTAAGCGAGTGCCCGTCCCAGAATGGGTTGGGAAAAGCCTTGGAGTGAGGTGGCCTTTCCCTCGGGAAGGAGGGTTGGATGTAAACTCATGTCAGCCGTCGTCTTTGGCTAGAATTGTTTTTTCCTGTTGTTTTTTCCTATTGGGAAGCTCGATGGTGAAGCTGAATCGCGCCATGAATTGGTGCTTTTCTGACGCACATGTTTAATTATTAAAAGTCAGATGAGTTAATTTATCCCAGAGAATCTGCCAGTTTAAAGTTGCTGTCTTTATCAGTGTTGAAAAAATATGAGAAAAAAACCCCCTGTGTTGTTAAAAAATATTGTCTCTTAAAGCCACTTATGCCTCTCCAATATTTTTAGTTCAATAATTTCACCTTTTTAACGCAGGGAAATTGTCTGTCTTTTATTATCCTGAGATATTCAAGGTAATAAACACAGAATAGTAAATTGAGTGATACTTTTCCCCTGACTAATTACTCTGTTATTTGTGGAAGAAAGATGTTTTTAAGCATCTCGTTTTAAAGTCGCTGTCCAGATTTATTTTTCATTGTTATAAAATGTACAAGCTGCTGGATGTTTGTAGTTTATGACTTCTTGCATTCAAGCTGATGGACCTTTAGAGTTAAAAACTGGCTGGTTTTAGTTACTCAATATTCTAAAATATTTTTCCTGCGTGGATTTGGGTTCTGTCTCCAGTCTGACTAACAGGATCTGAACTGGCGTGTGCAGTTCATGGTGGTTTTGTTTATTTATTGTTTGCTAGCATTGAGTTGCTAATGCTGTATTTTAATTGCAGTTTTAAACCTGAAGCAAACAGGAGAAGAGCTGGCAATGCCTTCTGATGGGGCAGAGTACACAATTGGGGGGGTGAAGATCCTCTTCCCCTGCAAGGCTTACCCCTCCCAGCTCGCCATGATGAACGCTGTGAGTAGAGTTTCTACTGGCATTTCCCAGCCTAAGAGCTTGTGTTTTCCAATATTTGGAGTTCCAAAATCTCTGCCAGCATCTAGGAAGCTGCCACGTTAAATTCAGAGCTTGCAGTGTGTTGGGAAGTTCAGTTGTAACCACTCAGTGCTCTCTGTGCTGTGCAATACCTGGGCCATGGTTAGGGAATGGTGAAGTGCATTTTGGATTTGGGAGCATTTGTGCCAAGAGACAAATTCCTTGTGGTGTAAGTATGTGGTTGTTTATCTAGGTATGCTGCAATTGCAGTTGTAAGATTTTAGAGGGGGAAATACATTGTTTAAACAGACTAATTGTGTATGGTAATACTTCAAGAAGTTTTCGTTTTTTGGGGAACTTTTCTAATTGAATTTTTGCATTTATATTTAAATATTTTTTAAAAGTTTTCACCAATGACAGGACAAGAGGGCACAGCCTTAAGATGTGCCAGGGAAAGTTTAGGATGTTATTGCTAAGATCAGCTAAACACATCTGCTTTGTTTTCTGTTAATTCTGTTTCTTTTATTCTCCTTAAAGATTGTTAAAGGCTTGAATAACAGGCAGCACTGTTTGCTGGAGAGCCCCACAGGAAGTGGCAAAAGCTTGGCTTTACTTTGTTCTGCATTATCATGGCAGCAGGCTTTGTATGGTAAGTGTCTTCGTGTCTGCACAACTTTTATTACAAAATATAAAATAATTAATTGTTTTTCATCAGCCTTTAAACGTTTGGTTTCAGGTCTGGGTCCAGCACTGGGCACTTTGCCTTAATGGCAGCATGAAGCAGTAGTGCTAAGCTGGGTTTGGATCCCATGAGGGAATGTGGCTGGTGGAACTTTGGCAGAAAATCCTCGTGGTAGTGTGGATTGAATGGGAGGAGGGAGGTGTTTTCCTTTCTTCAGAGGGTGACCACAGCTTGTTCAGCTCGACTGCTGCTGAACTTTCATCTTCACTGGTGTGCACCTCTGGCTCTTGTGTCGAGTCTGGAGTGGTTTTAATGACAGACAAATGGCTTTGTCCCCCAGAGAAACCGGGGCCAGCCTCGGCGTGTGACAAGGAGGACAGGAAGGCGGAGCCATCTCCACCGTGTCACTGCAAGTGTCACTCCCAGCCCAAGAGCAGCGAGGCTGCAACGAGTGGGACTCCCAGTGCTCCTTGTTCTGCCCATTATCCTGACACAGGAACTTCCACAAAACCTGGAAGCCCGCTGACAAACACAGGTAACTTCATCTGTAGGCAGCTAAAATTCTGCTGCTTTCAAAGCAGGGATGGTTTTTTACCATCATAACAGCAGCCATGGTTCTGCCCTGCATGAAATTGTCCAACACTTTCCTACACCATATACATTTACAGTAATTCCAGCAGTTACTATTCTGTACTAATTACATTTTAAAATGTTGCCCTTATTTAATGCCTCCCTAATAATGGACATCTATTTTATCTTGTTAATTACAGAATGTAAGGAAAATGAAACACTAGCTTCAAAGCTGTCTGCCAAAAAAAAGTTATCTCTCTGTGACAGAGAGAACGATGATTTTCAAGTGGACAGGAAGAGGATTCGTCCCTTAGAAACAGAGCAGCAGGTGAGCAGTGGCATCATCTGGGTGTAGCTCAAGCAAACTCTCAAATCCCAGTTCATGTTACAGAGGAGGGTGTGGGAAATAAGTGAATCACATCCCAGTCACAGTTTAGAGTGACAGGGTTTTGTTCATTTTTATTGTTACTTGTTGCAAAGGAGGCCATTGTTGCAATAAATTGCTCATTATGCCCTGTCCTAAAATCTTTCACATTTAGACAAGTAATATCCCCAAAATATATTTATTCCCAGTTGATGGTGTTAGGATTTCTGTAAGTTTTGTAGCAGTGGGAAAGCAAAACAGAAAAGCTCAGCAATAACTACAGATGCTTTTATAATTAAAACTTTATAGCTTTCCTCAATGACTTCTGTGTGGCTTAGACTTGGTTAAACTGTTGATGCCCAGTTACTAAACCAGACTCAGCTGAAACAAAACCAGGACTGCCAGTGTGAGCACATCCCTCTGCCCAGTGCCTTTTTACACTGTTTCTTTCCCCAGCAGGTTAGAAAACGCCACTGCTTTGCAAAAGGAGTGCAGTTGGTTGATGCTTTGGAAGTTTATCATCAGAGGAAAAACGGAGAGCTGACTGTTCACTCTGAAAAAAGCATGAAAACCACTACTTTTTCTCCCCAAACAGTGAGTAATTCAGTAAGATCTTTTACACCAGGAGTGTTAGTTCAAGAACAGTTTAAAAGCAATGTTTTATGTGAAGGGGTTGTGCATGAAATGCAGCTTAATGAAGTTTGAGCAAACATTGCAGCTCGTGCACGGATTGCTCAGTGTTTTGGGTTTTATTTCCACTTTCTGTAGCAGAAGTATCACATCAGAAGTTAAGATACAGATTGCACCTGTTTGTGCAGCTTTGTTAGGCATTTTCTGCATTTCTTACTGTTTGAAAATAGACTTTACATAATTATTTGTTAGGGCAAAAGCAGTTGAAGAGGGAATGTGAGGCAGTAGGGCTGAGTGTGAGAGGCCAAGCTGTGATGTAATAACCCCAAAGGAAACCAAAAGCTATAGGATTACTGTAAGATACTGGGAGCTAAATATTGTCTTACAGAAATGAATCTCTAGGCCATGTGATGGGAGGTAGTTTTTATTAGTTTTGGAGAGCTCTGTAGATTTTTGAGTAAGATTTGAAATGCTCTGTGCCGCTGAGTTTCAATTGGTAGTTTGAAACACAAAGGCCACCAGAGTGTGCTATTCATTTTCAAATAAAAAGAACTCTCCTTCTTCCTGATGGTAAAATTTCCTCTGATACTTTGGTGTGGGCACATGAAAAGTTTGATTTAAAACTTGTAGAACTTTCTTGTCTAGAAGAAAATTGAAAACTAAACAATCTACTGTTTGCTACATCTTCAGAAAGAAGTGACCTAAGAAGAAAAAAAGGGGGTCATTTCTGTTTAAGTTTCTTTTTAAGGATGAAAGAATAAAGCATTATTTTGCTGTGATGATCTTTTCCTTTAGCAGACTGAGAACTTGTCTGGTATCAAGAAAATTGCAGAAAGCAAAGCCTTATTTCTCATTAGTAGTTTACAACAGGAAGAGCATCACTGCACAGGCTGTTAGTATAAAAATGCTTCTCTAGTGTGGCTTAGGAAATGAAGTCAACAGAGCTTCTGTTCAACACTTACCCTGAGGGACTGTGTGTTTAGGGTGATACAATAATGTGATAACAGCATTATCTTGTTCACTGAGGCAAGCCTGCCTGTGAAGAACCTGTGTTTTACAGTGGTCAGTCCTCTGCTTAAAGCAGATTTAGTTTCTTACCAAGTCCTGTTCATACTGCAAGAGGGAGAATGGGTTGGTTGTTGTAAGAGCAGCAGAGGTGCTGCCCAGCACTGCAGCATCACAACACCTGCAGGTGTGTGGCTGAGCATCCAAACCTGCTCTCAGTGCTCTCACTCCAAGCCTGGGAATCCAGCTCTGGCCCTCTGTATTAACTCCTGCAAGGGAGAGCAGTTCCAGTGTGAGCTTAAAGGGGAAATTATAACCTCAGGGTACTCTCTTGATTACTTCTGGCAGAGCATATGGCCTGAGAAACTGGGGCAGCTGGGTTAAGGAATCCCCATTTCTAGCAGGGAAAGAAAGTAAACAGTAAATGGAGAGTAGTGTAACAAACACTTGGGGTATCAAAAAACAACTGTGAAAAGAATCTGTCTTAATGTGCTAGCCCATTGCAGTTTAACATATTGCTTACAACCTGCACAATGGGGTTTGGGTGACTTCTGTTACACATTCCAGGGGACTGGCAGCCTGTTACAATCAGGGTCTGGACTCCAGAATGGGCTAATTTACCACGATGGGATGAAGAAAGTTGTGGATTTGTATTACATGCTCTCACCTGACACCGCATCTGATCCTTTTCCTGCTGATTGACGTTTTGAATGAGCTCTTTGAAGCAAATTCCAGCTTAATTAAAACGTTTGCTTGGTTAGCAGTGATCTGTGAAAGCCTGTGATAAATATTGAACCGGGTTCACCTGCTGGTGACTGGGGGAGGATAAACAGCTGCTTTGTGTGCTTTAAACAAGAGGCTGCAGCAGCAGCAGAATGCTGGGCTTTCTGAGAGCTTCCAAAGGAGCAGTTGAAAAGCTCTGCTAATGTCACTGCTGATATCTCCCTAGATTGTGCTTGTGCGATATTTCACACAAGAGACATTCACTGCTGCAGCATTCAGGTGGCTTTGTAACTGGGAAATGTAGATGGAGATAGGAAGAACTCCTCTTACCTCTTTGTGTTTCAAAGATCACAGCCCCAGTGTTTGTTTAGCTCTATTTTACACAGGGTACAGGCTGGTGGACTTGATTATTCCTTTTTTAATCGGACTTCCACGTTTTTGCCATATAAATATTGATGTGATAGGCTGGTTTATCTAGCCCTGACAGAAGTACAAACAAGCTGCATTAGCCTAAGGTCCATATAGGCTGATATCTGATCTCTAATGGCATCTGTTCCTGGGTGTTTCTGATTAAATACTGCAGAAAGTACAGGAGGATCTTTTTTGCCCTCTTCCAAATGAAAATTCCTCTTTCAGATTCCAACAGCTGAAAACAGGTTTAGTTCTGAAGCCAGAGGGTATTATGAAATACAATTCTGTTGTCTCAGTATGAATTATTTCTAATCAGCCCTCCCCTAATTCCTTCCTAGATAGATTGAAACATTTTCTAATTTTGTTACAACTTAACCAGTATCTCCGTGGTGTGAGTGTAAAACTTAGTGCTTTGGGAGAGCACTGACAAGGAAACCCCTTGTTCATGGAGAGTTTTCTTTCTTTCTGCTGTAGGAATGGGAGAGGAACAGCACATTAGGTGTTGCTGTAGGATATCCACAGTTGGTTCTTAGAGAAATACAGAGTTTAAAATAGTTTGCCTTTAATAAAGTTTAAAGATGTATTTTAAGGATTCAAGTGCATATTGAGTCACTGGAGTAATGTGGAAAGAACATGAAGAACTCAACTTTTAAACTGTGTTTTAATTCTAAAGTTTTTCTTCATTATGAAGGACCTCCTAAAAAGGTTTTATTTATTAAAGTATTTGGGGCTAATGGTGGCTGTGGCTTTCAGAAATGCTGTGACTACTGCAGGCAGTTTTATTTCTTAACTGCTTACTATAAAAATCAGCCTGAGTTTACAACTTTCTCAGTATTGTGGGTTGGAGTGTTTTTTGAACATAAAACTTTTTTCAAAGTTAAAGGTAACATTTTAGTACTGGAATAATGGCTAAAGTGCTTCTTAATGCCAGTATTATACCAATTCCAAACCTCTTAAACCAAACTTTTAAGCCCACCTGTAAAATACTGTAATTTATAAGCCTCACACATAAGAACACTTTATTTCCTTTTTTATGAAAATAATAATATCTGGTATTTTAAGCCCATCATAGGAGAACCTTCTGTTCATGTTTTTATATATTAATTTGAGCTGCATTTTCCTGTTGTTCTAAAAACTCTGACAAAACAGCTGCCTGATGGGTCCTAATATTTTCTATTATTTTTATTTGGCTTAGCACAGCAGTGAAATATTAGTGGTAAAGTCTCATCTTGGTGTCCTGTGTATTGTTTTGCCCTCTGAAAACACAATCTGACTTGGATTAAAATTAAAAGATAGATGTATTCTTAAAGACCCTACACAGTCACTGCTTCAATTAAATTAATTTTTAGCTTGGTAATGTGGTTTTCATTATTTCCAGGAGCAAAGCAGCATCTAAGTGATAGAAATATCAAGGTAGCCTTGGAGCTTTCAGTGTGAGCCCAGAGCTGGGCACTGCACGTATGTAACATATACCATATGTCAGCTGTTTCCTGCTTGCCTGGTGACAAGAGCCCCATTCATAACTCTTCTTTTTATCCTTTCAGTGAATAAGTAATTATTCAATATAGAAGGCAGGATATTTGGAACTGGCTATTTCATGTGGCAGCACAGGGTAATGAAATCTGCTGTTCCTGGCAACCTGAGAGGGGAATGTAACAATTCCAGCATGGGTGTAACTTTATCTGCTTTGAGGCCTGTTTATTTGGCACATCAGTGAACCTTTTATCCCAGTGAGTGGCAGCTCCAGAGGGTTACATTTACATGCTTTCTATCATGTATTGTAATATTTAATGGCAGACAAGGCTGAGTGGGGCTGAGGGTAACACAAACTTGCTTTTCCTTGGAGTGGAAGCTGAAGACAGCTTGATCCCCAGAATTGTGGTGTAACACACAGCATGACTTAGCATTTGTTTATAATGGATAATCTTACTGATGCAATTAAAGGGAGGGAGGAGTGCTGCAGTGGGCAGCTACGTGTTGTTACCTGCACCACCACCTGGAGCCCAGATACAAACTGTCTGACTCTGGGAGAACTCCTTCTTTTTCATGAGAGGTGTGTTTGGACATGGTTACACTTGAGCTCCTTGTTTCCTATGTGTCTCTTCAAATTCATTATGACAATTTCATGTCAGTTGTTCCAGTATTTAATGTTCTGTTGGGTGCTTCTCAGGAAGAACAAAAATGGCTTTTAACAAATGCTTTACAGGATTAGGTTCTGTTTAGAATTATTCCCTGTGTTTCTTTTATTCTCCTGGTTACTCGAAGGCCTTTGGCAGAATGGCACAGCAAACATGTTTCTAATGGAGACTGTGTGGTGTAGTCTGTTTTATCTGCACACAGCTCCTGAACTGTCTACAGTTCTTCTGCTTGCTTTTAGGAAAAAAAATTATTTTAATTTGAGTGTCTGTTCCCAGTTTTCTTCATTGAAGGTTTTGGACTCTTGCTCTGTAACAGGAGTGTCCTGAGCTGAAGCTTCAATGTGAGAAGCTTTATTTGCATTATACACATGTGTAAATATTCCACTGGATTAATAATCCTTTCTGATTGGGTTATGATAAAATTGTGATTGCTGGAAAGTTTTCTTTTAGAAATTTCCAGGCACAAGAATGTGGTGCTTTAACATTTTAGAACTTGTTGCAGCTTGATGAGCAGCCCTGGTGACTGAACCTGCTATCCCAGAGGGCACTTTCCACACCAAAAGCAGATTTAGCACATTCATCTCACAGCTGGACTTTGTGCATCATTTTTCTGTCTTGGTTTGCAGCCTCCTGGCCCTTGCACTGAGTGTTCCTGTGCTTCTGGGAAAGACCCTGATAACGATCCCAGTCACACAAAGAAGAAAGAGAACGGAGATCGGCTGTGTGTTCCCAAAATTTTTTTTGGGACACGAACACACAAGCAAATAACCCAGATCAGCAGGGAGCTGAAGAGGACAGCGTATTCCTCTGTCCCCATGACAATCCTTTCCAGCAGGGATTACACCTGCATTCATCCAGTGGTGTCCAACAGTAGTAACAGGAATGAAATGTGTGTAGAATTGCTGGAAGGAAAACATGTGAGTAATTTTATTTTAGAAAATGAGCATTCATCTAATAAAGTCAGATTTAACAGCTGGAATGAGTAACATTTTTTACCTCTTTATATTATATTGGTTAAATACCACCTGGTAGCATTAAAATGAAAGATTAATTGTTAGAAAATGTTGATACACAGTAGCAATACTGTAAAAACTTGGGATGACAGGAAGAAGATTTATGACTGCCAGGTTAATGTTGTAATAAGAGTTAAATTATCTCTGGGTTCATAAATTAAGTAGAAAAAAGTGTCCTTTATTGATGTACATTTTAAAAACATGGATTTACTTGGCATGAGGTGTTGTCTGGCATAAAGAGCAGCTATTAAAAATGTTTCTGAGAAACAGCCAAATGCATGGAACATTGAAAGATTTTAGCCTGCTTGGTTTTCATTATTTCTTGTACCCACTAAGTCTCTGCATTTCTTTGCTTTCAGGGCAAGTCCTGCTCTTATTACCACGGTGCTCACAAGCTCAGTGAGCCCCATGCCCTGCAGTCTGCACCTGGGCTGTACCAGGCCTGGGACATTGAGGACCTGGTGAGCCTGGGCAGGAAGCTTCGTGCCTGTCCCTATTTTGCAGCCAGGGAGCTCATGGTGGGGGCAGACATCGTGTTCTGTCCCTACAATTATCTCCTGGACCCACAGATCCGGGACAGTGTGAGTATATTGGTGAGAAGTGGCAAGAACTGAAGTCAAAAAGAAATTACCCACTGAATGTTATGTTTCTGTTGTCAGCTGAGATCCCATTCATGTCCAAAATACTATCTATAAAATAACTCTGGGGTTTTTTTCCCCCTTGGATATTTTCTAGGTTTTAAAAATTGATTCAAAACCTGAAAAGCTTCATTTGCACTGTGATGCAGAATATCCATTTTTTAACAGCCTCCTGTTAGTTGCTGTTTCTCGTGTCTTTCACTCTGTTTCACTAGACAATAATTTTCTTTTTTAGATGGACATTAACCTAAAAGACCAAGTAGTCATTTTGGATGAAGCCCACAACATTGAGGACTGTGCTCGGGAGTCCGTGAGCTACGGGGTTACCGAGAGCCAGCTCCGAGCTGCCCGAGAGGAGCTCGATTTCATGGTCAGCAACAGCATCAGGCAGAAGCACCACGAGCCCCTCCGAGCTGTGTGCTGCTCCTTGATAAAGTAAGGCAACTTTTTATTGCTTTGTATCAATGAATATGTGTTAAAATAACCTTTAGATTCCCTTTGATGGTGTAAGTTACTCTTTCACGTCAGATAAAATGCAACAAAAGTTTACTTACGACTGTGCGGTTTGATTTATGCTCATCTGAGGAATCCACAGGGTTTGATGTATTAAAAGAGCTGCTGGTCTCACATGGAAACATTGAAGTTCTCTTTTGAAAAGTCTTGTGCTCTTGAATGATGTGCTGCTCTTTATGGGGCTTTTTTGGACTCCTGGTTTATAAAGCTCAGTATGAAAATTTTCGTAAGATGAATTTTTGTATTTCACATGTTTGCTTATTTGACAAATAATAATAGCATTATTTTGTCAAAGAATTAATTAGTTCATGTTTATAGAATGCTTTCAGAGCCTTGGACAGAAGGTATTTGGAATGGTTTGGAATCTCTTCTTGGAATCAGATTGGAATCAACTGAATTCTTCATAGTTAAAAGTGAATTTGTCAGTCGTGCCCTTTGTTTTCCCTGGGAAACAACTTTCTGGAAGGGGAAGAGCTGAGCATAAGTTGAAAATCCTGAGAGGGGATGTAACAAAAGCAAATGGACAGAAGCCCAGGAAGAAACAAGAGGTCCAGGGCAAAGACTTTTGGGTGAAGTAGAAGTATCAAAGTCAGCAGAAGACAGTGAATAATGCTGCAAAGGCTTTGCAGTTAATTGAGTTCTGCTGTCCAGGGCAAAGACTTTTGGGTGAAGTAGAAGTATCAAAGTCAGCAGAAGAAAGTGAATAATGCTACAAGTGGCTTTGCAGTTAATTGAGTTCTGCCTCAGTGTGTGCAATATCTTCATTTTGCTGCAATAGACTGCAGCACAGCACAGGAGGAGTTCACTCTCCCATCCTCACTCTCTGCTCAGAGTTAATGCTTGTGTCACACAGAGACAAGGCACTTTTTCTGCTTGGCAGAAGCCAATTCTCCTACCTGGGATATTTCAAATGTTAAACTTTAGTAAAAGATAAGAACAGCATGACTGAAGATTTGATTGCCTCAAGCTTTTTAACCTTATCAGGAAAACTAAGGTTGATTGTGTTGGCAAATCTGCCAGCAGCATGAAAAGCAGTTGCTGGAAAGCAGAAGACTGGGTGTAAATAGCCAGTAAGAAGTAAAATGCACCTGCACAGTGACATGGCTTTGCCAAATGCATGGGGAGCTAGAAAAAAAAATCTTATTTCTCTTCTAAAGATCCTGGGCCCTCATTCCAGAAAGCACTTAAGGATGGGCTTAGTGCCACGGGGTGCTGCAGTGACCTCTGTGAGGAATTTGCAGCTGGGCCAGTGGAGGTGTGCTGGCAGGCTCTGCTGCTGAGATGCACATTTAGCAGGGCTGATCACTTTGGTCAATGGAATATGCTGTGTCAACATATGGAATTTTCTGGTAGTGAGGGAAGCAGCAAATACTCTTCCTGGAATTGAAGGCATGTGTGCAGCATCCATTCATTCTTTTCCTGGAAATACTGCATGCAGCAATTTTCACTTCAAAACCAGAGATAACCTTTCTGGGAATGAAGCTAATTTTATTTATGCTTCCTGCTTAGCTCTAAAAATAATTTAACAGGCTTTGCAAGTAAATGCTTTCATGTTAGATGGAATTTATTTGAGAATTTAGGGTGCTTTTGGTCATATTTGGCCATTGTGCTTAGTTTGTATTTGCATTTATTATTTCAAAATTGTGTGATGGTGTTTGAAGTTCATAACAGGGAAACATTTTAAATTTACTGAAGTGTTTTACACATTGTAAATCTGTTTAATTCCTGTCACAGGGGCCTTGTCCTAATTTCAATTCCAGGTCTTTTTGATGTTACATTTGAGGAATTGGGGCCTTAGTCTTAGTGATCACCATTCCTTAATGAGATAAAGCAAATTTTAGTCAAAGAAGTGACTGTTGTGGCAGTATTGTGGGTTTTTGCTTGCATTTAACCTGGCAGAAGGGAAGTTATATTTTAATTGTTCCATGGATCAGATTATTTGTGGTGACAGGGCAGGAAATCTAGAACTGAAGCAGTCCCAGAGCCTTGCTCTTGAGTTCCTAACGATGAACTGCTTTTGCAGGTAAACATTTTGAGCTCCTGCAGCACTGACAGCTGTCTTTTTGATGCCTCCTGCCTTTTGATGGAGCAGACAGCTGCAGCCTTTCCTGGGAGAGAGGAAGCTGCCTGCTTTTCTAACCAGAGACAAGGGCTTGTGCTACTGCAGGGATGAGGGAGGACATGCTCATTCAGAGAAAATTCCAGCTCTGCCTCAAAGGAGATGATCTGCATGTTTAGCTCATGCTTTTAGCAATCACATTTTGCATTGTATTACAATTATAATTCTGCTTCGAGTTGCAGCAGTTGCCAGTACCTGTGGGTAGCTTTAAATGGGCACTTTTTTATTGCTCCACTTTCCCTTCCGTGTGTAAATGTGAAAAGTGTTCATTTCGTGCCTCAGGATTTGTTCTTAATTAGAAAGTCAGCAGTTGACAGGGATGATAAACCAACCTGCAGCAACTGGAGTAGTGATGAGTGGCTTTAGATATGCAGCAGAAATCTTGCTTGAATGACCCTGACATATCATAAGAGGAAATTACATTTTAATTCCTTTTCTTTATTATCTATTATATAAAGTATAAACATGTGGGGAGAAATTTTCTTCTCATTTCAATGAGCTGCATCCAAAGCAGTTCCATGGGAATTCAACACTGGAAAACAGGCATAAAGGATAAGCAGAATCTCTCTCCTTACATGTAGAAAAACATTTATCATCATCTTAGAAATCTGGTGCAATTTTTGAGGTTTGCTTTGTACGTGCAAAGTGTCTCTAAATCTCTAAAATCAATGCTGAAATGATTTCTGCTTTTTCTGTCTTTCAGCTGGTTACAGGAGAGCTCTGGGCAGCTGGTGGAGAGAGCCTATGAAACTGCCTGTAAGGTGTGGAGTGGCAAAGAAATGCTCAACTTTTTCTACAAAATGGGAATAACTGGCATTAATTTTCCCGTTTTACAGGTAATGTTGTGTGCTGTATAAATGAGCACCACCATGCATCATATTGGTGGTGTTCAGTGTGTTAAAATGCACATAAGTTAAATGGAAACAGGTCTTTTCATTTACTGCAATACTGAAAATTGTCTGAAAATGATTCCTGATGAAAACCAGGAGTAATCCACTCGAGCTACTGGAATTTGTGGAGAATCAATGTTTTGAAGGATACAATTGCTCACATACAGTTATTTGAACCACTAAGCCAGTGATATTTTTGCCTGTTCTATCCAGCTGCATTTTTATTGAGTGTGGAAATGTTTTTACCCTATTTTCAAGTTTACCCCTCCTTTCTGTGTAAGCCAGCTATGTTAAAAGCGTTGTTAAAAATTCAAAGTATTGTTCCCTTTCCCTTGGCCTTTCTTTGCCCCTTTCCCTCTGACTTTATAGAAATTTCAATGAACTTTTAAAGCAGTGAGGTGACAGTCTTGTATCTCTATTAACTTTGGTTTTGAGAAGACACTTAGAATGTTGTTAATATGGAATTTGACACTTGCAGAAACATCTTGTTGCTGTCCTGGAAAAAGAAGAAAAAGTATCTATGCATGGGAGAGAGGAAATTATTGAGGTGCCAATTGTGAGCCCTGCCACGCAGATCATGCTCAAAGGCCTGTTCATGGTCCTTTCCTGTCTCTTCAAAGAGAACAGCAGGTCAGGTCTAACATTTATCAGCTGAATGCTCACAATTTGATTGCTTAATTGTAGTTTTTACTGATATTTCTCTCTCTGTGTAGGTTTGCAGATGATTACAGGGTTGCTCTACAACAAACTTACACCTGGATGACTGAAGACCAACGTGATGGTGCAGATACAAGTTCCTTCTTCACGAGGCCCAAGCACAAAAAGAGTTCAAGGCAGAAAACCCTTGTCCACATGCTGAATTTTTGGTGCTTGAACCCTGCTGTGGTGAGCTGAGTGTGAAGAAAGCATAAAAGAATCTGAGTGATAACAAATACACATCAGATCTGAAAGGGATTGTGTTGATTTTCTTAATTCCTGCCTTTCTTTCTCCCACCTAGGCTTTTTCTGACTTAAATGAAGTTAGAACAATTGTTCTGACATCAGGCACACTCTCTCCCATGGATTCCTTTTCCTCAGAGCTTGGAGTGAAGTTTTCCATTCAGCTGGAGGCGAATCACGTTATCCGGAATTCCCAGGTAAACTGAGCACGGCTGTTCCCTCTCCTGAGCTCTAATGCTGCCCACGGTACAAAAACCAAACAAAAGTGATGGCAAACCTTTCTGCCAGTTAAAAAAAAGGTCCAGACTTTGGCTTAATGCAATGGAAAATGACATTTTCAAATGAATAAAGGGCCAATTTTTAGACACATTTCCCTAGAAAAGTTAATTTCACATCAATTACTGCGCTTCAAGTACTGAAATGAATTTAAGAAATATCTCACCATTTCTTTCACACTTCAAATTTCATTATTGAACCTGATTGATTTATCCAGCCAGTTTAGAACTAACCTTGTCCCTGTGGAACACCCAGGTGTGGGTTGGCACGGTGGGCGCGGGCCCCAGCGGGCGGCAGCTCTGTGCCACCTTCCAGCACACCGAGACCTTCGACTTCCAGGACGAGGTGGGAGCCCTGCTGCTGGCAGTCTGTCAGACAGTTGGCCAAGGAATTTTGTGCTTTTTGCCCTCCTATAAGGTAAGGAAACCTGAGTTGCTGTTCTTCCCCTCAAACCACGCACCTTTGAAAACGCACTGTGTGATCTTTTGCTGTATAATCAACATACAGAAATGTCTAGCAAATAAATTGTAATAACACAGTGGGGTTATATTGTTATTTCTTGGCATTCGGGTTTGTTTTCATGAGCAAACATGTTTGGTTTTTCTCAACAGATGCACTTATTAACACAGACAATAATTTCAATTAGCATTATCATAAAACCAGCCAGATCCATAATTTTTTCCTCATGTTGTTTCCCTGAAGGTTCAGAAATTGTTTATTAAGAAAAAAAATTTAAATCACATCATGAAATGGTACTTTCTGTATAACTCATCAGCAAGAATGCCTTTGCATGTTCTTTCTATGCTATCAGAATGCAGAATTCATCCAGTTAATTTCTCCTTCCCTTGTTTCTTGTTCCATTTCACTGCATTGGAGATTGGAGTGTATTTTTCTTTAGTCAGGGGAATTGCTCATGGACATTGGCTGAAAGGAATCAAATTTCTCCATTTCTAACTATGTAATATCTAATTTCACTGACAACAGTTATCTAATTATGGTTAATCTGGATCTCCCAGTAGTTCTGCTTTCTTCTCTATTTGTTGTTACTGTTGTTTATGGTCAGGAACAGGAATATAAACCTGCATGATAATTCTGTAACTCATTTTTCTTGTAGTGCTTGCAAGGGTATGACTTTTTAAATTTTAAATGATTATTCATGAATTTTAAAAATCATCTTAACAGACAAAACACAAAGACCTCTCAAAAAATCCTACCAAATGATCAAAACCCCTAACATGATGGAAATAGAATTTCAGACCTTTCCCCTCATCCCTAAGGTTTCTAAGCAGAGAATATTTTACAAAATAAAATAAAAACTATTTATTCTTTTTTTACAATCCCTTCATCTTTTATTATTTAACTGTCAGGCTGTGAAGGAAGGGTTGTTTCTTGCCTGGGTGTCTTTAGGAATTGGAGCCACAGTGCAATTCCTGGCAGTAACCATTAGGTGACCACATCAGACCAGGTAATGTGAGCCCCTGAAAAAAGCAGATTACTGACTATAAATTTATTTAACCTCACAAAACCCTGCATGTCCATGCAAAGGAAGTGATCTGACAAGAAATCTCCAATTCATTTAAGAATTTAACTGGAGCATCTTTCAGTTTCCATCATTATGTTTCCAAGTGTGTCATGTTGGAGAGTTGATCTTCCATATCCAGACCTGACAAATATTTATGAAAGTTTTTATGAGAATAGTAATGTGAATTGCAAGTACAGAGAGACTTTGTAATGACATTTAATAAAGGAGGAAAACAATTGCTGGCCAGCTCTGGAACCTTCCCCCCCTGCCCTTCTGCCTCACTGAAAGGTCACCCTGCACACGCTGAGTGTTCTGTTCTTTGGAGGAACACTCCCTGAGCTCAGGAAAGTATTGATAAATAGAAATTGCAGACAATTGAAGGATGATATTTTAAAATCACATTGCCAATATTTTGCTATGGATGCCCTTTTTCTTCCTACTACTTTTATTCGGGATTGGGTTGCCTTTAAGTCTGAGATTAATATGTTGAAAATACAGAATAATGTAAGCACATTAATGCAGGGAAAACAAAGTATTCTTTCATCATCATAAAGAATATTTGCATTTCAAAAGTGATTTTCACAGGAAATTGCTGCCTCTCTTTAAAAAGCTGCAGCCTTCAAAGGAATTTTTCAAGACTGTCAAGATGTGATTAATACACATGGTCATGGACCTCACTGTTATGATTTAAGCAGATTTTTTGATGGCTCAATCTGTTTTATGAATTGAAGCTTCAACTTTGGAATAAGTGACAAATAAAGGGGTTTTTTTTCCTGCCTGGAAGGCTGAGGACAATGCTTTGAATTTTAAGTACTTTCTATCCAGGTAATTTGATGGAGCTGGAATTTAGTTTGGTGTCTACATTGGATTTTAGTTTGGAATTATTACCTGCAATGTGAATGGGAAAAAAGCAATAGTAGAGAAATTTCCCTTTATCTTAATCAGGTATTTGAGTAAATATATTTTTAATTGAAGAGTGGCTGTTTAAAATATATGTATAGCAAATATATGGAGTTAATGCAGTGCAGGAAAATAAATGGATGGGCAAACAGCCCATGAGCTGTCAATCCCCACATTTGATAGGTGTCTGTTATGAACAGCTGGGATGGTTCATGTGGGGGAATTCACAGACAACATGGAAATTTTTAATGTCATTGTTGGAGTTGTGGCACATTGACTTTTTAAAAAATCAGCTTGATCTCAGCATTCCCTAAATTCCAAAGCTCCATCATTTTTAAGGCTCCTAAAACTAGTGATACTATGCAGCAAAAATGCATTTATGTGAAAATCAGTAGCAACTCCAGCAAAAAACACTCTATAAAAGAGAATATCAGAAGGTGAAAAGATTGCCCAGAAATCTAAGATGCTTTTAAACAAGATTAAGATAAGGCCCATTAGGGCTCATGTTGCCAACCTGTCTGCATTAAGATATATCTTGCCTGGTGCCTGCATCTTGGATGATTCATTCAATATGTGTCATATCAAAGTCAGGCTGGCCAGCAAGGAGAAAAATGCTAATGCTTATAAATTTTAGTGATAATCCATCATGATGAATTAACTGACCTTTCTTAGTAGCTTTTTTTTTTTTTTTTTTTTCACAAAAGAAGCTTTGGACAATGATGTTAATGTTGCTTTGGTTTGTTGTGTTCTCTGAGGCATTCTTGGTTAATTTGGATCTGCTAATTGAGGAGTTATCACTTGGAAGCAGGATTTTTACAGTTGTAGTTGAAAAGGGTTTGAATGAGTGTTTTCAACAGGAAAACTTAGGAACTGATAAGAATTCTCTGCTTCAAAACCCGAGGTTGCAGGGAGGTTGGACCGGATCCCATTTAAAGGTTCCTTGCAACCCAATCTATTCCTTAATCATGAAATAGTGGCACAATTAGCATAAATTAGCATATAAATGATTCATATAAAAGAGCACTGACTCTTTTCCTTGAGAATTTTGGGGTAAGGTTACAGTGAAGGCACACAGCAACTTTTGCCACTTGCAAAAATAAATGCTGAATTTCACAGCTGAGTTTTTATTTGTCTCATAACTTCAGGAGCTGCTAGTTCAGAGTTGAAGCTCTGTCAGTCTCATCCCATTTTCCTGCTCTCTGGGGTGGTGATGTTTTCTGGAGTGGGAACAGCCAGGATTGGGTGACAGCAAATCTCTTTGGGCTGGAACTCCTCTCCTTGCTGCTTGGCTCCCTCTCCCTGTGTCAGGTATCCACCAAACCTGCACAGCAGTCTCAGGCAGGTGTTGTTTGCCCTTGTGCTGACAAACCATTCTTGGCACCCTCCCACAGCTCCAGACAGGCAGGAATTAACAATATTAATTAACTCTGAGCAGCGTGGAGCTGGTTTCAACAGACTGAGAATGTTCAGGTTCAGGGGAATGATTTGGAATCAACAGGAGGGACCTCAGTTCAACCTCTGGCTGTGTCCACATGGATTTAAACCCTGGCCTGAGGTAAATGTGGCACCCTCAGGTATGGCAGGCTGAGGGAGGGGATATCATTTCATGATTAATTCTCAGTGTCTGGCTCTTCTTCATTTCAGACAGAGCCTTTTCTTCTTGAGATACATGAGATTGGTAGAAATTCTTGTTTTCAAGAAGTGTTTCAGTAACAGACAATGAATAGAACTCTGAAAAGACAATATTTTCATTTCTAAAACTTTCCTGAAACATGGGTTTATAAATAAATTATAAGAAACCCATTTTTCCTGCCATCAATAAAACAAAGCAATGCTGCTTTCAGACAACTTTTACTTATTTAATAAATGACTTCAATAAATTTCCAAAGGATGGTAGTCTGTTTAGCCCAGCCTATTAAAAGCATTAAGATTTGAACACTGGCTGTTAAAATGAGTAAATGGCAATATCACAAAGTTAAACAAATGCCAAAAAACATTTTCCAGAGTACTGGGATTGTAACAATACCATTAATGAGGGCAAAGAGGTTTTAATGCAATTTGCACATTCTAAAGTTTCAAAAAGAGGTTTTGAGTTAGTGCATTATTAATGTTCTGAACATCTGGAACTATGTAAGAGCCACAGACATTGAGCAAGTGCAGGGTTTCCCCACTAGGTCTGATGCTGGCTGATTTCCTCCCCAGCCAAAAGCTTGTTTTTAGAAGTTTGAGACAGTAAAATGACAATATCCAGATAAGAGAGAAACATTCCACAGCCTCTTTTTGCTTGTATTATGTACTGAGGAATAATTGGAAACCATTAGGTTCGTGCAGTTAAAAGGTGAATTTGAAATTAAATAGGAAAATAGTTCTTTGCACCACAGATGGGGCTCTGAGGAATTATCTACTAAGTTCCATAAAAATGCTGAACTTTTTCTGCTGGGTGTATTTCTGTATTATATGCAGGGATAAATGCTTCATCAGGAGTAATAATCTCCTTGATGTTCCTGTTGACAGCTGTAGGAGGGCTTTGAAGAGGAGATTTACTCCTGTGTGTAAATATTTGCAGGGTGTAGGGATCTGTTTGTGTCATTTATGGCAGAAATTTCTTCTTTCAAGTTACAGCAACATTAACTTTCTGCATAATTTTAGTGTTAGAGAATGTAATTGACACAGTTACAGCCTGAAAATGCTACAGGAAATAAGAATGTTTCAAGGTGTCACCCAATTTTAGATGTTTTGACTGCAGCTAATACCCAGCATCCCTGGCATGGAAAGGAAGATGCCTTTGAAGAGGTTTGGCATTTCAGGAGTAAGTTACAAAATAATTGTAAATTAATAATGATGCTCACTTTGTGCCCAGCATTTGCTTTCTGCTCCCAAGGGAGAGGTTTTCTCTTTCTCCAGAAACCTCATTTGTTTGAGCCAAACTGCTGCAGTGGAGCTGTGACAGAGAGAGAGACCCCAAAGCTGGAGAGGGCTTTAGGGACAGGACCCTGGCACTTCTGCCTCCAACTTCTGCCTAAAAGGAGAGCAGGGAGAGGGAGGAGTGATGGAACAACCCCTGAGGGGCACCTGGGGCTTGTCCTGGCACTCTGGGCTGAGCAGTGCCCTGCAAGGGCCAGGAGTTGTTTTGGTGCTCTGACACCACAGTGACCCTTTGGGCTTTTATTTCTCTTTGGAAGGAAAGACTCTTTCCAGTGTCCTTTGTCCTTCCCCTGATGGAAATCCTGGGGAAGTGATTTCTGTCTGATGGGCCATGATTTGGGGAAATTGAGCTCTAAAAAAAGCTGAATTCTAATGGCTCCCAAATTATTCATTTCAACATTTGCACCTAATAAATGTAGATAGAATTTCATTTTACTTGTCCATATTATTTCTTCATTGCTTGTTTTTTGCTCTTTCCCTGCAGTGGTAGTTTTCTTTTTGAACTTTATCTCAGCTTCTTTATGTTTTATGGGAGTTTTTGTTCCCATTAATCATATACAGTATCTACTTTCATTTGAATTCTCTATTTTCCATCATTTCAATATCAGTCATATAAACTGTCTAGCTCTTGAGGCTCTCACAGTCATCCAAAAATACAATTATCTGAGGTGCCTTCTGAGAGCTCCAAGAGCTCTGTAAATCTTAATGTGATTCCTGAAGTCTACAGTTTGCTTTTCCCATTGACTTGGGCATAGAAATGTCTGTAAAAATCCCAGTGTGAGAGGGAAGATTTTTAACCATTCCCTCACTACACTTTGCTCTGCTTTGGGCACTGTTGAGAAATTGCTTCAAATGGAAAAATCCAGGAGCAGAAGGAATGATAAACTCCATACAAAAATAACTGGGATGAGAGTTTTTGTATAACCAGGTATATAATATTTCTCTTCAATGTCATCAGTTCAATCCAGCTGTGCCAAATTAAATTTGCAGATGGAGCTGCCAATTCACACCCTGGCAGGATCATTTCTTGTGGAACTGCAGAGGCTGCAGCAAACTCACAGCCAGAACAGTGCTGGGCTCTGCACAGGAATAACTGAGGTGTTGGCTAGTTGGAGTTCTAAACTCTAATGAGTTATTAGAAGGTTTTCTTTTAGAATTTTTTGACCTTGAGTTGTCTGAGATTTGTTATTTTTAGTGGTTGTTTTTTCCTCACTGCCTGATTACCAACAGCAGGCCAAGATGAAATTTTATCTTTGGAGATGGTAACTGACAACCTGGATAATTGCAAAATGTCTTTTCCTTCTTAAATAATGACAGGATTAGGGATGTACACAGCAGTTAGGGGGTGATTTTCCTGATTTCTGGGGAATTAGAAACAACCCAAATGTTAGAGATGCTTTGAGACCTTAGAGGAGCCTGGGCTGGATGAGCAGGCTCTTCCCCCCTTCCCTGGACTGTTCTTGTGCTGCTCTGTGGTTCTCCTGAGCAAAGGAAAAGTTTTTATCCTTTTTATTCTTTTTTTTTTCCTAGTTAGTTTCCAGGTGGCTTTGTGAACTGTGGTGGCTCATCAGGAGGTCAGAGAAGTGTCAGAGACAGCTCAAGGGAAGAGATGATGTTGCACATTCCAACATTATCCTTTTTTTTTTTTTTTTTGTTTTCAGTCTCAGGGATGAAACATTTTCTTGTTTCTGGGGTTTTTTTTTAATATGTTTTCCAGTGGTTGACTGTAGTTGGAGAATCTATAAAGATCCTCCTTTGGAAATCCTGATTTTTTTCACTGTGGCTGATGTTCTGAAGCTGTTGGTGTGAGTTTGCAGCATCTTTAGCTGGCTCTGTCTGACTGTGAATTAACCAAGCAACTGGAGAGGCACTCAGGTGGATATTCTGGGTGACTGGAAATGTGGGTGAGGTGATATGAAAGGAATGCCCTGTTGTGGCTCCTGGTGCTGTGCAGAGCCTCAGCAGCAGTGGGCTTGGAGCTGTTTGCTCTCCCTGCCCTGGGACCCTTTCCCTCTGTCCCTCCTTGTTCTGGAACGTTCTCCTCAGCCCAGAGGAAATTCCCACGTGTGCCTTGGGTCCCACACACTCTCTTTGAATTGCAGCCTGCAAAGGATGAACAAACACACTGCTCATGACTTGCTGAACTGCTGTGGTCACCAGCAAGGGCTGTGCAATAATTCAGGTGCCCTGTGGCACTTGCTTTTTACACAGAGCAGCTCCTTGCTGCTGGTGCTGCTCGTCACATAAAGCCCAATCCGGAGCGACAGTCGTGGCAGATTATTGGATATTATGTCTAAAAAAATTATCTGCCACGCTGGCAGATGAGTGTTTGGCCTGTGAATTTCACACCCTGAGAGTTGGGCAGTTTAATATTTTATTGCACTGTTAATTTAAATACCCTGAGCAGACAGCATCAGGAAAATAAACGAAAAATCTATTATTGTTTCTCACTTCTGAGCTCTGACTTGTCAAAGCGCTGCAAGCTGAATTGTTGTAGCTCGTTAACACATGCTTCAATTTCCCTTGTAATTAACACTTGCTGCTTGCATATTTTTCCTCCCATTTATGTAGGAACTGCATTGAAAATGAGTTTTCACAGTCAAGAAGTTTGCACTGTGTGAATGATGGAGTCCTGATAGTAAATAACAGAGTGAACATGTCTTTTTCCCAGGAGGTTTCAATAAAAGGGAAGGAAAGCAGTTGTGAACAGGGAATAATATCCATAGGCACATCATTCTTAAGAAGGTGTGTCCTGCCCAGGTTATTCCAACATTAATGTTCTGAACCTTTACAACCTGCAGAGTTCATGGTCCCTTTGCCATGTCTGTGAAAGATTCAGTGCCTGATGTGACTTCTTCATGTGTGAAAAACACCAGATATGAGAGAAAAGAACTGGAAAGGATTTATTTAGGGAGCATGTTCTGCATCAGCAGTGTAACAGCTCATACAAGAGTCTGAATATTAAATGGATTGAAAGGAGTACTTGGGCTATTTTAAATTCAGAGAAATTTGACATCATTGGGAGGTCTGGGAGCCAACAACTCATGTCTTAGAAAATTAGAAAAATCATGCCTCAGTTTTACCTTCTGAAAGGGTAAGCAAGCTCCTGTGTGATAACATTTAATTAGTGAATGATGTGTTCTAAAGAGTATTCATTGCCCTTTGATTCATTTTACAGCACAGTAATGGACTAACTTTTAGCAAAAATATTTCAAAACAACTTGCAATGTGCTACAGTAAAAACTTCATTTTCAGCTTTTACTGCCAATTTTTGATCATTAGGTGAGAAATTATTTTCCTAAGAATCAGAAAAGTCTGTTATTTCTTTCCTTCTGATTTTTTTCTTTTAGGGGGACAGAAGGGAAGGACGGAGAAGGGATCGAGTTGGGTACTTGGAAGAAATACTTAGCTTATTATTAATTAATTTAGTTAGTTAGTTAGGATTGTCTAATATATGTGGTGGAGGCACATGAAGCATTTCCTGTTGTGCTTGGGGAAGGGAGCAGAGGCAGCTCAGAGCTGTCTCCCTGCCAGGCTGGGCAGGTTCCCAGTGCCAGGAGCTCCTGGGGGAGCCTGGTGCCCAGGCTGGCCCCGTGCCCAGGCTGGGGCTGCTCCTCCCTTGGCTCAATTCTCCCAGGGCTTCTGTGCCCCACTGCTCATGTGCCACTAACACAACCTTGGATTATTTTTTCCCTTTATTCTGAAAAAACAAAGAGGTCAGGGATGACTGAGCTTGGCTTCTGGCTGGGGAAGAGCAGCAGTGGAGATGCTGACTTCATCCATGACCAGTTCATCATTTTCCTTTTCATTCCAGACCAGGATTTAAACAATCCTTTTAAAAAGCATTTTTTTTTCTGGAGAGCTCTGTGTGCATGAAGGGTTTTCCCTCGCTGGGATGGGAAGGTGTAATGATAGCCTAGGGTGGATGTACAAGCAGTTCCTGGAACACAGAACTCGTTGTCTTGGTTAATTTTAAAACCACAAAAGAAACCCTGCTTTGAACCAGGTTGTTCCTAACCAGCTGCCACAGAGCTCAAAGACTGAACAAAAACTCTCCAGCTTGTTTGGGGGGCAAACATATTGGGTTTTTGGGGAGAAAATTTCTCTTAAAAAAAGCTTCTTTAGCTGCAGAAGCAACATATTAACAGTGTTTTCTAAAGTCTTTGGCATGCAAAACATTTCATTTTTCATTACTGTTGTCGCCGTTCACGTTTTCCATTATTTAAGGGGGTTATTGAAAAATTGATGGAATGTTGGGACCAGAGAGACATCCTGTGGCTGCAGTGTTGATTTATGGCACATGGAACACACTTCAGTGCTTCAGGTTCCTGCTGCTGAGCACCACTTTGTCACTGTCCCCAAAGAAAAATGCTGCCAGTGAAATCCCCCGTGCTGCCCCCAAGCTGAGTGATGCATACTTTGCCTTTGAAAATGATGATGAATTATTCACCTTTTATTGTGCTGGAGTGTGCACATGGTGATCAGAACCTTGTTCATAATACAGAGTTTTTCACTGTGGTCAGGGGTTAGTTGAGTTGCACAGTAGCTTCATCTATTTCATTTTTTCCTTTTATTTTTTATTTCCCCTGCAGTGTCTGTGTGGATGAGCAGAGATTTTACCCCACATTTCCCACCATATGTGGGGATCTCAACACCATTCTTGGTCCTAAATATTTGGGTTTATTTCATGTTTATTTAAAATTCTCCTTGAGAAAATAAGTACAGTACTTCTCCATTTGAAAAGACAGCATTTCCAGGGAAAGTCTTGAAAATTCCACCTCCGTGGTTTAAAGTTTTATCTTTAAACTCATTTTCTGCTGTGAAGAAGTAGAGATTAAGAGACAAATCTCCTGAAATAGCAGAGTGCTGTAGATCTCCAGTCCAGGGCAGTGTTTTCCCAGAAGGGCTGAGGACAGATTCCCTGACCACCTGTTGGGACAACTCAGTCACTGATCTTCCTTCAGAACTCTGGGAGAATTATAAAATATCAGAATAAAAGTGTGCCATGGCTCCAGGTCCCTGCACAGCCCCTTGGATTAATAATTTAATTTTTTTTTTTTTGTATTTTCTATTTTGCTCTTATGGGGCATTTCATTCCAGAGGCTCTGTGACTCTTTGGGAAGGGAAATGAGGCAGGAATTCACCTGGAATCAGCACTGAGGGAACCAGGCAGGTTCAAAATCCTTCTCTGCTTTGCTGGGTGATGCTCCTGATGCAACAAATGGGAAATGTGCAGGAGAAAGCAGGTGCAGCCTCTCCTTGATAAGAGTAACATCCTTTGTGACCTGTTTCCATTAAAATGCTGCATTAAATCAATTTATTTTTGGTCCATAAAGACAAGATTTCCCTGTGCATGTGTATCTGTATAGATATTTAGTATTTCTCTCCAATTTCTTACTAACAGTGGGAATTTAAAGCTCTATTTTGAAAAGAAATTTTACTTCAAAAGTGAAATATTTTGGCACAGATATTTTTACATTCTCTTGAAATTGAATCTGTTAGAAGCTGAGAAAATGAAATTTGAAGTTTAAAATACCTTTTTTTTTAGTGAAAAAATATATATTTTGCATTGGCTCAGTTATTCAAATGAATGAATTTTAAATACCTTTTCCTGTGTGAAAACCCTCCCATAAACATGAGGAGGGGCTGTGAATCAGTTTCTTGCTTAACCTTTCATGAAAATCTAATTGAGTGCAAACAACTGCTTTAAATAATTCAATGGCCTCAGTTATTCTTGGCTGGTGGAGTCCCAGCCCAGGGCAGTGCAAATGCCTGGCTGTTGAGCAAAACTGAGGCTTTTCTCTCTTTTTTTTTTTTTTTTTTTTTTTTGGGTGAAAAAGATTATTAAAATGACCACTTTCTCTCTTTTTTTTTTTTTTGGTGAAAAATATGATTAAAATGACCCTTTGAAAAAAGTGTGTGGGGTGATTAAGAAGAAGAAAAGGTGAAATTGAAATTATTTCTGCCAGCTAAAATGACCATTTGAAAAAAGTGTGTGGGGTGATTAAGAAGAAGAAAAGATGAAATGTAAATTATTTCCAGGGTAAATGACTTGTGGCCCAGAGGTGAATGAATATTCTTCTAGTCCTTCTCAAAGTGTGGAATAATTTGGGTGATTTTGATAAATGTGCTTGGGTTTCTTTGCTTGCTTTGTTTTCTTTCTTGGCTCTTGTTGAGGGATATTGTGCTTTTCATGGTTCTGTTTGGAACAGCACCCTAGAACTGTTAAAAGGTGATTTCAGAGCTTGGGATAATGCACATTAGGGTTTATTGGTTAGTTAGCCCAAATATTTTCCCTCCTATTTTTGGAAGGAAAGTCAATTTTTCTTTCACACCACTCCTTCCAGGCAGTTTGTTCCTGTCCCTTCAATCTTTTATTCCCATTTCATTCCTGTTTCCTTTCTTCCTTCTGTTGTTTCCTTTCTGTTCACTTTTAACCTCAAAGGCCCTTTTTTGTTGTTGGTTTTGTTTTGGGGTTGGTTTGTTTGTTTTTTAACTAAAGGTGAAAATTGAATAAATTAGTGATCCTGTGACCCCACATTGGTAAATTCTTTATAAATTTTTCTTTTTTTCCCCAAAATGAAGAGTTCCAATATTCCTGGAGCTCAGTTGTCTGTAGGATTCTGGGTCATTTGGTACCAAGTTTTGGCAAAGTTTTTACTTCAAGAACTCTCAAATAACTTCTGCTAATTCTCTACTTTTCCAAACCATCTTAATCATTGAAGAAATTAATTTAATGGCAACCTGTAATACCAAAAAAAGTGGGTGAAGTGTGGCCAGATCCACTCTCCAGGATTCCTTTGAAATAACAGGAATTTAAGGCCACTTTGTTTAAGCAATGCCTTGATTTAATGTCTGAATATGTTTTAGGATTATCACTAATATAGGGATAGTTCCATCCTTTCATTATGGGAGTAGAATATTGATCCAGGTGATTCTCCTGGGACCAGAAGGATTGGAACAAAACCTTCCAGCTGGAGGAAAGCAGCTGACTCAGCAGATCTGCTCCTGGGAGGTTTGAAAGGGAACTCTGGAATCAGAGCCAGAGAAAAGCACCTGGGCCTTGGGACCAGCAGAGGATTGCTCCAGTGGAAAATATGATGTCCTTTACCTACAAGCTTCAAGTTGCAGAAGGAACCTGTCAGAGTGACTGGGTTTTTTTAATTTTTATATTTATTTGCACTGAAAGGGAGAGAGGAGGCAGCTGATGCAGGTGGAGGCTGGGTTGTTCTGTGATACAAAACAACCTGTGCTTGGTTTTTTTACAGGCAGCCCAAATGGTGGGAAACATTTTGTAGCAAAGCAAGGGAAGTGCATTTCTTCTTGACAGTCTCTCTGAGTTTAAGGGTTTTCAGAGTTTAAAAAAAGCCTCTTTGTTTGGCTGTGCCACCTGTTGTTTTTCTGGCCAGATACAAACAGTGCAGAGCAATGGTCAGAGCAGCACTGGGAGTCTCTGGGGCACTCTTCATGTTGGTGGGGGGATTAGAGCCCTGTTTGGTGCCAGGGGCTCCCCTTGGAGTACCAGGGCTCCCTTTGGGATGCCAGGGCCCCCTTTGGGGTGCCAGGGCTCCCCTTGGAGTGCCAGGGCTCCCCTTGGAGTGCCAGGGCTCCCCTTGGGGTACCAGGGCTCCCCTTGGAGTGCCAGGGCTCCCTTTAGGATGCCAGGGCTCCCCTTGGAGTGCCAGGGCTCTCCTTGGGGTGCCAGGGCTCCCTTTGGCATACCAGGGCTCCCTTTCGGGTGCCAGGGCTCCCTTTGGGATGCCAGGGCTCCCCTTGGGGTGCCAGGGCTCCCCTTGGGGTGCCAGGGCTCCCCTTGGGGTGCCAGGGCTCCCCTTGGGGTGCCAGGGCTCCCCTTGGGGTGCCAGGGCTCCCCTTGGGGTGCCAGGGCTCCCCTTGGGGTGCCAGGGCTCCCCTTGGGGTGCCAGGGCTCCCCTTGGGGTGCCAGGGCTCCCCTTGGGGTGCCAGGGCTCCCCTTGGGGTGCCAGGGCTCCCCTTGGGGTGCCAGGGCTCCCCTTGGGGTGCCAGGGCTCCCCTTGGGGTGCCAGGGCTCCCCTTGGGGTGCCAGGGCTCCCCTTGGGGTGCCAGGGCTCCCCTTGGGGTGCCAGGGCTCCCCTTGGGGTGCCAGGGCTCCCCTTGGGGTGCCAGGGCTCCCCTTGGGGTGCCAGGGCTCCCCTTGGGGTGCCAGGGCTCCCCTTGGGGTGCCAGGGCTCCCCTTGGGGTGCCAGGGCTCCCCTTGGGGTGCCAGGGCTCCCCTTGGGGTGCCAGGGCTCCCCTTGGGGTGCCAGGGCTCCCCTTGGGGTGCCAGGGCTCCCCTTGGGGTGCCAGGGCTCCCCTTGGGGTGCCAGGGCTCCCCTTGGGGTGCCAGGGCTCCCCTTGGGGTGCCAGGGCTCCCCTTGGGGTGCCAGGGCTCCCCTTGGGGTGCCAGGGCTCCCCTTGGGGTGCCAGGGCTCCCCTTGGGGTGCCAGGGCTCCCCTTGGGGTGCCAGGGCTCCCCTTGGGGTGCCAGGGCTCCCCTTGGGGTGCCAGGGCTCCCCTTGGGGTGCCAGGGCTCCCCTTGGGGTGCCAGGGCTCCCCTTGGGGTGCCAGGGCTCCCCTTGGGGTGCCAGGGCTCCCCTTGGGGTGCCAGGGCTCCCCTTGGGGTGCCAGGGCTCCCCTTGGGGTGCCAGGGCTCCCCTTGGGGTGCCAGGGCTCCCCTTGGGGTGCCAGGGCTCCCCTTGGGGTGCCAGGGCTCCCCTTGGGGTGCCAGGGCTCCCCTTGGGGTGCCAGGGCTCCCCTTGGGGTGCCAGGGCTCCCCTTGGGGTGCCAGGGCTCCCCTTGGGGTGCCAGGGCTCCCCTTGGGGTGCCAGGGCTCCCCTTGGGGTGCCAGGGCTCCCCTTGGGGTGCCAGGGCTCCCCTTGGGGTGCCAGGGCTCCCCTTGGGGTGCCAGGGCTCCCCTTGGGGTGCCAGGGCTCCCCTTGGGGTGCCAGGGCTCCCCTTGGGGTGCCAGGGCTCCCCTTGGGGTGCCAGGGCTCCCCTTGGGGTGCCAGGGCTCCCCTTGGGGTGCCAGGGCTCCCCTTGGGGTGCCAGGGCTCCCCTTGGGGTGCCAGGGCTCCCCTTGGGGTGCCAGGGCTCCCCTTGGGGTGCCAGGGCTCCCCTTGGGGTGCCAGGGCTCCCCTTGGGGTGCCAGGGCTCCATCTCAGTGCCAGCCCCCCTTTGATTCCCAGCTGGAGCAGAGCCCCCTTGTTCCCCAGAGCTGTGCAGGGAGCCCAGGCTGGGCTCAGCTCAGCTCCTGCTGCCCCAGCTCCTGTTGGCTTCTCTGCAGTTTTGTGCTGCCTGCCAGCCTGCAGAACTTCTGTTTGACCCTTCAAACACGTTTCCAGCCCACTGGAGACACGCTTTGATTTGGAGCAGTGCTTATTCACAAAGAAAATCCTGGGAGCAAACACGGGGAAAAGGCTTTTAGATCAATGCTGGTCCCTCGGGGAGCTCAGACTTTTTGCACTACCAGTGGTGCCAATACTGTGATTTTTATTAAAAAAAAACCCTAATGGCTCTTCCCTTTCTCCCCTCCACCTACCTGAATATTTGAATAAAAATGAAAAGTGCAACTTCATATCATTACGTAGAACCAAGTTCAAAAAAAGCAAAGTTTGAAGGAGTGGGGTTATTTTAGGGTATAATGGCAGATTTTTAAGAAGGTTACAAGATGTTTGTGGAAGTTCTGCTCACCTTGAAATAACTTTTCTCCAGTTGTTGTATAAATGTGGGGAAACGAGGCAGCTTGTAGTTTTAAAAGTGTACAAAGACACAATGCAATGATAGTTATTTTTAAATAGTTAAGAGTTAAACTACCCAGTAAAGTCAGAGCTGTTTTACTCTGCTGTCAGGTGTTCCTTAGGTCATTATCCTGTACTGCTCTGGAGCATCCTTGGATATTTTGGGGCGTTTTCTTGCTTCCCCAAGCACTTCTGATTATTTCTGTGATACCTTTTTTCCCTCTGCTGACAAGGTGTGACCCATTCATGATGTGAATCAATGCTAAAATATTTAATGAATGTTTTATGTAAAGAAATTAGCAGGAAAAGAGTTAAATAAGCCAGAATTTTTCTGTTAGACCTCCTCTTTTCTCAGCTATTTTCTACTCCACACCTCCCTGTCAGGAGGTGATAGATCCTGCAGGAAAAGCACATCCCAGCAATCTGAAATTAACTCCCAAGTTAAGTTTGATCCAATGGTGGAAATTACAACCAACTTGCCTTAGGGTGAAATACATTAAACAAATCTCTGGGTTTGCTTCATGACCTCGGAGCCCCCTAATGTGATTTTTGGCACTGTATAAAACAAAGCAGCAAATGGAAAGGGGCAAAGCTGCTCCTTTGTGGGCACACACTGGGGGGTTTGGCCTTGGAGTGCAGCACAATGGAAGGAGAAAACAGCTCCCCCCATCCCCAAACTTCCAGAACACTCCAAAAACTGCTCAAAAAGGAATGCTGGCAGGGATGGATGGCAGAGCTACACACCGAGCCCCAAGTTTTTATGGATCATAGCTTACAGGTGTCTTTAAACTGCAGAAAGGAATAAAAGGGAAAAGCTATCCCAGTAAACATCCCTCAGTGCATGGGAAGATGACAGATTCTTTCTAACAGGATTTTCTGCTCTCTTGGAGGAAGACCATTTGTTAATGAACCATTTGAGAATCCATTTTTAAGGGATTTAATAAAATATACACAGGCTGCCTTCCAGTGCAGGAACTATTATTCCCTTGGGTGGGAGGAGTGACTGACTGGGGGCATTAATGGTTCCTTCCTGTGATTCCTGGCATCAGATCTTGCTCCCATTTGCACTTTTCCAACCCAAAGTGAAATAATTTTTTATGAGAAACCCGCACTTGGTTCCTGGCTCTTCTGAGGCATGTGTGTGTTCTATATTTTATTTATTTGTATTCAGTCAGCTCCATAATTCTTGTTGTTTTAGTGTCTGTCCATGCCATGGCTTCTGTGTTTTTGTGGATACAGGGAAAGTTTCCATATCTAGCAAACTCCATTAATGGAAGAGGTAATAGTGTTGTGTGAATTAAATGAATTGTTCCATTCTTGCCAAAGATTTCATGAATAATTCCCATATTTCCATCAAAATCACAGATTTTTGTTGTGATGGTTGCTGTCAATGGAACAAGAAAGCTGAAGCTTGGTCCAAGAAGGACTTGCCTGGAGGGGCTGGGGAGCCCACAAAGAGAAAAGATCTTTTATTAAGAATTTGGATAAAGGTTTTCTCCTGCCATCTTTGCAGTTCTGAATATAAATTTTACTTCTTTCAAATATGAGAGAAATACAGTGGAATTGAGGGATTAAGGACTTTTTTTGAGGAATCTTGCCCTTCTGGCAAGAACACTTCCTAGGGATGTGTTGTTGAGAAATACCATGGATGGGATGAGAGGAGAGGAGAAAATCAGGGCTGGGTGACCCTTGGAAGTCAGAGGCTGGATGGTTTTATGAATGTAGAAGTGAAATTGAGCTCTACCCAAGTGTTCTCTCCCTGGGCTGCCCTTGGCATCCCTGGCAGTGCCAGGGGCCAGCCCAGCAGGGCTTGCTGAGTGGGCCCAGGCAGCCCCCAGAGCACAGAGCAGGAATGAAATCTGGAAGTTAATGATGTTACAGTCCCTGGCAGATCCCAAATGGATGTACTTAGAGCTGTAATGTGTTTGAATCTTTGCTTTCCCAGAATTATTTCCACATCACATCCAAGAACTGAGGCTGCAGTGGCAGCCTGGGATGGCAAGATGGACACTCATTGCTCAGTCACAGGATTACAGCCTTGATAGAAAAAGAGATTACAGACAGGATGCTGCCAGGAAATGACAGAGCTGGGAGGGAAGGGGACAGACAGGAGGACAGACACATTTAGCAGAGATGATTTATTCTGCAGCTACAGCTGTTTGTGGGGGAAACTGTTCCTACTACTCATCACTTACTCTCTCTGTGCTTGCTTGCTAATGGTGTCACATCAGTAGTAAAGCAAGAGTAATTCCCTGAGCAGAGGCTGGGACAAAACAGGGAAAATGTGAAATAACAGCATTTGTCCCCTCTTGTGAGGAACCCATCCAAATTCTTCATCTCAGAGAATGAGTTCAGATCTTTAATGCTGAGGACATGAAAAATGCAAAGGGCCTTGTAACCAGTTTCCTATAAATTCTCAAATGTGACAACAATTAGTTGTCATTAGTTCTGCTTCACTGTAGCACTTAAACTGTGGATTTGGACAGGGGACAGATTATTTTTGTAACAATCACCCATTCAGGATCCTGGGATCTTGGCTGGAGTGCACTGGAACAAGTGGGCTGCACTGAAGGGATGCTGTGGCTTTTGGAGGAATGAAGCAGGGCAAGTGCAGCTTCCAGATGGAGCAGTTTGTGTAGCCTGGAGCAAAATATGGAAAAGTCTTCAGGAGGGGAGTGGAGGGAAATGCAGACACAGGGAGAGCACAGCCCTTCCTGCAGAATCTGTGAGTTGAAATCTCATATATGAACTGCTCAGAGTCAGTAACACACTAAAGATCACTGAGCAGCAAAAGGGTGAAATAAAGGATTTAATTCTGTCCATTGACCCAGAGCTCCTTGGCTCACCCTGGAATTGTTGCTTGCCTTGCTCTTCTCTCAAGGGCAGCACTGTGCAGCTCAAGGAGAAACTTTTTTGCTCCTTGACTTGATAAAATTCAATGTAGAAGTTGGTGCATTTGCTAAAGCACCCCCACCCAGCTGAGTTCAGGTTCTGTGCTAATTTTCAACTCTGATTTCTGTAATGCAGCATTTTCACTATTTGCATTAAAAATGGGACAAGTTTATTTGAACGTGTTCTAACTTGGAGTGAAATGTGCACAGTTCAGGATTTGGGAGGTGTAGTAAAGCTGGGGGGCTCTTCAAGAAGCAGAGGAGCTGATAATTCCTACATCAATATTCCCTCTCTCAACTTCTCCATGTAAATTTTCAAGTATTGAAATGTTCTGGAAATTTAGGATATAAAGGCTTGTTTCAAATTGATTTGGAATTTGTTTCTGATCTTACTTAGTAATCAAAAAACAGGTAGCTTCCATGTTTTTTTGGATGACATTCCTCTACTTAGAGCAATAACACAAGATGCTCTTTAATGGCCACTGTCATGGATTTAGAGAGTTTTGCTGTGACAACTCAAAAATCTGCATTATTTCTAATTAACAAAATAAGTTCCCCCCACTGTTTCCCAAGTGCTGCCCAGCTGAGGTTCTGTGCATGGCAGGAAAGCTTGCATTCACAAATACAAAAACTGAATAATGTAACTTCACTAAAAGAAATGTCTTGATGTGCTTTATTCGAGCAGTTCAAGTGGTTGACATGGATTTTTTCTGTTGGTTTTCAGATGCTGGACAAGTTAAAGGATCGTTGGATGCACACTGGCTTGTGGAAGAAGCTGGAGGATGTTAAAACAGTCATTGCAGAGCCCCAGGGAGGGGCCAAGAGTGACTTTGATGAGCTGCTGAAAATCTACTATGATGCAATCAAATATAAAGGAGAAAAAGGTACATTTTTCAGCCATTCAGAATAGTTGATGCAGACTCCTGAAGTAAAATTCAAGGTTTAACATTCAACATTTTGTTGTAGATACACATTGTTCTCACATAATTAATTACCCCTGCATTACATAGTGTAAAATTATTTTGCTATTTGCTGGTCAAAATCAGAATATTCTTGATCCAAGTGGAGTTAATCTCATCCCTCTAACGAGTCTCTATTTTTACAGCCACTCACCCTTTCCAGCCAGTGTATTATACCATATTTCAAAGGTTTTGGTGCATGTTTCTCCTGATCCCCAGCTTCTCCCTGGCATGCTCAGTGTTGCTGTGCTGTTGCAGATGGGGCTCTCCTGGTAGCTGTGTGCAGAGGGAAGGTCAGTGAGGGGCTGGATTTCTGTGATGAGAACGCCAGGGCAGTCGTGACCATCGGAATCCCCTTCCCAAACGTGAAGGACCTGCAGGTAGGACATCACTTCAGGGCTGGCCTGCATTTTTGTGTCCTCTTCAAAACACTAAATATGCACAAAATGGCTTTTTGTATCATCTTCAAAACACTAAATACGCACAAAATGGATTTTTGTGTCCTCTTCAAAACACTAAATATGCACAAAATAGATTTTTATGTCAGCTTCAAAACTAAATTAGCACAAAATACCTTTTCTCTCTGTTTACCTCTGAACTTGTCTCCATCCCATTTGAATTCTTTGAGTGACCTTGCACAGGTAAGAGGTGGAGCACTTCTTTAAATAATGCAGGTTATTGCAGAAAATAAAAAGTTTTAATACTGCTTTTTAAATACAAACTTTGTAATCCTGCTTTAAATAAGGCTGGTTATTGCAGAAAACAGGTGGGAAGATAAGGATTGTTTAATTATGTTATTATTTTACAATATCACTGTGTATGTCCCACTGCTTGCACTATCTGACCTTTCTAATCCCATTGCCTTCTTCAGTGTAATTATTTGTCCCACTTCAGCACAGAGTGGAACTGGAAACTTTTTCCAAGCTTGTGTTGCTTTATTAGCTTGCAATTTTGAACATGAATTTATGACACAACATAAACTCTTCCTGGATACTGAGGGCAGCACTATTTGGAATATTCAAGGTTTGTGTAACTTTAGGCAAAAACTTGTAAGCCCCTTGTAAAAATAGCATTTGGAAATGGCTGCAGTGAAATAAATCTGAACCTATTTGTGTTTTTCAGGAGGTGGTGAAAGCAGCATCCTGTTGCACTGCTGTGTAATTGCCCACCTCAACACTTCCTTCCTTTTGACTTGAGCAGGGCTTGTCTGACAGAGAGATGATGTTCCATTAGAGCAGGCACAGAGCTGAAAGGAAAAGAAAGCCAATAAATATAAAAAAGTATTTTTCTAGGCTTTCTACTTACTGAAAAAAAGGTTTATTACTGGGTAGTTTGTAATGCCACTTCTTTCTAGGGGTCTGTGCCACTGAGGTGCTGCCACTGCTGCCTGTCACTGTCACTGCCCTGTCCTGTGTGTTCCTTTGAGAGCTTTTGGGACTGCTCTGAGTAGCCAAGAAACAAAGTGAAGGATCACAGAATAAATAAATACCAGGAGCAGCTGGATTCTGGTTCTCACTAATGCCAAATCAAACAAGAAAATCATAGGTTTGCACTTGAAAGGCCAAACAGACTCAGCTTTGGTTTGAGAGATGTGTTCTGAGCTTAAGTGAACAAGCAAAGGCTTCTTTGTTGTCTGCAGCATGTGCCTAATTCCAGCCTTGCTGGGAAAAACCACATCCTACAAGGGCCAGGGAGGCTGTGTTAGTGCAGTTCTTCCAATGTTTGCAGAATTCCTTGGAGCACTTACTCAGCCACAACATTCTTTGTCCTTCTGAAATATAATGCACTCCACTGTAGTGTAAAAATTCACATTTAAAGAGTGCTCAGGCTCCTTTCTGGACTTAGAAATGCTGGTTTTTAGGGGCATGTGCTGACAAGGTATTTAGGAAATCCTTCGTTGTATGGCTGGAACTTTACAATTAATGCCAAATAATTTCCTGAAAATCAATGGGTTTGGGTTCTAAGTGATACAAAATTAGGTTGAAAATAATGTGTTATGGGTGCATTATCTTCACAGTGGATTATGGTTTGATTTTACCTTGAGGTCAACCAAATATTTCAGACAACAGGATCACAGGCACTACAGCCCATTTCTGATAACTATATTTTAAAAATCAGTGTTCTGTTGAGCTATTTTTTAAAATTAAACTGAAGAAACCCTCTAAATTTTTCAGTAGGGCCAGAAACAGAAGCTGCCAAATTGCAAGGTCTGAGTGTCTGTTTAGAGCTGGGAATGCCCAAAGCTCTGCAGTGATCAATTCTGGATGAGAGAAGGGCAGGCCCCAGTCTCTCAGCATGAGATCTGCAGAGCTGCTGCATGGCACAGCTCCTTGCAGGGTGCCTGAGGAAATGGCTTTTATTTTAATTGTCTTTATATTGGACAGGCTTTTGTTTTGCTCACGGATTTAGGGTTATCAGATCCCAAAAAATTCTGGATTAATGCTCATTTTTTTTTACCAGCTGAGTTGCAAGAAGGTTGAAGTGAAGGAGGGTCACTTTGAAGAAGGTTATGAAGAATGTCTTCCAAATATAAAAGAAATTTGGAAGATTAATCATCTTTTTCAGCTTAGGAAAGGAATTGGAATTCCCAAATGAAACAGTTAAATTTAAGGAAGAGTTACACAGCATTTGGTTGGTGTTTCTTTGGATTTTGTAGGTGAAGCAGAAAACTGGGTAAGGCCTGGAACTTCTGGGGAGGACCTTGAGTTTTCAGCAGACAGAAAATTCAAACCACAGTGACACAGGCCAGGTTGGACTTGGACAGAAAATGGTGCATGTGTGGCTCTCACACAGCCATAGGTGCTCAGCAGAGGTACCAGAGGAGGAAACTGATAAGATGATTGATAATGACATTCCTTTAAAAATAGGAAATGCAAGTGATTAACAATTCCCTTGGAATAGCCATGAATTATATGCTTCTGGGATTGCTTTAAATCACTAAAAAGTGCTGGGCTTCTACATGAAAAAACATTTGCATGTCTGCTTTTTGGGTTAATAAAAGTCCTCTTAAGCCTCAATTCCATAACCCCTTACTCCTGCACAGAGCTTTTACTTGTGTGAGTAATCCCTTTAATACTCCAGGACTGAGCACAACCAGCAGGGTTGTGGGATTGGACCTTTGGAGAGCAATATTTTATGCTGGCAGTTTGATGTTGGCTCATCTCCACTAATATGACTTGTCTGTGATCAACCTGCTTTCTAAATATGGTTTATGATTTGTAACTTGATTGAGCTGGAATATTAGAGAACATAAATAATGTGACAGCAAGAGATGGATAAGCCCACAGATGTGTTATCTGATGCTAACATACTGTTAATTAACTTCTCTTAGATATTTTGAAGTGTAGCATTTTGGATCCAGACATCAATCTTGGGCAAGAGACTCATTGTCAAGTGTGATGAATAATATCCAATTTTAGTTTTTCCATATGTTTGTGCTAAGTATATGCCCCAAATCCTGGTATTAAGTGGCAAACATTTGAATTCCTTAGTGCTTTTATAAGTTACAGTAATTTCTGTGGAGGCTTTAAAGATAATAATTTAGTTTCACTTCAACATTTTTAGGCATATTGTATCTTAGGTTCACTGCTTTTCACAAAAAAAGAGTCTAAAACACTTTGTCAGGGTTAGGGAGAAAGAAATGATTCAGGCTCACAAGTAGGACCAGATTATAAACAAAACTGATTGAAGAAAGAGGCCAGCCCCCTAATTCTGTGTTATTGCAAAGGGTTTCATATTGCTGAAGAATCAGGTTGCTAAAACAAAATAATATAAAAGAAAATGTTCAAGGATTGCTCAAAGCTCTGGTGCTCTCAATGGTAGAGTTTGGCTCCAGTAAAGCAGGAAAATTTATTTCAGAGCCAAAAATGACTTCTTTGGCTGTGACCAGGATTTCCTCTGCCTACCTCTGGGACCTGAAAGTAGAGGTAGGAAAATCTGATTTTGGAGCCAAGTGTGACTTGTTTAGTTCAAGCCATAATTTACTGCTCTTCCCTTGGGGAGCTGAAAAGAAAGAGCTCGCTCCGAAATGTTGATAATGGGCAGCTCTGGAGTGCAGAGTGCCCTGCCCAGAGAGCTTTGCTGCACTTCCACCTCTCCAGATGCTTTTGATCCTGCTACAGGAGAGTGGATTCATCATGGAACAGCCAGCAGAACTTGACCAAAACACAGCAGAAAATGCAGAAAGTCCAAGTCTTTCACATCAGCAGAGGCAAATAAACTCACTGAGGCTGGGAGCTGGGAGCAGTGGCATTGCTGGAGTTTGCCTTTGTTGGGAATTATTTCCCCTGGCTGCCATGGGGGGAATATCTCCTTTATTCTTTCCAATACTTCCTTTATTCTTTCACTTCTAACACCAAGGAAATCATCACTTCAATTACAATTTTCTGGGCTTTAGGTAACTTAATGATACAAAAATTTTGCAGCTCTTTGGCTGAAGTTTCCACTTCTCCTATCTCAACAAATTGAGATATTTCTATCATTTCAGAATAATGATGTGTTTCAATGTTGAATTTCTAGTCCTTGTGGCAGTTTTTAAGCCTCTATGTTTTGTGTCCCTTGAAAGGAGAAAGAATCTTGTGCTATGTAAGTGATTGCTGAAAAAATTCATTTCTTATTTACCATATTCTAGGAAAAGCAAGATTTCTAAGAGAATTATTGTTATTTTAACATTTAATTTAAATTATTATTATGCTTAACCATCCCTTGCACTGTATTATTGTACCATTTTTTTCTGTCTCAGTAACTCTCTAGTTTTGATTATATCCCCATTCACATTGCACTGTTCAATCCCAATATATTTCCATGTCCCCTGTGAGACAGAGCAAGTCTGAGATCTGGATTGCTTCCTTTTTTTATTCAGTGTTATTCAAGAAAGGCAATTTTGATAAGTGCACACAGAAATTTTCAGGCAGAAAAGGTCACCTGAGCAATTTCTGTGTAACAGCATCCTGATGATAATTGAGCAGTGCAAATATTGATCATGTCTCATTGGCAGTTTGGGGGGGTTGTTGCTGTTCTATAAAGAAATCCAGTATTTATATGTGAAAATACAAGTGTTATATTTGTGCCTAGTGACCTTATTGAGTTCTATGAACTCGTTAGAATGACCTTAATAAATTATTGTAATCAACAGAATCTAGTTTGCTTAAATTCAACTAATAATCATTTGCTTATTCAATATTATTTATGTATTAACACTGCACTTGGAATGCTTGGAACATTTAAAGACAAAATGCTGCCATAAGACCTTTTTCCTGTGGGCTGATAAATGGGAATATTGTGTTGAGACATGGCTGTGAGTGGGTCTGTGAGGGGTGAGGATGTTTGAAGCTTGTTCTGTGACTCACCCAGCTCTTTACATGTGCATTATTTGTGTTAAACCTCCCAGCCCTTGTTCCTGCTTTTGAAGTGAGTGAAATGCTGCACTGTTCAGTGCTGCTTCTATTGAAGAATTTTCAGATGTAAAAGAGAAATGGCTTTTCATGTCTTTAACTTTCCTGCACTCACAAACTTTTATGGTTCCTTGGCATTCGTCAGGAGGAAAGTAGATGGCCTGAAAAATTCTAATTATTGCTATTTCAGGTGGAAGAGAGACTCTAAGTGGGCACATGAGATTTTTAGGATGGGAGATTTGCTTCAAAACCATTTTTATGTCTTTTTTGGGATGGAAGAGAGCAGTGGCCACCTGGTATTTTCTCTGCTTGTTTGTTTTTAAGACGTGGGGAATTAGTAGATGTTAAACATGAATGTAACTTAAAAAATTTTTTTGGATGATGTCTTTGTTTTCATTACTATTTTTCCTCTCATAAAACCAGAGAAACAAGTTAATGGAATGGCAGAAAATGTTTCTATCCATTTTCTGGTTTTTCTTTCCATGGAGGAGAGTGTTGGGGAGGGAAGGGCAGGAGCTGATCCAGGTGTGGCTGTGCCACCTCCACCTGTCCATGCAGGGACACAGGCCCAGCTTTATTGGCCTTTGCCAGCTCTTTTCTCTTCCTTTAACCTACCAGAGAAACAGGAGGCAGTTGGAGATGTTATCCCATTCAACCCTCATGTTGTGGTAATGATCAAACACTTTACAGTATCCTGATTGATTTAGAAATAATTAGTCCATCATAGATTGGTATTTGCATACCTTGCTGTTAAATACTGTTTGTGTATTCTGAATAAGCCTGGTTCAGCCTGGTGTGTTGCTACAAGGCTGCAGGTTTGTGTGTGAATTTGCAGGTTATTTTGGGGGTCAAAACCAAGCTGTAGTTTTTGAGTTCCTCTTCTCAGCTTTGTGCTGTGAACTAACTCATACAATCCATGGTCAACACAGTATAAATCAATTTATAGCCTGAATAAATCTGAGTTTCTTCACATGAAGGAATATCACCACAGGTAACTTGTTTTAAAATCTAATGTAACAAATGTCATTTAATATTGTTGTCATTGGAGAAAAACCTCTGTTGCTAATTCTGTTTGAAAAATACACTTGAGCTGTAGCACAAACTGCCTCCAAGTATCTTTCCAATCCTTTAAAAAAAAAATTGTTCATGGCATTTCTCTTTTTTCGCTGCTGTTTCCCAGTTAATGTTGCAGAGTGAAAGATGTCAGAGTAATTAAGCATTAAAAGCAGGAGAGGTTTGCAGGTGGAACGTGGGGAGCTCGGAGTGAGCGTGGCTGTGCCCGTGACCTCCCAGACAGATCAAAGCCTAATCTGGGTGACAGCTACAGGATGGCAGAGCTTGCCAGGGGCCTTGTGCAGCTCTTTGTCTGCAAATCCTGCCCCAGAGCTGGGAGGATGTTTTTAAGGATGAACAGGTAAAAGTAAAAGGCTGTCTTTTGACATTTTAACTAATCCCTTCTAGCCTGTGCTTTCCTGCACATTGTGGATATTTGCTAGCAGGAGGCACTGGCTTTTTCACATATGTAACATGTCAGCTTGAATCTGGCTGGAATTGATGGGGGGGAATGCAGCAGGTCCACAATGAAATAGATTCTGATTGCATTAAAATGACAGGCCCTGGCCTTTTACCTGCACAGCCTCCCCCTGCAAGCTGAACCCACGTCTCTGCTGAGGCAGGAGCAGGGAGAAAACAGAATGCTTATTTCCTGGTAATTCTTTTTAAATTAATAGAAGGAAGTTTTAGAGATGTGTTATACCCTTAGAGCAAGGGATTGGGGTTAAAAACCCCCCAACTCCTGGGGTTTTGTATTTAAAAATGGGGTTAATTTAACCCCTGTTTTATATTTTCATATCATTTGAGCAATGAAATGTCTTTGGTGGTGTGCATACAAGCAGGAAACTTGATAACACTGGCATGTATTGGAAGAATGTGGAAGCAATGTATTTTATTTGGATGATCTGACTGGTTTGCATTTTATTGCTACTTCAGTGAGTTTATGCAGGTATTTAAAAATAATGCAATTTTTCAGCATAAGACACAGGTGCAGTTATTCCAACAATGTTTGCACAGTCTGCTGGCAAAGTGAGGGGATGCTAAACCTCCATTTGTTCCAAATGGCCATAATCTTACTGATAACACAATTCTTCCAAAAAATAAATTGTTATAAAACTGAGCAGGACTAGAAGACAAGTGCAAAAGACACACAGGAGAATATTGTCAATGGTTATGTTTTAAAGGCTTCAGTGAACTTTTCCATCATCATTCCTCATTTCCAGAGGTGAGCAGTACCCTTTTCTTTCTCCAGGTAGTATTTCAGTTTGTAGAAATGCACAGATAAAGCCAAGTTCCTTTTTAAGGAATGGTTTAATGTTCATAGACCATTCAGAAGAAATCATCTTCTCTTTGGAAAATTAAAAAGGAAACCTCACATGCCAGTCAGTAAATTCTGAGTGACTGGAACAAATATTAAATCTGTGAAATCAAACTGAATTTACTTTCTGGCTGTAAAGATTGAATTTGTAAATTTGACAGGCAATTTAAAGGGCATAAGTACATAAAACAAAATTTCTTATCCAAATGCAACTTGAAAGTTACCTGTCAGAAGAGGTTAGAAGTCTGCTGTTTTCTCTCCTGAAGCGTGTCCTTTCACTTGTCAGTTTAGAAAGGTTAATACTGTACAAAAGAGCAACAGAAAGATCCTTTTGTTGTGTAGTTTTATGCTTGTTTAAAAAAATAATAACTCAATTCCCCTGGCTGAATAATAATAATAATAGTAATAATAATAACCTTTTGATATAAATAATATTCTAGTTGTTCCAATTCAGACCAGGCATCGTGTGTGGTTATCCTGACTGGGGAGGGGATTTCTTGGGCAGTTCATTCCAGATTCTGAAGCATCAGGGATGTGTTTTTAAAAAGGGGAACATGTTTCTCCCTGCCTGATCTCCCCGTGCTCTGCAGTGAAACATTTCCAGACCTCAGGAGCTGATGCCAAGCTGGGAATTTTGCTTGGCAAGTTAAATCTTCCTTGGCAGAGGCCCCTCTGTCCCCAAAGCTCTTTTGCAGCTTCTGTTGAGGAGGAAAAGTTGGATTTGCTGAACTCTCACTGAGGAAAAGCAGGATCTGATCCCAGCTGGGGATGAGGAGTGGCTTTTGTGACAAAGGGACAGCTCCAGTGGGGCATTTCCCTTTGGAAGAGCCAATAAATCTGGGGTTTGGAATCCATCTACCTGTGCCTGGTTTGGGGTTTTTTCACCTGTCTGAACAGTTTATTCTTCTCTCACTGGCACAGAGCTTTGGATGGGTGTGTGGTGCTCATGTCAATACATTTAAATTATTGGAACAGATCACAGCTAAGGGCAATTTCAGAAGCCAGAACTGGTTAGTGTACAAAATACAGAGTTGAAACACTGAAGCACAATTTATATATTCTCTTACTTAATAAGTGTTTGCTTGTTTTCCCCTTTTAGAATATCTCCTTGTCAACAGCATTAATAAACCAAATATTTTATGGCTTCCTTCTTAGGTTGAATTAAAGAGGAAGTACAATGACCAGCACAAAAGTACAAGAGGCCTTTTATCAGGGAGCCAGTGGTATGAAATTCAAGCTTACAGAGCTCTCAACCAAGCCCTGGGAAGGTGAGATAAACTTAACTAAAACTATATGAATTTGTAGAAGTTTTTTTTAGGGAGATCTTTAAGGATTTATTCCTCACTTTTAGCACAAAGGGGTAAGTAAGGCCAAACCTCTCATATTGCACATTTTGTCTCTTGAGCTGTTCTCTACTGACAATTCTCTGCTTTTCAGCCTGTTGTGCATTGTTATTATTGAGAGATTTTGTTTTCAATTCAAAACCTACTTCAATTTAGTTGAAGTTTTATTGCTCATAGTCCAGATATACAGGGGAAAAAAAAGCACAAGCAGAGACAAATAATTCTTGAGCTTTAAAGCAAATGAAGATCCTTAGGACTTTTCCAGTGCACTAATTGTTCACACTCTCAGTGGGCTCAGAACAGTTGTTTGATATTTAGCCTACAAGTACTTTTGAAAGGGAGAAATAGCAGTGGGGTTTTTCAGACCTTTGCAAAAGGTCAATTCAATTATTGTGCTCACTGATCTCTTCCCAGATTTAGAAGAAGTGGTATAGCTTCCATTTCCTAGATGGAAACATTCCCCCAAATGTTATTAACAAGGTAGAATTAATTCATCCTCCTTCAACAGAATTTATCATACAAATAAAGATTAGAGCTGTCATCCATGTCTGTTGTAGGTGCTGTGCATCTGTCATGGATACAGAGCCACAGAAACATCAGCTGGAAAACTCTGCTGATTTGAATTAGTCCTAATGCAAATGTGATGACATAAATGAAGGCTTAGAGAGAAAATTGAGAGAAATTGTAACATTAGGAAATCTCATTGTGGATTCTTGTTGCTACAAGCCTGATTTCTTAAATTCCTCTTTGGAATCAAAGAGCATTAATTCAAACAGGTTGAGAAAGCTCTCAGTTGTGGGATACCAGTAGTGAAGTAAATCAGCTTGAACTTAAATCAAGTTTTAGTGACAATTACTTATTGTTATTTATTATTTGGATGGTATAAAATGGAGAAAATAGGCTTCCATTCTGACATAAAGATACAAATTCCTTATCAAACCAAATCTTATCAAACAATTCCTTATCAAACACATCTTAGCAAGAGCTCAAAGCCCTTGCTAACCTGAGATGTGGGGAAGGATTTTGATAAAACCAGAACATTCCACCAAGCTGGCAGGAAGCTCTGTAATATTTACACTGCCCAGTTAAGAGTGGAAAATTAATTGTGTGGTTTAATTGGCTGTTGAATATTTGTGTGCTTTATTTTTAATTTAGCTGTTTTGATGTACATTCAGAAGCTGAAGGAAAATGAAGCTCCCATGACATCCACAAGGATTTTTGGTGCATCCTGTAGAAGAGCACCTCCTGTATAATTTTGCTTATTCCAACTGACTCAGAGCAATCCCTGTTTCCCAATTCCCACATATTTTTGCTGTGTGCCCTCTAATTACATAAATACTCTTTTTCCCCCTCACTTCTAGGTGTATAAGGCACAGGAATGACTGGGGGGCTCTTATTTTAGTTGACGACCGCTTCAGGAAGAACCCCAATAAATACATAACTGGTAAGAGGTAAAAATATTCTGGGGAAACTCCTAATGTTGAAAAATACTGAAAACTCTGAATTACAGAAATGTGGCTGTACAAATACAGGTGAGTAGGAAGGGTCACAATGTGCCCCAACAATGGAAGAGAAATCGAACTGCTGAATATTCAATATACAGCAAGGGGTTTCTGTAGTTTTATACTGGGTAGAAATAAATGCAGGTGAAATAAAACAGATCCTGTACACAACCTTTAAAAAAAATTTAAAATTTAACCTGCTTAGGAATGTGTTTTGAGCTTTCTTCCTGCCCTTTTTGCTGGGCAGAGCTGAGCTCACCCGCCCATGCTGGGCTTAGTCAGCAGGTGGAGCTCAGCTGCTGCAGTTGAGTCCAGCTCCTTCTCTGATCTACTAAAATACATCAAAATTATTGAAGGAAACACTAGAAATTCATATAGGAGCACAAATAATCCATATGTTCAAGACTTGGTAAGATTTCTTTCTCTAAAAAGTAAAACTTCACAGAAGAGCAAAGTTCTCTGTTGTTGTTGTGGGTTTGATTTTTTTTGGTTCTGCTTTGTTTTTTTAATTGATATACAAAGAATATTTAAATGGGTTTAAAAACACTTTATAAAATCGAGGCAATCAGTTTTTACTTGACCCCTGTGTGCTCTAAAAAGCTGTTATGCTCAAGACATCTGATATTTAATATTCTGATTATTTTGATAGGAGCAGGTTATAATAAAACCTGTAGTTGTAGAACAGTTATGATTCTTTCTGACTTACTGTTACTTAATCTGACACAAAGTTGTAAAAAGCTTCATTATATTCAAATTTTTATCAGACCATGTTAATATGATAATAAATAGCTGCACTCTGTGTAAGTCACTTTTAAATAATTCATGATAACAAGCAGAATGAACAGCCAGACAACAAAGAAATGTAATGTTTATGCAAGGCAGCAGTCTGAACCTAAAAAGAAGACTAGTGAAAAAGGGAAAGGCTTTTAACAGAAAAAGAGGGATATTTTTAGTTTGCTTATCAGAATACTATCATTGAATAAATCAAGCTCCCAGCCCTGGAAGGGAGGAATTGTTGTAACTTTATGAGCAAATTCTTGAAACCTTTGAGACTGTACCTGCACAGAAATAATTGCACTCTTAGGGTGTCACTGTAACAGGCCCCTGGCCAGGTAATAATTAGCACAGACTCCATGTGTGAAGGTTGATCAATAATTAGCACAGACTCCATGTTTGAAAGTTGATAAATAATTAGCAGAGACCCCATGTATTACAGAAGGTTGATCAGTAATTCTTTATTAAGAAACCCATTGTTCTTCTATAGGCTGTTAGATCCACGTGGACCTCATTGGTCCTTTACTTCAAACACCACTGATTAATTAACCATTGGCTAATTAAGAAACCACCCTTAGGTGAGCAAATCTCCATCCCCATTCTGCATGTTCCCAGGTGAAGTTAAGAATTGCTTCTCATTCTTTTCCCTGACCTTCTCTCAGCCCTCCCCAGCACGATGCCTGGGAGGGTTGTGTTTCTCCCTGTGGCCAGAGAGCTGCTCCACGCTGGGGTGCTGTTTAGGGTGGGGGATGCCTGCTGGAGGTGCTGTTCTTCTGCAGTAAGGTGTTCTTCCCCCCAGGACTGTCCAAGTGGATCCGGCAGCAGGTGCGGCACCACGGCACCTTCGGCAGCGCCCTGCAGTCCCTGCGCGCCTTCGCCCTCCGCAACCAGAGGGGTGGGGAGCCTTCCTCAGAGCCCAGCCCCGAGCTCCCTGCACAGCCCAGGCACCTCTCACAGGGCTCTCAGCAAGAGGCCAGCCCTCCTCTGTCCCCTGATGTTCGTGCTAAAAGTCAGGAGCAAAACGTGGCCTCGGAAGTTCATTTTACCGCAAGCATCAGCTCAGCTCGTCCCGCAGCGTGGGATCTGCCAAGTGACAGCATGGCAGCAGTGAAGCAGAGTATGTTCATTTCCACTGGCAGTTTCAAATGGGGACTTGAGTCTTTTTTGGAGGAAACAAATGTTTTTTGAAATGACAGAAGTGCTATCGTGGAAAATGATAATTATTCACAAATGTGGAGGAGCTGTGCTCAACAGACTGAAATTAATTCTCGTTCCATCTGGTTGTCTTAAAAGAGTAATCTTTGATAAGTTTATAGTACAATCAGAAATGTTTTCATTTTAATTTCTTTTTCCATTGAGCACTATGAAGATAATTTAAAATATATTTGAAACACATCAAGATTTGCATTATTGCAAGTTGGGCCCTGGTTCATGCTACATCTGTTGTTTAAGCATTGCTGTGAGACACCTTCCATGTGATCTCCTCTAGTTCCAGATTCACAAGTAAAATCCATCCCTAAATTTTAGGAAAGGTTCTGATTTCATTTCAATCAAAAAAGAGCACAATAATAAAGATTAAAAATTTCAAATCAAATCATACTCTACCTTTATGGACCTATTAATCTATTCATTTAATTAAGACAATTCATGTGCAAATATAGTTATAACATCTGGGCTTTTGTTTGTATTATTGTTTTTTAATTAATGCTGTAAAATCACTGTAAACCTTCTAAAACAGTGGTAATTCTGATGTGCTAAACATGCTGTAAATCAGATGCAATTCAATCATGTTTTGTGATTTGTCACAGGTGAGCAGAAAGTTGATGTAGAGAGCCATTCTCACCATGTAAAACAGAGAAGAAAACGTACGGACTGCACCCCCAAAATGGCAGCAATTAAAATAGAGAGAGAAAAAATGAATGGTTGGAGCAATGCTGATGTTGTGGAAGAGAATTGCTGCTCTGAACCACTGACTTCAACTCCTGTAGCCCAGAACTGCAGGGCCACAGCAAGCAGCAGCCAGGAGCATGTGAATGGGCCCAGTGACCTTATTGATCATTTCAATCAATGCCAATCGTCATTAATTGCAGAGCATAAACCAAGTGGACCAGAATCATGCTTGGAAACAACTCATTTTTCAGTGAAGAGTGCTGAGGCCTCAGGTGCTGAAGGACATCAGCTTCCAGCTGAGCCCTGCAGGGAGTTCCCTTCAGCAGCAGGGAGAGCTGAGCCTTCAGCATTAGATGAGGATGAGGATGAGGATGAAAGCATTTACTTCACTCCAGAACTCTATGATGATGCAGACCCAGAGGAGCAGAGAACTGAGCCCCCAGTTCCAGCCTGTTGTACCACTGGGAGTTGGCTGGAATGTGGGAACTCCACAGTCCCTGCTGATCCTTCTGCCACCAACACCTCAGAAACACACACTGGGACTGAAAAAGCTGAGGCTGGCAGAGGTCCCCATGGAATCATGGAAGATGTGAGGAGCAGGGACAGTGCAGCTGGTGCTGTAGGGGTGGCAGCTGCAGCAGGAGCAGAGCAGGGAGGAGCTCAGGAGATGGACACCCCTAAAAGGAAAATCAGCCTCTCCAGATCCCGAAATAAAGGTGTGTCATCCTTTCTGCTGGGCAATAGTGGCACCTGCTGACAGCTGCTGTGGGAATTGTGCTGAGCAGCCCTCAAAACACCACAGGGCAGCTGCACCTTCCTTGTCCTCGTGAACAAAGCTTCCCTCAGGCTCCATTTCTCATTAAATCTTTGGGGTTTTCACCGGGAGGGTTTTGCCATGTGCAGTTTTCTAGAGTTAGAATGAAGATTCTTCTTCCTGAGTTCATGGCTGAAGGACATCATGGCTGGAAATTCTGAATAGAAACCCAAGTAGGATCTGACCTGGAATTATTGGTTTGTCCATGACAGATTTAATTAATCCACCATTAAATGCAGTCAAATAATTGGGGTTTTCCTCAGAAAGCCAAACATCCATACAACCAAATTATGGTTTTCTGCATTTGTTAGATAGATTTTTTCAGTAAAACATGGAGAACAGCATCTTTGCAGATCAAGTCATAGACAGATTGAGCCTAAATACCAAAACAGGTTTATTCTCCTGTACTTTGGTTCCTTCCAGTTTCTTACATCAAAATGTCCAGCAGGAGCTGTGCACATTTTGATATTTGATGAAGATGAGAAGCTTCTTGAGAGAAAAATTTGAGGTTTCTTTAAGTTTTCTTTTTGTGAGAGGATCTAATTTCTGTTAGTTGGGTTCTGTGTTTATTCATGTCAAAACCTGTTTTCTTTTGTATGTCCTACAAGCACCTTTTATATGTAACATATAAAATGTAAATTGTACACAAAGGTCTTTGAATCTTGCCCAGTCTCTTTTTTTAAAAATATTTTAATGTTTCTTTCATTTTCTGCAATGAAAAGATCCAGGATTTTTCTGTAATAAAACATACTGACTTTTCAAGAAAAGATTCTTCATTGCCATGCTACATTCATATGAAGATGCAGGATTTTTACAATCTAAAGATTGGTTCATAGGTATTGATACTTTTTGTTTGAGAGTAGAAATTGAATTACTTACTGGTCATTTTCCCTAGAAGTTCATCTAGATAAGATTTTGAGTCCATCCCTACAGAGCTGTGAACATGCTCATATCAATAGGACTTAAATTGTGTCCTTTCTTTGTAAAATAAATCCATCTTCAAATTGGACACTGCCTGCAAGGATGGGAAGGACACTTGAATTTCTTTAACTGGCAGTATTTGGCATAAGGCTTTTGGTTCAATTTTTGCAATATTGATGACCAAGTTTCCTTGGTTTATGTGTCCTGGATTTCACTGACAGGTTTGGTTTAGTTAACAGGGCAGAAATTCCAGTATTGAAAACCTCTGGCACATCTAAAGAGAAATATTCTTAATTTCTGTAGAAATAATGCTGAAGTTGCTGTTGGTTCCTGGCCTCTGGAGCTGTCCCTGATCCTCAGTTTTCCTAAAGCAAATCTTCTGCCCCAAACCCCTCTGTGCATTTTTGTGTGCCTGAACAGATAACAGAAATCACTTAAGCTTTGTGACTTGTCTGCTCATCCAGTGGCCCACAGCCTCTTATTTGTCTTTCAGGAGATTTGTCTGTCTTTAAATCCATAACATTCAGAGGAAAAAAAAAAAAAAAAAGAAGAAAATCCATCTCCTTTTCCTTATCTGGAGCAGATTGTTCCTTTCTTGAGCTGTGGTGCCTCTTCCTTTGATCAGAAATCCTTTAAGGCAGGGCCTGCTCTGTGTCAAATCACACCCATTTAAACTTTATATAAAATTAACCATTAGTTCTAAAATATGTATTGAAACATCAGCACTTGTTACTATGATTTCTGGAGAAAATTCCTGTCCTCTAAAAACTCAAATCAACAGGTAGATAAATCCCCTTTGTGTTTGCTGGGTTTGGAAGGTAAGGGGTGGTTTTTTCTGGTGTAAATTCATTCTGAATTTGTTTTTCTGTTTAATAACTGTGCTATTTGATATGTTAGAGGCAATATATAGTTATGGTACTTCTCAGAATCAAATGCTGCCCAGCCTGCAGATGTAAGGGGTGGTTTTTTCTGGTGTAAATTCATTCTGAATTTGTTTTTCTGTTTAATAACTGTGCTATTTGATATGTTAGAGGCAATATATTTATGGTAGTTCTCAGAATTAAATGCTGCCCAGCCTGCAGACAGAAGGGAAGTGAAGTCAATATACTGAATTTCCTAGAATTATTTATTTGGATTTATCACATCGATCAAGTCTAAAATAGTGAAAATGCTTTTCCTACTTTGATATAATAGCTCAGTACAGTTTCTGTTGCCTAAAATAATAACAAAATCTTGAATTTATTCAAGGATTGAAAGTTCAGAGGAGATGCAGCAGAAGGAAAGGTGCCCTTAGGCAAAGTGGCTCCTCCCGAGAGAGAAAGGTACCACATCCATGGATGAAATACCTGTTCTGAGTGGTAGGGTGCAAGGGAATTAAGAATAATTTATTATATCATTTTTCAAGTGAAATAACACCATGAAATAGTTTCCTCCTGATCTGCAGAGCTCTGGTTTACACATTCAATAGATACCTTTGTTTCTCATGGGAAACACAAAGGCACCAACCATCCCAGGCTCTTTTGCAAAATTCCCAACAAATTGATAGCCTGCAGTGTTATAGGCTATAAAATCCTCATATTTTATATGGCAGTGTTTCTATTTAAGTAAGGTTAAACATTTTTAGCATGGTGTATATTGAATTATTAACTAATATAAATGATAACCATCGACTCAGACTCCTTTGAGTATTTCAAGTACTGCATTTCTCTGAAGCAGTTTATCTATTTCTATTTAAATGCTTCAATTTATTCAATTTATTTCTATTTAATTCAATTTATTTACATTTAAATGCTTCAATCTGCATAGTTACTTATGCAAACCAGTATTTACATGCATTTGTGCATTGCCTTGTTAGAAGGAAGCACACAAGCAGCCTTGCAGGAAAGGACTTCACTGTGCTGTCTGTGGAGCTGAAATCCTGCCCAAAGCACAGGGTAAGACCAGTTCTTTCATTGGGAAGGATGGGATTTCTCATCCACCCTTTTACTTTCCCAGTTTTGGGTGCTGCAGGGATATTTTAGAATCATTGGTTTCATTTCTCCACTGGATTTGGTATCTGGATAAATGAGCTCTGAGACCTGCAGAGACCTGTGAGGGGAGACAAGGGACTTGTGACAAGAACAATTATTTAAAATAAGTTATTTTTTTGGCAGTTTTCTTGATTCAGTGGTCCTGCCACACTGACCTGTGACTTAAATCTGATATTTGAGAGTTAACTGAAGGCAACTTCTCCTGCCATTGTGGGAGGCTGGAAGGAATTATTTGGGAGCATAGTGGCCCATTTATTGGGTTTGTTCCTTCTCTGGGTTAGGTGTTAATTTGCTACCATTTTATGTGAGAAGTTTGGTAATACCTTGGCACAGTAACTCAGTGAATCCAGTGCATGTTTGTATAGAATATCAAAAATCTGCCTGAAATAATGACACTGCTATTCTTCAGTGTGGAACCTACCTTGTATTAATTTGGGATTTTTTCTGTTGTGACACATTGTACTAAGTGGGGATGAGCTGCTTTTGAGAATTCTTTGTGGTTTTGTGAGACACTTTAATTTGGGAATGTCTAAAGGCTGATAAAAGTAACAGCAATTCTATTTTTTAAAAAATAACCTTCATCTTTAGGCCACTGGGCCATTGTGATAATGACCTAATTACAAGATATTCTCATCAGTTACATGCAAATTAGAGATGCCTCATGCTTAAACAGTCTGGATCTGATGAAACCAAGAAAGAACAAATCTCTTCAGCCAACCAAACCTGTGCCTGAGGGAGAGTGGGAGATTTTCCTTATTCTGCACTTAATAAAACCAGGCCAGTTAGAAAAGCCCACAGTGAGCAGGCCCAGGTCACTCTTGACCTCTCTGTTTTCCCAAAAGAACCTTTAAGATTTGGGTAATCTCATCAGGAACCTTTCCTTCCCTCCCTGAATTTATCAGCATCATCAAATCTCTGGTGCAAACCTGTGAGATGGAACCACAGGGCTCAGGAGAAGCATTCTGGGGTACAGAACGTCTGCACTCACCAGGGTGGCTGTTGTCAGCAAGTTTTATGTTGTTTAAACTGAATCTCAGATGCCAGTTGATTGAGAAAAGTTAAAAAATCTGAAAATTAAAAATAAATGGCTTTATTCAAAGTGGATTCAAGCTCGCTGGTCGATTTGGGAGTAATAACAAGGGAAAAATTATCTGTTGAAAAGTAAATTTTGGACACATTAAAACTTTTAAATAAGGCCTCCTTCCAAGGGCCATTTACAGCAATAGAAGTCTTTTCAGTGCCTGCAGTGGGTATTGGATCAGGGCCTAAATTCCCATCTTGTAAATGTGGAAAGTTTGCAGCATGGTTGAACAGTACTGTATTCAAAACCATGTGTGTATATAAGTCTTATACCCCACTTTTTAAATTATAGGAATTTTGAGAAAAGCTTGCTACAGCAATAGTGAGCTGCAAATAATCTGGAAACTCTTCAGAAATGCCAATATAAGAAGCAAAGAACCCATTAATAATTGTAAGTGTAAACTAGAGGCCATTTCAGAAGATGATAGTGTGGTGTTGGTCATCTCAGATGCTGCAAGTCTTGGTCACCTTAAAGAGACTTTGAAGGTTTATCAGATGCCAGTGAAAGGTAAGTTCTCACTGATAAATTCCAGCTAACATTTGTCAAGCCCTTTTGCTTTAAATTCAATTAAATACCATTCACAACACTCTCCCTTGGACCTTTTGGGAAGCTTATGGTGAGATTTTCCTTCCTCAGAGCTCTGTGGGCTCTGCACATTTAACAAACACTGAAAAGGAGCTCCAGTGTCCCCTGCACTCCCAGATTTGCTGGGTTTTTTTCATGATATCCTGATGAAGAATAAAAGAAAAGGATCATGAGAACAGAATCCTTTCCATTTCTTGCCATTTACAATCCATGAACTGGCCACGTGTACCCTTGGTTAAACTGAAGTGCTGTGTTTGACAGGAAATCACTCCAGCTGTCAGCCCATGCCTTTGGCTCTTCAGGTGACAGAGAGCAAAAATCAAATATTTGATTTCATATGTGGGCAATTCTGCTGCCCATCCAGTGGTGTTAGGCTGGCACAGTTAATGAGAGGACTGAGCATTCTTTACCAATCCTTCTGGCATTTTGAAATGTGTGAAATGCAATTGATAAAATGACTTTTATCTCTTTCAAAAATCTCTCTTGATTCCTTTAAACCACTTTTTCTTTCTTTTTGAAAGACCTGAATGGCAGTTTATCTTTAAATGCTATTTGGAATGAGAAGGAATCTTCTCTGACAAGTTACTTGCAGTGCAGGAGCTGTGTCCTTCAGTCCATTTCTCCAAGTCCTTTGATAGGAGCTGAGGTTACACATTTCACTAATAAAGTGCAGTCATGGGTAAGTCAGATCAGTTTATTTTGGATAACAAAATGATCATGGAATGATTTGTACAGGAAATACTAAAATACTATTTTTGTAAAAGGCAAAATGAATATTTACCTAGATAATTTTCTATGATTTATCTGATTTCTACCACAGAGATTTGAAATGATAGTTATAACTGAGTTCAGGTCACTGAATATATTTGTCTGTACCTAATTTGCTGCAATGTCTGTAATATTACATCTGAAAAGAGATGGGAAAATAGCAGCCATCCATGTCTTTCATGAAAGGAAAACCAGAACAAAACATATTTACACAAGTGCTGTAGACTTGAGTTCTCAGACATGTAATTTTATGTTAGTTTTGGCACTAAAAAAGAAGAAGTTAATCAGCCCCTGAAGGATGAACATGGACACGGTTTAATGGAGTCAACAGGAAGAAATTTATTTATAGGTATTGTATTTCACAGTGAGCAAACTGAATTCTCAGTAGGATCCTTTGAAATTTAGATGAGAAAATTCTGTATTTTTCTCTTAGAAGTGGAGGGTGAGGCTCCATCCTGAGGGATCTGTGCAGGTAAGCCCAGGACACCCCTGCCTTCCCTGATTTTCCTTCATTTATTCCATGGATATAATGACAGTTGAGCTTAATGAGAGATTTTTGAGACTGAATCTTTGCCAAAAGCTGAATATGATCCTCATGTTTTGCCTGTGTGTGTGTCATTATCAGTTGTCCAAGCTGTTTGAAATGCAGAGTGTGGCAGTGTGGTGATGGGACAGGGTTTGTAAAGAATTATTTGCCATGAACTTTGGGATTTCAAACAGCACCACGAAGATTTCATGGCATTTCCAGCATTCATTTTGTATCAAACATAATGAAATGTTACACTGAGGGAATTTATACTGGCAGAATATGAAATAAAGGGATCCTCTGAGGTAGAATGAGTTGATTTTTTGTTTTTGCTTCTGCACTGTCTTTATAGCTCTTGCATCCCATCAGATGTAAATATGGGATCAGCTGAATTTAGCTTAAAAATGTAAAACAAACCAGTGTTTTCTTCTCAGCCCACCTGCAGATTGAACTTCTGGGGTTTTTTAGCTAAAAATACTCTGTTAACTCCAGCAGATTTCCTGAATGAGTCTCTTCCCTTCCCATTCTTCCCTGTTATTCTTGTCCTCACTAAAAAGAAACCTCAGAACCTCGTGGGCCTGCAAGAGGCTGAACCCCCCAGCTCTGGCTCTGGGGAGTCCCTGTGAGAGCTCCTGGCTTTGGGAGAGACACATTTAATCTCTTAATGCATGGCTTTGTTTCACAAAAACATATCCCATCATCTTCCACAGGGCTGGGATGCACTGTCCATCTCTGCTTTGGATCTGACCATGTCTTAGGGTAGATTTTTGTGCCAGGTGAATTGAAGGTGGGATTGAGGGCCTGATTTTTGTTTTTTGGGATTTTTTTTTTAAATTTTGCTATATGAAAATAATGATATTTATTTACAAAGGTAGGATGGACTGGGGATGAATGATGCTGGAGGTAAATACAGCTTTAATTTTATCACCACCTTGCTTTAAATCTACTGGCTGTTGTTTTCTTGTAATTGGGAATATATTGATGGAAATGAAGGCACACAGAACGAGCCCAAGGAGCTGAAAATGATGATTTATGGTGTGCTATCATTTCCCAGAGCAAACACAGATGCATTAAAGTGAAGAAGCTGTGATCCAGTCAATCTTAGCTCCCAGTTCTATACTCTTGAATCCAAGCTCCTGCTGGTGCTGAGCAATATATTTGTGGAGATAAAATCAACATTACAGTTTCTACTGCTGCCCACCCTGTGGTAAATCATGTTCATTGTCATGAGGGATCGTGTGTCATCTTAAATTGCTTCGTGCCATGGGCTGACTGTAAATCAAGTACAGTTGGTTCTGCAAGGCAAGGAATTGTTCATTTAATAGAAATCACATTGCTCCAGCAAAGCAAGCTGAAAATAGAATCCCTGGATTTAAGAGCTGTTATTTACTCCTAGATTTGGTTGGTCTTTAAAGAGGCAATGCTGTATTTTCATGACTTAAATTGAAGGGGGGATTAACAAATTGCATCTTGTACATTTTTTAAACCTCCTTTTTATCAATTATTTCTATTGAAAATTAGATTTTTGAATTTACTGCTGCATTTCTACAAATTCAATCACATCCTGTGTTCCCCATTGACCTAGAAACCTCCATTAACACCAAAACACTGGCATATAAATTATTATTTTTTGTATTGCTTAAAACACCCCAGTAATTGTATACATACTGAGTAGTTGTAGTTTTTAGTCCCCTAAATAATTGTATATTCCTTTTTGAGAATAGAATTGTGTTGTGAAATGGAATGGAAGGCAGTACTTTGGAATTGGGGAGAATATTTTGGTAGCACAGCCTTTAAGATGTAGCTTAGCTAATGTACCAAATCATCCTTCATATGTGAAAAGGCAACCCAAGCCCACAATTAAAATTTTAACCTTATTAAGGACTAATTGTGTTTTTCAGGACCCTAAATAATTGTGTATTCCTTCTTGGGAATAGAATTGTGTTATGAAATGGAATAGAAGGCAGTACTTTGGAATTAGAGAGAATGTTTTGGTAGCACAAGCTTTAAGATGTAGCTTAGCTAATGTACTAAATCATCCTTCATAGGTTAAAAGGCGACCCAAACCTACAATTAAAATTTTAAACTTATTAAGGAGCAATTACATTTTTTAGTCCCTAGATGGTATTTTTTAGTCCCCTAAATAATTGTGTATTCCTTCTTGGGAATAGAATTGTGTTATGAAATGGAATAGGAGGCAGTACTTTGGAATTAGAGAGAATATTTTGGTAGCACAAATGCAGGGGTGCTTTAAGATGTAGCTTAGCTAATGTACTAAATCATCATGTGCTAAAAGGTGACCGAAACCCACAATTAAAATTTTAAACTCATTAAGGAGCAATTATATTTTTTAGTCCCTAGATGGTATTTTTTAGTCCCCTAAATAATTGTGTATTCCTTCTTGGGAATAGAATTGTGTTATGAAATGGAATAGGAGGCAGTACTTTGGAATTAGAGAGAATATTTTGGTAGCACAAATGCAGGGGTGCTTTAAGATGTAGCTTAGCTAATGTACTAAATCATCCTTCATAGGTTAAAAGGCGACCCAAACCTACAATTAAAATTTTAAACTTATTAAGGAGTTGTTGCTATCACTGATTAGACAGTCAGCTGTTGAGACAGTAGCTTTTATATAACAGGATATTGTTTTGTTCAGCACGTTACCACATTTGGCAAACTTTTATCTTAATGCGCCTACGGGGAATTCCAGTCTGACCTCAATCTCAGTAAAGCCTCGGAGGGGCTGGAGCTGGCGGGAGGTGCCAGGGCCCTGCTCCCAGGCTGTATATTTGTTATCACATGTTAATCAGATTCATCATTCTGTTTAATAAAGATTTCAGCTGCCACGCGAATGCATAATCGGCTATGTCTGAGTGCCCGTCTTTTGTCTCGAGCAGATTGCTCAAACTGTATTAAGCATCATTAGACAAAAATGACGACCTTATTAATTTGTCCTTTCTGTGTTTTCCAGCAGATTGGGCCTCATTATTATGCAAACACAGTACACAGAGCGGCACCAGAAGTAGCTCATTAATGTTTCTTTCCCCTTAGTACGTAACAGATTATTATTGTGAAGTGTGCATGAAATAATTGCTAATTATGTGCCTTAAATTGTACAGTGATTGTCTGTCTCGGGGTTTTTCACCAGGTTTAAGAGCACTGGGGAAGGCCATCAGAAGCTACAGGTTAGCAGTGCTGAAGCCAGTAAAGGGGAAGGGAACCACAAAACATGCATTTTATCACACGTTTTGCTGCCTGCAAGGAGTAATTAGGACAGCTCTGGATTGCTTTGTAGTTACCTCTCACTCCTCTGCTTATTGTAAAAGAAATGACTCCCAGCTGGCAAATAATTTAATAGATCTGTCTGCCCATGAATGGATGCAGGGGAGTTTGAACCGTGGACTTTTGGTAAGAATCCAGTAGATTCTGCAGTGGTGAAGCTTGAGTTGGTGTGGATCCCTCATTTACACACCACTAAAATCTCCTGGATTTCCACACACTGCTCGTTCCACCGTACATTTTCCCAGACTCCCCATTCAGTATAACTCTCCTTAAAATTTGTTAGCATTACACAAATGACATCTCAGGCTTTGGCATGGCTCTGCAGTTTAACAACTTTGTGCTAAGTGTGTAATTGGTTTAGGCTGGGAGTGCCTCCCACTGATCCATGGCACAGCTCCTGTAATCTGCCTGCCACCGTAGCTGATAAGACTTGGCCACAACCAAAGTTTTTGCAGCGCTCGAAATAAAATCCTGATCCATTAAGGGTTTGCATGGATTTAGCTTTATAATCTGGTTTAGAAATTGTGAGTGGTCAGATCTTGGATCCAGGCTTTGTTGTCGAAAAGATGCCACGAAAACCATGACATCAGCCTGGCTTTTCCTAACGTTGCTTTTGTTGACAGTCTGAACTAAAGAAAAGAGTGGCTATTTCACAGTTCTTTATTGTATGTGAGCACTGAAACAGGTATCTTGGAGGGTTAGGAGGAGAACAACATTCATCTGACATTATTATATGAAATAATTTTAGTGTCTGACTGCATTTGGTGGATGTTGCATAGTTGCTTATGTCAGCTGATACCACCACTTAAATGTGGTGATGGCTTCATACAATTTAAGTTAAAAGAAATGGAGCATCTGAGCTGTAAATATTATTTAAACATTTCACACAGATCATGACTGACTATTTCTGAGGCACAGACCTATATTACACTTCCAAAAAATCAAGATGAAATTGTTCTGTGGAAACCAAATTCTCTTTACTGCACTGTTCACTGTCGGGCACACGGGTATTGACTTGATAAATCACTTGAGAGACAAAAATTGAAAATAATTGCAGAAATGAGTATTTACTTACATTATTTCAAATGAATATATTGCTATGAACATGCTCAGCTGTGCTATTCATTAGAGGTTCTGCAGCCATGATCAGCATTTTCTCTCTGAATTTTCAGTGATGGTGTTGCACACTGATGTTTGTCTGTAATTGCAGCCAATTGTCCAACCAGCCTGCAAAGGACTCATGTCCCCATTTCCTTTGGACAATTTTCCTTTTCCTTCACAAATTGTATTTTCCTGTTCTATTTTTGCTCCGTGTTTTGTCTTTCCCTGCTACTTTAACTGATCTGTTTAGTTACCAGTTTTAATTGATTAAATAGAACTCTTTTTTTCAGTGTGTGGTTGTATTTGATATGAAGGGCTATGACCCACACATCAACCCTTGAGTGCTTCTTGTTGAGGTTTTCCAAGAAATAATGTTCTGATGGCCAGGGAATATTGCAATTCACCTGAGTTTGTGTCAATGAATTAAATATTTTCCATGAGTCTGCCTTTCCCCTTCTGATGGTGAGCATCCAGAGATGACCTTGGAAAAGGTTTTTCATGTTGCTTCTTTCTGCTGGTGCCAGAATCATTTGTCTCCCAGGAATTTTCTGTCTGACTTGCTTTCCTTGTGCTTGACACTGAATATGTTTCTTTTCACTCAGCCAAAATGTGTTTGTTCCTCCTGTCTCAGTCAGTAGATCTTCTCTGGCATCAGTGCTGTTTTCAACTCTCTGGGAATATTGTTTGCTGAAGCTTTATTAAAGAAGAAAAAATAGATTTATAACTCTGGAAAGAAGCTGAGGAGTGTTTTAGTAAATGTCTCTGTGTGTGTTTGCAAAATCTGCCATGTATTTATCATCCCATCCATGCTTACACTGTTCACTGGGAAGGCTCAGAGCTCTAAGGTGTCAGGGACTGAATATTTTATTATTTGATTCCTTCAGGGATCTATTTAAGTGAAATTAAATCCTGTTGAGTGAGAAATAAATGTCAGCCTCTGAATCCTGTCCTGCAGTTACCAGTGCTCCTCCCTGCTCATGCCTCCCAGAAAAATCCTGACATCTAACTTAGCAGAATTATTTGAATTCCTCTATATTGAAATTTGCTTTAAAATATGTAATAATTTCTTTAAATATTCTTTAAGGGCAGGGAGATTTAAAAATACAGGGACAAACCTGGTATTGGGCTGGTGCAATGTGTATGAATAGCAAAGTGCTGAGACAGTCACAGCACTGTGATTTATTGTCTGCCCGGTGCTGATAATCAAGTGATCTTTCATCAGGCAAGGCCAGTGCTCACTGAAGCTGTGAGTGGCAAAATGCAATCATTTTACTTGCTTCCTGGTGCAAAAATAAAGTTTGCTTTAAATAAGCTCAGGTATCTTTGCAGATGAAACTGGTTTGGAGGAAAGGCTGAGTGGAAATGTTCTGCCCTTTCCCTTCTCCCCTCTCACTCCGTGCTTCAGGCTCTTCCTCTGCTCCACCAGGGCAACTCCTGGAGAAACTGCCTTGCAAAATGCATCTCTGGGATGGTTTGGATTCAGAATGCTGCCATTTCTCTGGGATTATTTTTATACTGGCTTATATCAGGCATCTGACTCGTGGTACAATCCCACAAATGTTTTTTATCACTAAAATGAGATCTGGGATGCGAAGACACACAAAATGAGCACACTGATAGCTGATGCTTCAAAGCTATGGAAAATGGCCAGTAGCAGCTGCTGAAATTCCAGCTTCAACATTCCAATTGTTTGATATTCCAATGAGCAGCCATTGTTGCAGGCCAGTATTTTATAGTGATTATGGCAGGCCCAGGGTGCAGCTGCCACTGACCCCTCCAGCAGCCGTAACAAAACCCCTCTTTGTTATCACTCTGGGAAATGTCTTGGCCATTGTGGGGCTGAGTTCAAACCAGCATTGCAGTCATGCACAGGGAAATTAAAAGCTTCACAATTCACTGACAGGAGTCTAAATGTCTATATTAATGATTGTATTCAGGTCTTTTTTAAAATTGTGATTCGGTATCTTGTTACGTAATTAAAATCGAGGTGAAGTTAAAGTATCTAAACTCATCATAAATTTAATAGACTGAACTCTCCTTTCCTATAAATTTCTGTGCTATTATACAATGTAAATCTCCAATCAAGGTAAGAACATTTGTAATTTAACTTTTATTCTCAAAGTGAGTGTGCTTTCAAGTAGTTGGACACCAGCTTTACCAAGTGATAGCCATTTTTCACACTTTGGGAGCCAAGTGGCTGTAGCAGAATAAAAGAATTAGATTTGTTGCAGATGTTTTCTAACTCTGATGCCTCTGGGTTCTGTGAGCCTTTCCTCCTTGCTAGGAAATTAGAATAAAATTGATTTATATAAGGTGAATGTGGTATTCTAGATTTACATAATTAAACTCCACACAGCCTGTGGTATGCAGGGATACTCCCTGTAGTAGTTCTGTCTGGCTTGCTCACTGTAGGAATTCTGCTTTGAGAGCTTTTCTACTTCTTAAATTGCAACCATACAGCAATAATATAAGAAGGTAGGGGGGGTGAAAAGACAGACAATTACCACCATTCTTCCATATGTAATTTGTATATGGTATTGGTTATTTTTATTGTTGAAGTTCATAGTTTCTTCCTCTTGATGGAATACAAACATTTGGCCAAATTCTTTCCCAGAAGGAAGTGAAGCCAAATGTAAATTTGGTTCTTTCTCCTCTCTCAATGGCTTGAAATAATAATAATAAAAAAGAATTGGCTAAGATTTGAAATTTTCCTGGTGTTTATAGGGAGATGTGTGGCTGTACAAAGATTTAGCCTTGTCTTTCTTCAGGGGAGGAACAGGGCTATCAGATAAAATAATACCTCAGCACATTTGAATTCACATAAATCCTACGTGACTCCGAGCAGATTGGAGCTCTCTGTCCTACAGTTTCTCAGTTTGGAGGTACAAAAAAAACCTCTGTAAGTTCAGCTGTGCTCATTAGGTGCTCTGAAATGGTCAGGTTAAAGTTTAAATAGTCTGCATTATTACTGAGCAGGAGACTGTGTCACTCCTCTGCCACCTACATGCTTCTGTGGGTTGTTTTTAAAGCATAATAATTTTTAAAAATGGATGTTTTCCTTCTAATTGATCTAGAATCTTCCATGTATATGCAAGCCCTTTTTTTTTTTTTTTTAATACAGTGTAGAGAACGGTGGCTTTAGCTTAAGATAAAAATAAAGAACTGTTCTTGGGCAGTTTTGACATTGAAGTTTTCTATTTTATAAACCTCAGCTGCAGTTCACACTTGTGGAAACCCTAAGTGTCCCTCTTATTTTTAACAGCAGCCCAGGGTATGGTTGAAAGAGGCATATTTCCATTTTGGCTTTTGTTTGAGCAGCTTCCAAAACATCATTCTACTTTTTCCTTTTTTTTTTTTTTTTTTTTTTTTTTTTTTTTTTTTTTTGGGGTTTTTTTTCCTAGAAAATTTGCCAAGTCTAGCTCAGATTAAGTTTCTCTGTTAGATTTGTTCTTTTAAGCATCTGGATCAGAAATCCTATCCCATACTCTGTAGTAATGAAACATTTGGAAATCATCTGAGAAGTCGCAGTGAGCCACGAGAGTCCTGTGCATTCTTTCTGAAAGTAAGAAATATGTTTGCTGAGTACTTTGGGGTGGGGCTTTTGGGGTAAATGTTGTTTTGTTTGAACCACCCCACCAAGAGCTTACACCTCATTCCCCTGGGGCACAAGCAGGTGTTGTTGTCTCTTAAATTACTGCAATCTCTTTTATCAGTGCACAACACTGAGATGCAGATAGATTCTGTGCCAAATTTTAACATTCTCTGATATTTATGGGTGGAAAAATAAATAAATAAAGGTTGTTTTTATTGTAACTCATAAAGCCACAAGCTAGGGAATGATTTGCTTTGGGTTTTTCTGATGCATTGTGCTGTTTATGCTTTTTAAAAGATGAATCCATAGTGGATGTGGAAGTTCATCAAGGCAGCTAAACCCCCTGTTTTACTGGTTCCAAATGAATCATTAGAGTTTATAGTAATAGAGAAAATGATTTTCTCATGTCATAAATGGCAGAGCCATTGTACAAAGTTGGTCTGCTCATGCTATACTTTGAGTATAACTTTTATTGAAGAGCAGAATTTGTTGAAGAGAAACAGATCTGGACTCCAGGGGTACAGAACTGGCACATCCTCTTAATTAGCCTGAGCTGGAGCAAGGCTTGTCCATTGAACAGAGCCCCTCAGAAAGGATGGGGAGAGGAAGACGAGGCACTTGGGGAATTTGGAAAGGAATATGTGTGTTTTGCATTACTTTTTAGGCAAATCTATTTATTCACTGCAAAGAATTAGTGCTGTAGCCAAAACACTCCTTGCATTCCCCCACAGTCTGCTGTCCACATGATCCTCTGGGATTAAGAGCCAGGCTTTGTTTTGGGTGGTTTGGGAAGTGCAGATGTCTGACTGTTAATGAGTAGTTCTTGAACTTTTTTGAATTGATTTCCCAACTATTTTGTTGCTTTGAAAGTCATGCAAAGCTAGGAGAGGGCTGCCATGAATAGAAGCAGAATGTTGCCTTTCTCACAGTCAGATTTCAACTCTCAGCTGATAAAACAGAGCCCAAATATAAACCACTTGTTGCTTTAGGTTTTGTTATGAATGTCACCTTCAGGGAATGAGTCAGAGCCAATTTTTTCTTCAAGAGAGTGGAATTTTTACTCCTGTTGTCTTTTAAACTTGTGTTATCTGCTGCACTTTGTTTTGTGGTGTCTCTTGTAAAATTTCTTCCCTCACAGTTTGTATTGCAGCCATTATTTTAGAAGTATGTAGCCTGGCTGGAAAGACACTGGAGAGTTATCAAAGGGGACAAGTAAGAGACACTTATCAATAATCCAAATTTGTCCTTCACCTCCAGGTTTGTTCAGCTGCATTCAGGGAAATCACATTTGTTTGACATTGGCTGCCATAAACCTTTAGCCCACTGCTGTGTGGGATAACCTTGCAAAAGAATTTATAGCAATATTTAATCTGGGGGTGTGTGAATAATCAGTTTGCTCTGTGGGATGTGCCTCAGGCTCATGGATCCATCCCTTCCCCTGCCTTTGGGGGGATTTTGTGCACCAAGGGATCCTTTCCCTGCCTTCCAAACGCTGGCCTGGCTTGGCTTGGGCTTGGTTTTAAGGGCTGATTTCTGGCACCTTTCTTTGTCACCCCAGATCATTTCTTTTTCTTTTTTTCCCCTAAATTTTGGGCCTGTTTGCTGCACTGTGAATGTGCTGGTATTGATGAAGGAGAAAGTAGGCAGGGTGGTGGTCCAGGACGTGGGGAGCAGGACAAGGCAGATGGCTGCTCTGCTAATGGGGCTTCTCCATTTGATCTCACGGGGAGAGGGACCTTTTCATTGTCACCATTTCTCAAAGCTCATTGATTTTTCATTCTAGCAGGATTTGTTTGCTTTTGAACCACTGCTGTGCTTTTATCATTAGATGCTTGAACCTTTCACTGGGCTGCACATTTCACTGGTTTTTTGATACTTGCTCGTTTAGGATTCCAGCACAGAACTTCTTCCTTCCCCCTTTGCATTGAGAACACTCCTTAGATTCTAAATAAACCAGGCCCAGTCATTCTTTTTTATTGTTTGAAATAACCTAAAAGCAATATGATCTATATTCCAGTTTTAGCTAAGCACTCCAAAATATTTAAATAAAATTTTACCAGAACACTTTTTCTTTCTAATTCTATGTTTTATTATATATCAGAGCTTTTTCCCAAAAAAAAAATTCTTTTAAAAATGTATTTTCCTAATTTAAACAAAACAAAACCCACAAAAGATACTCTGGATGAAAGGTCAGCTGTGTTTTACAGCATCATTCAAGGTCTTTATCCTCTTCTAAGGAAACTGGGGTGAAATGCCTGGAGATCAAGGTTGCAAAACTGCACCAAGTTTTCTGAAGCTGTGCTTAAGCAGGAACAGCTGCACTCCTGTATTGCCTCTTTTTTAATTAGTTGAAGCCACTTCCTCCACTCTTTACTTCCTTATGTGCTGGGTCTGGAAAATATGAAGATAAGGATTTAATAGAGATCCATGTTTACTTACTTCAGCATTTGGGTTTATAGCCCAAAATAATGTAACTAATTTTTTCTCTTCTCCTCTATTTATCATCTTATTAATAATATTTTTAGAATAAGCTAAATCCTGATCCTTCAAAGCTTTGTTTTCTGCAGTTCCAGTTGTGCCAGCTGGCTCTGGGCATCAGCCAAGCTCTTCTCTGGAGCTCTTCCTCCACTTGATAGCTGATATTTCACTGGATTGCCACAGCCCTGCTCCTCTCACGGAGGCTTCTCAGCAGCTCTTTGGTTTGATTGCAGTTGATTGCTAATCATTAAAGATGCTCTTGCTTTTCTTTTTGGCAGGAGCTGGGAATGTCAGCCTTTAGAGCTCATTTGTCATCACTGAACTGGAGGCTGACTCTCCCTTCATGACTCTGTGTTTCAGTGACACAAATCTCGGCTGTGCTGGGTTTAAATTGTCACAACTTAATCTGCAGCAGAGCCCTGTGAAGGTGGTTTGGAAAGGAGCTGGAAGCAGGGATGTTCTGACTGCACAAGAACACAAATACCAATTGTTTTGATGCTTCATGGCATGCTAAAGAAAAAGCTTGAAAGGTGGCATTTAAAAGACAATTTCTTCCTCTGTGCACTCCATATTAAACCATAAATACCATACTAGACCTAAAATTCAAAACACAGCCTGAGTCTACCTCTGTTCTATGGCTTTTGTATCTACTCATGCTTTCTTTAAAAATGATTTAGCATTCTCTATGCCATACTTAGAGAATTCTAAAAGCTTGTGGTGGCTGAGGTTTTAAGATTCCCTTAAATCAGCCTTGTGTGTGACAAGGGCCCTGATCACATCCCATGGCAGGGACAGTTATGGGAAGCTCTGGACAAATTGTTGGAATGCTCTTTAAGAGCTTCTTCCTACAGTCCAGGAGTATGTGTGGGCATGTGGGCAGTGAAAAACTCCATGGGGATGCCTGGGCAGGGTTTTGGGCTTTTAGGATAAAAAATTTCTAATTAGCAAAAAGTAACTGAGGTAGAAAAGGATTTCAATGAGTAACAGGTTTGCAAACAAATGGAGAAATTGCTGCTTATCTTGTCCCAAATTAGATTAAAAGGTCTCTTCTAGAACTGAGTGATAAGAATTTATGGGAATCTCTGGTTCCATACTAGTATTTTTTAGGTATAAGAGAGGAAATATGCCTGATGATATTAATTTGCTGTTAACTAATATAGTACAACATCAGTAAGTGGCAGTTAATCTATCAAACTCATGCCATGACATCTTACTTGTTGTTTTAATATGTTATAAGCATGAAATGTGTTTTTCAGGTATGTTTTACATTTGCACCAGGTAATGGAAAGTACAATATATTATGTGCTTGTGCCCCAGAGGAAACTTTTAAACAAAAATAATTGAATGCAATAAATCAGCCCCTGCTCTGCCCTCTGCTTTGCATCTCTGAGTCCATACTTACAGGAAGCCTTGTTGGGAGTGACAGGATAACAGAGCTGCTGCAGGACCCACTGCCCTGGCCCTGCAGATATTTGCTTTGTGTTCCAAGACTGAAGAATAAAAGGAGAGAGAAAATGAAACCATTTCTTCAATAAGCGACTTCTTTCTTTCCCAAGATTTAGGGTCTTGTTACAGATTGCTATTACCATTGGTAGTAAGCCTATAGTTTTTCAAGTAATTAGGAACATCCACAAGCTAATAAATCTGCCCTGAAATTTTCATTTGCTTGTGGACGTTGTATGAGTTTGTATTTAACTGTGTCTCTGCATGGATGATTTATCAGGTGTTTATTCTCCAAAGTTTTTCCTGCTAGGCACTGCTGAGATGATTTGATGCACAGTAGGTTTCATAACTGAAATGCTGAGATTATTATTCCTGTTTGGTGTAGGGTTTATTTACTCCCTTATCAGACACTAATCTGAAAGATTTCCTTGTCTTGTGAATGTGCAACTTGGTTTAGTTGCTGCTTAGCAAGTAGGAAAATCTCCTAAGTCACCTCTCATAGCATCTGGTGCAGCACCCTGCAGTGAATAAAAAGACAAATACAGGAAATATTGCCCTCTTTTTTTGTAAATTCAATACCCCACTTGATCATTTCGTGGCCATTTGGGCTGGGTTTCTCAAAAGGACTTTTGCTGCTTTGGAAGTGGTGATGTGAACACTTCCAAGGATATCTCAATGGCAGAGTTTTAGAAAGGAGGAATGGTGTGGATTAGAAATAATCCAGCAAAAATAAATGTAGTCCAGGCTTGCAGCCCTGGTTCATCAGCTGCTTTCCCCACCCAGGTGTTTGTTTAGCAAGAGGAGATGATGAGAGAGGAACTTCACTCCAAGCTGGTTGGACAAGTCCAGGGTGGTTCCAAATGCCAGCAGCAGCCAGGCTTTGTTGTCAACTGGTGCCACACAATTATTGACCTCAGCACAATAATGCTCTACTGGGCTCTATATAAACAGTAAAACCACTCTAAGTGGGGCTGTCACTTCCCCTGTGCTTTTATCTTTAAGAGCTACAGCTCTAGAAATGAGCTATAAAAAAAGCAGCTTTTATTCTGATAATAATATAGAATGAAAAATCAAAATTATTTCTCCAAGTATGGCTGTTGATTTAAACCTGGTTTGGAATCTTCTCCTTTGTAGAGATCTGTTAAAAAAAAAAATCTCAGCTTAAGACCTACTTAGCTTAGAATTCAAAATATTACCAGCAGACTAAAGCATGGTAGCTGAAACCAATTGCAAACAGATGGGGTTTTCTTATTCTGATTGGCCATATGTTGCCAGAGGAAAAAAATTGAAAAATCCAGACAAAACATAACTCATCTAAAGGAAATGACCTTGATAGTTCTTGACTACTATATGGATTTTTTTTTTTTTTTAGAGCTAACACATAGAATATTTCAAATATTCTCTAAGGATGACAGTATTTGTAAAATAAGAGGTATGGTGCTTGTTGAGGTGGTTCAGAGGGAAAATATAGCTGTGGGGGAAAAAAAAAGCCACAAAAACCTGAGCAAAACCTCTGCCATAGACACAGGTGTAAACAGAAAGTACAGAACTGGTGCAAGTCTAAGATGAATCATTCCAAGCCATTCTCCTGGGCATTCCTTCATGGAAATGAATAATAACTGGAAGTGTCTGAACAATGTAAATCACACTTGCACTTGGAAAACCTCTTAAAATACAAATGTGCTCTATTTCTAATAGACTGGGAAGTTTATGGCTTTAAAATGTGCAGCTTTATGTGCCTAACTTCAAGAATAGTTCATACTCACTTACTTTTTGGACCTTAAATTCCCATATACACAGCAATTATTTGTAATTGCTAAAGAACTAAAAATTGCTGTGGCTATATAGAAATATACATTAAACACTTGTAAAGGCACATGGACTTAAATTCTTGTATTATCTGTTGTATCTTTTATCTATAGGGTGTCCAAATCCATTAGGCCTTGTCTGATTTGTCTGTAGATAGGATTTTTATATATTTTGTGATGCATTTCTAAATGTGTACAAATCACACAGGTGCACAGCGTTCCCATATTTCATATTCTGCATTATTTCCCTGCCATCTCCAGAGCTGCTCCTACAGAATGTTTTTAATTGCATTACACATTTGAAACTTGCCATAGGACAAACTCCATGCCTTGGCAAATCCATTTAGGCTGGAGTTGAAACACCCTTCCCAACACTGGAGAGCTGATTGCACCTTGGGGAGCACCTCAATGGGCTTTGGGTGGATTAATAGCAGAACATGCAAAGAAAGTTGACAGTAAAACTTTCACTGGTGTTTGGCTGAGCTCATGTAAATATGATCCTGATGAAGTGTGACCAAATCCCTGGTTAAAAACTTCAACTGCTTTCCTCTAGAAGTTGAAGATTATTATGGAGGGGTATTATGCATGCAGAAAGTAATTGAGGATTTCTCCCAGTGGAGGTTTATATGTGGTGTTCAGGGGGTTCTGCTTAGTTTAAATTCGATTAAAAATATGTTATAGTAACATTGAATGCATTGTTGAAAGTATCAATGAGCTTCATAGTTCAGTTCATCATTTTGTTCTTTACATGCCCAATTTTGCCCCCTTCATATAACTGTTGGTTGTCTAAAAATACATGTAAAAGTGTTCATTATGATTAGGACCATTTCAAGAAGGTTTCTTAAGCAGTTTAAAGCAGTTTCTACAGATGTAATTGGAATAATCTTCCTATTTTCCAAATCAAACCTTTCTGGTTGGGGCAACTTTGTAAATATTGTATCTTCATTGCTCTCTTCAAAAAGATAAAACAGGAGAAGTGACTCTCCCAAGTTATTTAATTTGAAAATTCAATATATATGTAGAAAAAATGTTTTAATATGTAAAGTTGTAGTAATTTAAACAAACTTCAGCAAGTAGAATAAGGGAACCCAGGAAATGCCATTTTTTTGTGGAATTAGGTTTAAAAAACTTATGTCTTTCTAGTGTGTGTTGGTCTCTACCTGAATGGTAAATGTATGGAGTGTATTTAGATACTTTTAAAAGGAGAATAAGAGAAAAATCTGGTGTTATCTTTAAAAAGGAAAAACCCTGTGATCTATTGGAGTTCCATAAAACTTTAGACATATTTAGAATTTGCTGTACTGATGGTGTGTACAGACTTTCCAGTCTGATGCATGAGCAGGAAAATGGAGTGGTTTGGAAGCAAAAATAAATTTGCACAATGCACAGAAGCCAAAATTTGGAAAATAATCCATCAAGCACAGAAATCACTGAAGGATGGGACCAGAGAGACATTCTGGTTTGGGGTGAGCTCAAACACAACGAGACCATCATTGTCAGATGTTTGTCACCTTCAAACGCTGCACTGGAAGAGGTTCCAGAGGCTCCCTGGCAGCTGGAAGGGTTTTCCTGGTCTTGTGCAGGTTCAGCCCAGCTCTCCTCCTGTACCAGCAGCCCTTGCTCAGTGAGGGATCATCAAACACTGTTGAAAGGTTTGGGAGGAGACAGCTCTGGTAACAATGCAGAGTTCAATTTAGTGCAAACCTTCAGAAGAGCAGAAACGGCTGCTGAAAGACAAGGGAGGGCAGCCCTTTTGTTGTTCTTAACCTCTCTTCTCTGGAGCTGTCATGGTGAGAAATAATATATTCAAAAGAAGAATTGCATAAATATCAAATCTGAAGAGCCATGAGCTCCCGTGTCCAGACCCTGCCCTGCTGGTGCCACACAGCAAGAAAATGTCTCATCTGGCTGGAGGTGCCTTCTACTTCCAGGCAGACCTGTGGGGAAGCCTGGCAGAGGAAAAACCTGAAAAACCTGGCAGAAAAAATGTCCTGAAAAGGACATTTTTATCACTGCCGCCTCAGTTCCAAAAGAATCATTGGAACCTTGATTACACTTGATTGCTTTGTTTGAAAATTACAACAGAAAGGTTTCTAATGAGGGAAAAAAAAAAGAATGAGCTCAGCAATGAATGAGAAGTGTTTGATGTACATGAAAGACTCTGGTGCTTTTCCTGCATTGTTGAATTGAATTGTGACTCCTTGGAGCAGGTTGGGACATGTGCCTTGTGAGTAAATGGATTCCAAAAGCAATCAGAAATACTCATGGAAGAAAGCTCTGCAACAAGAAATGATTTCATTATTCCAAGAAGTGAAAACAAGATGTTAATAGAGAATAAACACCCCCCAGCTCTGGAAATCCATAAACTGGAATCTGGGCTATGAGTCATTATAATTGTCCTGATTTTTTTCTCTTCCTGGTCACTTCTGGCCACTCTCTGAAGAATGGCCTTGTGGATTCAGGTGGATGTTGAGTCTGGCCTAAAACATCTTTATTCAGCTTGGTAGAGACCTTGGGAGAGCCACAGCCCAGCCTCCTGCTCCAAGCAGGATTTAGCTCAGACCAGCTTGCTTGGGAATTTATCCAATCCCCAAAACTTTGGAGGAAGGGTGGAGATTTCCCTGCCTCTCTGGGCTGTTGCACTGCTCAGTTGTTCCCTCAGAGAGGACTTTTTGTCTTGTTTCCTTCAGTGCAGTGAGAATTGCTCCTGTTTGAATCGTGAGCAGCCCCTTGGCCCAGGCAGCCCCTCCCTGGGGGTGCCAGGGATCCTCTGCTGTGCCCCCCTGGCATTTGCCCCTTCCCAGGCTCCCCTTTCCTGGTGCCCCTCTGCTGAACTGGCCCCAGTTTATCCAGTTTGTTACTGGGAGTCCAAGACTGGGCACCTCAATTTTGTCACCCCTGTCACCTCAGGTGTGACTCTGAATTAAATAATGCTGGGCCCTGTTAGAGCCAGGGCGTGGGATTAAACTGCTGATTAACCTGATTTTCTGGGCGCCTGAATCTTTAAATTCTTGGCACCTTAAAGCACTGTCAGAGGTTGTCCAATACTCATGCAGGTCTACACAAGTTTTTAAATTATTATGATTAATATTCAGTTAAAAGGGCTTTCAGAATTTGGCCCCTTCCAATGAAAAAGTTCCATCCACTTTCTAATCTCAAATCCAACTTGGAGGTAAAGGTTGTACATAGAGAAAAGAAAATAAACCCATCAGAGTTAGGCAGCAAGGAAATAAATATACTGTGGGCTGTAAAAGGGTGTTAGTATTCCAATGCAGCCTTTAATATTTTTTTTCCTTTTACTCTACCAGCTATTCCAATTAAATTAAGTACCTTTTATGTGTGGTATCAGCATAGAGTGGATATTAATTTGTCTCTTGAGTTTGAGTAAAGAATATAGTTAGTATATTAACTTTCTAGTAAGGTCTTGCTATAAAATATTTATCTCTGGAATGAATATGATTATTTTAGGGACATGGTGCTTAGATGTTCATTGAAATGGAGCAAATATATATTTCTGTAATCCTGCAGTGGTTTGTTTAAATAAATTAAATCAATAGAGGTGGAGGTGGTAGCTTTAGTAAGGTATGAGACTTTCTAGACATCAAATAACTGACACAAAACCAAAACTCTCTTTATACTGGAAAGGAATTTTTTATACTTTTAGTAGCATCTCAACTTCAATGTAAATTTTGTTATTCTGATATCTTTCAAATTTCCATCAAACATTAAAAACATTTGACCTTAGAAGAGAGGGCTTTTCCCCCAACTTTGATTTTGATCACACTGTGCATTATAAAACACTCCTGTTATTAAACCTGTGTTTTGCTCCAGAATTACCAAAAGAAAACTTCCTGGGTTATCAAAATTATGAAAGTGCCACTGGGTTACTTTAGTTTTAATAAAGTTCCTTTCCTCCTTCTCCCTGCAGGTCTAACCAAGGTGGGGAGGGGGCTTTGCTTTTCCTTGCCAGGCATTTGTCTAAACCATGAGTGCAAATGTGGATTTCTCTGATGATTCAAAGCTCATCAATAACACAAATGGAGCTGGCGTGGGCTGGTAGCAAGCAAATATTCTTTTTTAAGTGATCAAAATGCTTTAGAACCAGCCTGTGCAGGGCCCTCACATTTCTTGAGTCTTTCTGCTACAAAAAATGGGCTTTTTGCTTCCTTTTGTTCTGTGGGCTGGGAACATTCATGATGTAGCAGCACAATGAAAATAATGGTGTGGGGGCCGAGCTGCAGTGCCTTTCCAGCCCCTGTGTGTGTATTTCAAACACAATCATTAGCCATGTTTCATCAGCTCTGCTCCTTATTGTACTTAACCTGGGGTCACTGTAATATTTCTTAGTTTTAATGCTTCCAGATTTATGAAAGGGTTGCTGATAAATTCTTTTAATCCAATAGGGCTTATTGATTCATGTATTTGAAAGATCTTTAATATCCTCTTTGTACCTTTGATTCCTTAAGTGTTGCAAAAAGGCAGAAATTGGTAATTGTTGATAACAAGATCTCTGGGCCTCAGAACTGTGTCTCATTCATTTAAAGAGGATTAGGGGAGGCAGGAGCTCACAGAGCAGGAGCCAGGACAGAACAAAACCACAAATAGAATTATGGAGAGAACACACAATAGGTGGTTTAAGCATGTCTGTTGGAACAACAGGACTTGGGTAATCACGTGTCCCACCCTGGGAGAGGGCAGCTCACTTGTAAAAGAACCCCTGGCTTCAAATGCAGTGATCAAACGCCTCCTGAATTACAGATGTTTACTTTCATCAGTTTATTTGATTAGGGGCACAATGGAAGGATGGCATGCTAGAGGGAAAAAGCATTTTGTGCAGGAAGGAAAAACTTGCTGCTACTGGAGAGCCTCTTAATTCCTATCCAAACTAAAACTGCATCTCTCCTGCATGAACTGACTCAGCACTGAATTGCATTAAAGCCACTAAAAGGATGAAGGAATTAGAAAAGTACAAAAGCAAAACTTGTCCAGGCACAGAGCATTTCAACTTAAAAATGATGAGCCAATTAGTTCATGAAGTGACCATCCAGGAAGTGCCAGTGGCTGCTCCAAGCATGACAGTCAGAGCAGAGAGAGCTCAGGCTCTTTTTCCCTGTTTTTCCATCAAAAAACCATTCAGCTTGGCAATGTTCTGCTGAATAATTCGTTTTGATCCATCCCCAGAGAGGCCTGACAGCTCTGCACCTCCTAATGAAGGGCCCAGGTAGTGCTGCCTCTGATGTGAGTGTGCTTTGCACTTCTCAGCTGGGATTGAGAGTCACACCACGTATTCACCTGATCTGGAAAATCTGGCACTGGCAGCTCTTTTGTGACCTGTTCTGCAGGTCATTCATTGGAGAGGTTCCATGGGAGGAAATAAAAAGGAATGACCAAGAGAAAGGAGGAGTTGCACAGTCACTCTGCGTGCCTGGGGTGGTTTTTGTGTGTGTCAGGATGAGAACACTCAGATCTGCTCTGCCAGCGTGTGGGCACCACTCAGAACATGGAACTCCCTTCTGGAGGGAAAAGCTTCATTGCTCTTGCAGTGTACCTGGGTAAATTCCTCCTCAGCCATGGCTAGGGAGGGGCAGGATGGTTTTATCCTCTTTGGGGGCACAGGATTGCATTACAGGATGGCATAATGCCCTGCTCTGATTGTTAGCAGACGTGTGCATTGTTTTGCTATCAAGAATTTGCAGTAAACCCAGCGTGAGTTCATGTGAGTTGCTGTGGCCTTCAGCCAGAGTGGTTTCCCAGGGAACACTGTGCCAGATATTTCAAGCAATGAGGATATCTGCCTGAGAAGTTATTTTTCTCTCTGGAATCTAAGGTTCAGATCCTTCTGTCAGCCTGCATGTTCTCCAATTGCATTCCAGATTTAGCTAATGATCTTGCAATGCTTCAGACAGAAAGTGGAAGTGAGCACATGAAGTGCCAAAAGAAACTCTGAAAGAAGTCTCCATGTAGCTCAGCAATAATTCATGGCTGATGACATTACCAGAAGTGATGAGTTTCACACACACACACATTGAGAGGAGATGTATTATTTCATAGGATGGAAAGCTGCAAAATCAATGGGAGCAGCTATGGGAGAGAGTGCCAGGACCAGCCATGGCATCCTCCTGGAATTTAATAAGCAAATGTTGCCTGATGGTTTTGTTGTTAGAGCATTGTGTTGTCAATCCCATGATCCACTGTCATTCCTGCATTTGGGAATGCAGAACAAGCATCTGGTTTCACTGGTGCCCGAGCTGGGCTGATGCTGACACAGCTGACTTTGGTCACTGGGAACCTGTGCCAGGGGCTTGCCATGACTGCCATGGCATGACAGCAGGGACCCAGGAGGGAGTGACAGCAGAGATCCAGGATGGAATGACAGCAGAGATCCAGGAGGGAGTGACAGCAGAGGGAATGGCATCAGGGATCCAGGAGGGAGTGACAGCAGGACAGCAGGGATCCAGGATGGAATGACAGCAGGGATCCAGGAGGGAGTGACAGCAGAGGGAATGGCATCAGGGATCCAGGAGGGAGTGACAGCAGGGATCCAGGAGGGAGTGACAGCAGAGGGAATGACAGCAGAGATCCAGGCCCTGGCAGTCACTGCCAGCACAGCAGCCACCCTTCCCTGGCTCTGAGGAAATGGAGATGGCACATTTCTGTGCTGATGATCAAACTCATGCTATTGGGATAAAATATTTTTTTCAAAAGATAATGTTTTGTTTGCATTTTCTTACCTACCCCTCTGATTTAATACTGATATCTGTTTATTTGATTCTAGATCTTGCAGAAACAATCTGTGATAAGTTATCAGGGTATGATCTGTTTCATTTTTTTTTGGCTGTTCATACCTTGGATTTCCATTGCTTTAGGCAATACCTTTGTATCTTGTATTTTAAAAATGGATTAATATGTGTGCACACAAACACACACACAGATATGCAGACAATCATTGCTTTAGGGAAAATCTTTACATCTTAGATACACATGAATATCTTAGATACACATGGATATGTGTATATAAGTGACTTCCATTCTGTAAAAATTCCCTAAGAATTTAAGCCATTCAGAACTGACCATTCAAATCTGTTACAGAAAGTTTCTGGTTTAATCTCCAGCTTTAAGAGTCTTTCTTGGCAATGGCTTTGTTTATTTTTAAAATCACTGAGAAGTTAGGAGTGTTTTACACAATGCTGAAAGATGAGTGGGAGGTTGTTCATTTAATTGCTGTGGCTGTGTGAAGTCCTACTTGTCACTTCAGATCCAGGGCTGGGTGACTTCTGGATGTTAATAAATATTTGGAAATAACACACCCAGAGAAAGGGATCAGGATGTGGTTGGAGGCTGTAATAGATCTTTGCTGCTGCCTCATTCCTGGAGGGATGACCTGTAATCTCAGGAAACTATTTATATAGATTGTGGTGACAAGGAAAGCACAAGGAGCTGTGACAAGTGTGTTTGTGATGGCTCCAGATGTATTTGGAGAGTTTTATTAATGGCAGGTTAAACAGATCCAAAGCTTGTAGAAATGATAATAACAAGTAGTGAATACATTGATTTTTGAACATTTACAGGTTTAAAACAGCATGTTTACTTGGGCTTTACTTCTTTACCCTTTTTTGTTAATAGCTTGTTCTGATGAAACAGAATTTGATTTTTGTGTTACCTTTTTTGTCAGGCCCACACAGAAGAGCAATGCATTCTTATATTTTCTTTTATTTGGTCCTGGTTTCCACATGGGAAGACCAAAAGGAAGCATTTCACAGCATGTGAAAATACTTTAAATATTAAGTAAAGACCAGTTTGAAATTCTTTCTGCAAGCATTGAATATTCCATTAATTGACATTTATTCACACTCTTCAATGCTTTTAATATGTTTATTCTCCTCAATTGCTCAAGTGGGTGCATCAGCCTTTTGAATTTCTCACCAGTTTTCTCTTCACTCATGCAAGATAATAACATTTGCCAGATTTGGGGATAATAACCCTGCATATATAATATTAATTGTTGAAAATAATGTGTAACTTCAGCCACACTTGGGTTGCTGCTGAAGAAATGAGGCCTCTTGGTTCAGCTGCAGGTGGCAGCAGAACACTGGTGTTATTTCCACCAGCCCCAGTATCTAAATCAGCTTCTAGCCAATTAATAACATAAAAGCTGATCATGCTGTTGAAAAAAAAAATTCTTTTTTCCATTTGCAACCTGGAAATATATATTTTAAAATTTCTTTTTCAAATAGGACTGATTTTTCTCTTTGGTATTACAGAGCATTCTGGTCTGCCAGGGTTCTGAGAGTTTCACTCTGATCCCTGCAGAAATACAATTATTTACTTAACTCTAAATCACTGATATTCTGTGTATAAAGCCAGAACAGGGAATATTAAACATTAATAAGATTAGCACTTAGCTTTAAATATAAGCAGATGATTTGCCAGATATGTTTGGACAGAATCCTGTACAATTTTGCACAATAGTCAAATATTTCTAAGTGGCACTATAATACAAAATATAAGCTGCTTGTAAGTTAATATTTTATATTGTTTGCCTTCTTCTCTCTGAGGATTGTGGGAATAATTTGTATTATCAGAGACAGGAGATGAAAAAGATGAGTCTGACAAACATAGGCAGTTTCTGTATTTATTATTTGACAGCAGTTTTACCTTATTTTTCACTGGAGTTGCTACTGAGAACAATAATACTGTGTCTACCTTTATCAAAATTCTTTTCCTCCCTAAAAATCTGAAATATTACAGAACTAGTTATAAAGTAAATGCACATTACTTATTGATGTGGGCTGTGGGTAGACAGACAAAGCTGGGGTGAGATCACACCATGGATGAAACCTTTTCATGGCATAAAGGAACTTCTCCTCAAATCTGGAGTTATTCCCAGTGCAAAGGTGGGGAAAGCACCACTGAGGACAATGGAGCTGGAATCAGAAAATGGGATTTGTTTGCTCTCTCTCCCCTTTCTCACGTTCTTCCTGGTCACCATTCACAGCCCAGGGGAGTTCAAAGCACACTTTGAATATATTCTGCAGAACAAATAAGCAATTGACAGCTTCCCTGGCTGTTTGAGGTGTTCATTTTGCCCTGCCTGAGTCACACATCAGCCTGGGCTGGGGCTGTCAGTGCTGCATTCAGAGCAATCAAAGCAGGACTGCAGAACCCCCTGGGCACTGCAGGGGCTTTTCTGTGCTGGTTTCCTCCAGAAGTGATCTGTGCTAAAGCAGTGACACACACCAGTGCCCAGCTGCCAGTCCTGGGGCACACCCAGAGCCACAGGAGATGCTTTCATTTCATCTCGAGTTAATTCAGCCTCTCACAGCTTCTCTGAACAGCAGCTTGCAAATAACTCCTTTGGATCAGCAAAGACAAAAGCCCAGAGCAGCCCCACAGTCAAATGGTGGTCATTGAAAAGGAGCTGCTGAAATAAATAACTTTTTCAGATCACCTCTGCAGTGTTGGCACAGAAAGAACTGCAATCCCAAACTCTCCTTCCCCAGGTAAACATGGACTGGAGAATAATGGTTCAGCAGCTGTGCTGGTGCTGCTGCTCCAGCTAAAACCCACCCAGAGCTGGAGAAAAATGAGAATAATGCTGCTGCTCCAGCTGAAAACCACCCAGAACTGGAGAAAAATTAACATGGACTGGAGAATAATGGTTCAGCAGCTGTGCTGGTGCTGCTGCTCCAGCTAAAACCCACCCAGAGCTGGAGAAAAATGAGAATAATGCTGCTGCTCCAGCTGAAAACCACCCAGAACTGGAGAAAAATTAACATGGACTGGAGAATAATGGTTCAGCAGCTGTGCTGGTGCTGCTGCTCCAGCTAAAACCCGCCCAGAACTGGAGAAAAATGAACATGAACTGGAGAATAATGGTTTAGCAAGTGTGCTGGTGCTGCTGCTCCAGCTAAAACCCGCCCAGAACTGGAGAAAAATGAACATGAACTGGAGAATAATGGTTTAGCAAGTGTGCTGGTGCTGCTGCTCCAGCTAAAACCCACCCAGAGCTGGAGAAAAATGAGAATAATGCTGCTGCTCCAGCTGAAAATCACCCAGAACTGGAGAATAATGAACATAGACTGGAGAATAATGGTTTAGCAAGTGTGCTGGTGCTGCTGCTCCAGCTAAAACCCACCCAGAACTGGAGAAAAATGAACATGAACTGGAGAATAATGGTTCAGAATTCAGAATAATGATCATGCTGGTCCTGCTGCTCCAGCTGAACCCAGCCTGCACTGCCCAAAGCTGGGCCCTGTGAACACTGAAGCAGCTCCTGTCCCAGATTTCTGGTGGAATATGTTCTTAGAGGAAGGCAAAATGAGCACTAAACTAATTTTCTTTCATCTTTCTTTAATTTTCATTTCCATATGAGGAACTTGTGGCTATTCCAAATAGTTTTACAAATAAATACATTGGATGTGCATTCCATTCCAAACCATTTTAAAGTTTCCTTTCTGGGACTCTGCTTTTCTTTCCAGCCATTTCATTATTCTGGATGAGGAGGGGAGCAGAGGTTTAAATTCTGGGGTCAGCCTGAGCAGAGTTCTCATACACTGAGGTGATTATTGTTGGGCCATCAAACTGGTAATAAAACTCCTGCTCAGTGTACAGAACTTTAAGACAGAAGAATATTTTTGCAAGGAAATAGTCCTCTTTGACTTAATTAGGAGTGGTTTTTAGGATCAAGCCCAAATTTGCTTTCAGAGATGTCATTTGCATACTCCCTAGGCTGTTTTTCTTCAAAGCTTTTATATATTTATCAGATTTTTTAAATCCATTTCTTTAAATACATATTTTGTTCAATATTTGCCTTGATATATTAAATTTAGCTCTTCAGTTCTGCTCCTTTGACTTTGCTGCAGGTTCACTTTTGTCCTTTTTGCCCTGCACAGGGGTTAATTATGAAATGAAAATTTCAGTTTGACAAAATAGCTTCTACTGGTTTATTGGAGACTTGAGTTTTATTAATTTGGATCAGCTGGTGCTGTTTTAACTGGGCAGAGCTGTACTGTAAATTCCAGCCTGGTTGGGAATGCTGAGGAGAGCCTGAGTTAACAGGAGATGGAGTTTGGAGTGGGTGTGATATCAGGAGGGTCTCTGACAAGGCAGAAGACAAACATCAACCTTCAAAAGCTTGCTACAAATAAATTTATATTTTAATTAAATTGCAGAGATCCCACTCTCCCTCTCACCTCCTGATTAGCTCACTGTAAAATTAGTTATTAAATCGTTGCTTTAAATCCTAAACAAAATGTAGGCTTGTCTTTATAATGTTTTCTGGCTTCTGTAAGGTCAGTCCTATCCTTTTGTTCTCCAGACCCTTTGGGCTCAGTTCCCAAAGAATGGGGATTTGGCTTCATCCTAACAAGAACCACCCCACTTTCCCTTTGAATTTCTGTTAATGTTTGTCCTAATGTATTGAGATGACTCTGTTTTTTCTCACAATAACGATTTCTGGTTTATTTGATTTGATAACATTTTTGAAAGTGGGACAGAGAAACATTTCATTTCGATCTCCAACACAGAAGCTATAAACTTCACCTCCCAGATCAGTGTTTTCAGTGCAAAACCTGACCATTTTGTCCCTAAGAGAAGCTCAGACAAGTCTATAAAGCTTTTATAAGTTAATGAATGTTTCACACCAGCTGCTGATTGCCTAAATCAGGCAGTCTCCAGTGAGGGAGACTCAATCTCTGCTCGGGATTGAAGTTCCCTGCAATCACATTGAGACTTTCCAGACTTGAGAGTGGTCACATTTTTCATAGCTTAACTGTAAATCATCTTTCACTTAGAAGATTTAGAGACAGACTGAGGAGCTAAATCTTGGAGTTTGCCTTCCTAACTAGTTGAAGGCATTAGATGAGCCTCATTATGGTGTTTCCTAAAGGATTAGAGAAAACAGTTTGGGAATGTTCAGGGTAGGACAAATACCATTACAAGTGTAACAACTTTATCCTGCTAATGACTCAGATGGAGAATTAGGTGTGATCACAGCACACTTGGAAATTGTTTGGGAGAATCCAGACCTTTCAGCTAGGAAATGATTAGGAATAAGGGATACTGGAAATAATTAGTTGGGAAATGTTGTGATTGGGAACTGAAATGTTATCAATGACCAAAAAGTGCAATTCTTAATGTCAGCACTGGCCCTGGCACTGAGTGAGTGCTCCTGTCACTGAGCCTGCTCACATCCTCTATAGAAAATGCCCTTCACTTCAGAATTTAGGCTGCTTAAATATTTGCACTATGAAGTATATTTATAATTCTAGTTATTTGCTATACACAAGTGCAGACTTTGTATTTCAATATGAAAATAAGAATTGAATTGCTGTTACATAGAGATAAAATTGAGAATAACATTAGTTACCATCAGCTGCCAGGAACAAGTTATTGGCAATTCTAAATGTTTAATTTTTCCAGGATTGAACCCAGTTCAATTGAGATTTTGATTCCTATAATTTTTTCAAACACTAGTATTGAAGTTGTGTTCCTTAGGTACCTTTATTTCTTCTTCAGAAAGCATTTTGTCATTGAAATGGTGGAGAGCTCCCCACTGCAAATGCTGTTTACTTGTATGCAGTTTGAACAAGTCTGCTTTTAATACCACATTTGTATTTATAGTAGTACTTAACTAAATTTAATTTAAGTTTAATTTCTTTGTTCAAGTACTGTGAAGTAAATATCACAGATGTTTTACCATACAGAAATTGGTGACAGAGCTGTGGATTTTGTATTAACCTTAAAGCAGAACCAGGAATAAATTTTATTTTTTTCCCTTCTCGGATTTTCCCTTTTGAAAGTCAAGAGACCTTCCTGAAAATGAATTGTTCTTTTCTTTGTCATAGAAAACAAACTGAAAGGAAGGGTGTAACAGGACACCTGCTTTAAACATAATGCTGTGTAAATTAAATCCATAAGTGAGAAATGCATCACTCTGCCAGATTACACCAGAATTCCTTTATTCTTGCATTATTATTATTATTATTATTTGTGCAGACTCAAAGCCAAAGCAATGCCCACATACCCCTGGTGTTATGTCAGTACAGAAAAGGGGTATTTTCCTGGAAAGGACATTATATTTCTATTTTTTTTTAGATAGCAATTTAACCCAAAGGACAGATCTTGTTATCTAACTAGTCACTCTAGCTGGACATCTTCTTTGAAACAAAAAAAGCTGCTTTTTGTGTCCTGTACAGTGAGGTTTGGCTGCAACCTCAGCAGTGTCAGGAAAAGTCTCTGAGAATATGATTTAATGTTCCAGTTCCAAGTTCTTCTGCTGGAAAACAGCAACTACAAGATAATTCTGCAATGCACACTTACGGGCCTCCCCTCTGGAAAACGCTGGTGTAATTTATTTGAAAGCTGCTTGTGTTTTATTTTTGATAGTATAGAGAAGCTCTTAGCATTATGAGCTTTGTCTGATTAAGTGCACAAAATGACAAACAAGGTTGTCCTGTGCTCATCTTCTTCCTTCTTTAGGCAGATAATCACCTTTAGAAGGCTGGATCCTATTCAGCCACTCTGGCAGTCAGCAATACCCGAGCCCGTAAGCCGCATTTATCAAACTAAACCTTGATCTGCATCGGCACATCAGCTGCTGCCCTGCTGGCCTAAGACACGAGAGGAAAGTTGCAATTAGGATTTAGGAGGGCATTTTATTATCTGAGATTTGAAATAGGTTTTGTTCGTTAATCCAAACATCTTTCCAGATATGTTGACAGAGCCCTTCTGTACATGTACTTACTTCAGCTTAAGTGGGAAGTGCAGTGGATGTTGCCAAGATTTAATACCTCTAAAAGGAGAATACTTGTCAAGGGCAGGACAGGGAGGGAGGGGACAGAGCAGTGCCTTGGGCAGCCTCCCTTCACGTGGCACTCACTATGGTAAAGGCAGGGGAGAGAAATGAGGGGGAGAGAAATGATGCATTTGACTTTATTGATATTAAAGGTTAATTAATGGCTTTATTATACGATATTATTTTATATTACACTATATTACATTACATTTACACTGAATTTGTTAAGCACTCAACTGACTAGAATTTGGTGACTGTCAGCTGACAGTTTTGGTACACACACATGGATTCAATTGGTCAGTGAATTAAAACACTAGAATCCAATTAAATTCTCTTCAGGTAAACAATCTTCTACAACGTGTTTTACTTGTGAACAACACAGGAGCAGTAAATGAGATAAGAATTGTTTTTTTCTTTCTCTGAGGTTCAGATAATGTGAATTTTAGAAATATTTGTAGGAAGTTGTGCTTTGCTTTTTTCTGTGAAGAGAAATGCAGCTACAACTCAGCAGTGCTGGGGCAGCATTCTGCTGGCCAGCTTCTCCTGAAAAATAAAATCTATTCCTTAATAAAGGAAAATTAGTAGCTTAACCAAGATTAGACTATAGCCCAGCTGCTTTTATAGGTCTGTCGATTGTGTATGAGCTCTGCATGCCCAGGGCTCAGCAAAGTACAGACAGGGGAATCTCTCCCAAGCTTAAAGAGCAGAATAAAATCCTTACCTTTCTCATGCTCCCTAAGTGCCTCGTTGCTTTAACAGCAAGGCATTCTTTTTCTTACTGACATTTGTAGGCATAACTTTTATATTTCTTTTGTACAAAAGAGGGACTTGTGTCTGTGCCCTTCAGTCAGTGGGGGATGGATCCCAGGGGTTTTGTGCACTGCAGTTGTCCTGGGGCTCATCCCATTGTCTCCAGCTCCTGTGTGTTTTGATTTCTCCCAGAAGATGGAGGTTGTTCTGTGCAGAAGGAATCTGTGAAGGTTTTCTGCCCAGCTGGATTCACCAGGGTGCAGCTCACCAGGCTGGAGCTGCTGTGTCTGGTGGGGACCAAGCTGCATCTGCTGCATCTTCAGTGCTTTGGTGTCCCCAGTGTCACCTGGAAATTTCTTTACACTCCACTCTATTTGAAATTGGGAAAGGAAAATATCCACAAACCCCCAAGTTTCATCACCTGTGTACAAATTTAAGCAGGCAAATCAAAATATTCCCAAGGCAATTCTCACAGAGTCTCTAACTTTATAAATCATAGATAGCTGAGCCACTCTTTCACAGAAGTCCTGAGTTTATTAAGCTAAATGAACTCATTTTGGCAGTTTCACAGTGATGGTGCAGGCAGAGGAATTGCTGGAGACAAGGCAAGGCTGCTCCCGTGGCTGCAGAGCAGGGCTGGGGCTGGCAGTGTGTGCCTGTACAGTCCCTGGACAGCAGAGGTCCTCCAGACCCAGCTGTTCATCCCCAAGTGGGAATTTTGCAGCAATTACCTTCGATTTGTCACTCTAGAAAATAATTTTGCTCAAGGATTTTGTCATGGAGATAAACAAAACAGTCATCTTGTTTGCCTTGATTTTTAAAATTATTGTTATTGTGGAATATTTGCTGTTATTTCCTCTGCAGTGTTGCAGTAATTTTAGAAATTTGCAGTCTTTTAGAAACACTTGGAGGGTTTAAATCCTTGATGGACTCTTTTTAAGATGCATCCAGCAGTATTTTAGCAAAGTATTTCTTGTGCCTCATCTGTGCCTCCTGTCCAGAAACACAACTCTTTAATTGTTATCAGAAAACACAAAAACATCTGAAATGTTATGGTTAGAGTATAACTGATATCCAGAAATTATCAGGTCACTTTCCAGTAAGACTGTAACAGATTTTTACCTCAGCTTTGAGAGACTAATTTGGATTATTTGAATGTGTACAGCAAGTAAAGAGTTGGCAAAGCCTCTTGAATTTATGGGCTTGGGCAAAACTTAAATATTTATGCACTTATAGAGCTAACTGTATTATCAACCTCTCATTTGTAGATTTATAGTAATATTACCAAAGTATGGAAATTATAAATATTGAAAGTGGTTTTTCTCCTACATGCTCTACTGGCTGAGCACCTTAACAAGCTCTGTCTGAAAACCATTCCAACTTTGTTGCTGGTAACTTCCCTGTAACCTGGGCAACTAAGCTTTGAGGAGAAAACAAGAATATAAGTAAAAGTAACTGCAGTTTATTTTAAAATATTTTCCATTATTAACACATTTTTAATAGTAGGAGACGCCCAGATTTTGGCTTCATTATTAAACATGCTGGGGAATGGGGTTTGTGCTGGAGCAGCTGCCAGCTTTGTGTCTCCACTCACAATTATTTCCAAATTGTTACCCTGCTACCGCTATTAACTGGCTTGGTCATTCACAGGTTTTTAGAAGGCAAAAAAAAAGAAGAAAAAAGGGCATTTTAGCATTTTACTTCAATTTGGTTCACTACTGTCTTTAACCTGTCGTGTTTTCTGGACAATCTCACCACGGTGCCTTTTTGTAAAAGCCCTCTGAATGATGGATTAAGATCTGTCTTGGATTTTACATGGATTAAGCTTTAAATTAACATAAAAGAATAACAATGTGAATCAATTTGATCAAAGAAAAAGTGTCACTAATTATTTAAACAGGACACTTAGTCCCGGGCTTTAAAGGCAAAGGAGCGGATTTCCCTTGCATGTGGATCGAATCAGAAGTATCCCATAATTGACTCTTTACAAGACCTTTCTGCAGAGTAATGGACTAGATATTAAAGCCTTAAGTATTTAAAGTGAGTTTCCTCCTTCTCTAAGTGGAGCTGCAGCTCTAAGAGCAATTTTACAAGTCTGACACATTAGTGCATCCCTGGGAAATCCCGGGCTCGGAGCTCGCGGTCCCTCATGGTGTGAAACGGGCACTGCCGGACCTGCGAGGAGCATCCTGAGAATAAATTCCAGATGGGGCTGTCTGTTGGGAAGGAGCAGAGATAGTGGAAGGGGCTATACTTTATAAGCATCTAATTGGCTTTATCTTTGCCACCTATTTCTAATTTTGTTGGTGCCTCTTGGGAGGATTCATTCTCCGGTGACAAAGGCTCACGTGGCCTCAGAGCTGTTCTCCTTTCTGGGCTCTGGAGATGTCCTTCTGCATTTCTGGCTGTCCAAAACAGATGAGATGAATGCTGTTACAAATAAAACACTGGTTTGTACCTGAAGGAATTCTCTGTTTTCTCAGGCCAGTTTTATTTTGGAGGGGATGCAGTGAAGTCATTCCCAAAAAGGACCCTGCTCTCTCCTTGGCCAGTCCTTGTTTGCATGAGGGGTGTTGCAGAGCTTGTTCTTTCAAACTGAGATATTCTTCCTAGGGGAAGTAAAGGTAGTGCAATTTATCCAATCTTTTAAAAACAATCATAAATAAGACAGGAAAACATGAAAATGTGCTCCCATTCTTTCCCAATCCTTTTTTTCTCCCTAATTATTACTATATATAAAATGGCGTGTGTTATATTAGGGAATATTTCTGTCAATATAAACTTTTATTTGTATTAATCCTTGTTTAAATTGTGGCTGTGCTTTGTTTTAGAGCCCATGAACATCCTCCAGCTCTTTATTTTCCATTCATCCATGCTCCAAGTGGTTTCTCCCACCTTGTACCTCAGATTTCATCTTTTCAGACAGCCCCATGTATGTGTTACAAAAATATTACACTGATAGGAAAAATCAGTTCCTTTTTGTATGGAAATAATTCATATATAAATATTCCTTTGCTGTGTGGTTTATACTGTATAGACTTACAGGATAATGTTACTGAGAAAGCAGAATAATCCTTACTATGGTACAGAATTTACTTTTAGCCAATTTCTGTATTCTGCTGTCAGGTAGAAGCCAAATCATACTGAAATCAACAGGAGATCAGTCAGGGAAGGAGCCCTGGGAAGGCAAAAATTTTGTTCCATATAGGCACAGTTTAAAATTCCAAAAGATGTGAAAAATCTGAATATCTGAACTTCAATTTGTAACATCTGGGACTTCAAACCAGACATAAACAATATTGAATGAGTTATATTTTTTCTGTTTCATCAAAATAACATTATAAATACTGAAGCCACAAATTATACTTTAAAATGAGAGTGGACATTGACTATGATTCCCCTGAAAGTTGAAGTATTTCATACACAAACATCAAAGAAATGCTGCAGAGGAGAAATAATTTATAAAAGTTAGTCTGAAGCTCAGGTTATGGATTTAACTGCTCCTTTTTGTGGAGGTGAAGAAAGAGAGCCAAGTTTTGAAGTATTTATTTTCACAATTATTCCTGGGCTTGTCCTCTGCTCCGAGGAAAGGACCTCCCATGTTCTGGGCAAGCCAAGTTCTTGCTGTGGCTGTGTTGGGGTTTCTTCCCTCAGCTGCAGACAGGGAAAAAGGGGCTCAACAAAAACTCATTTTCTGCCTCTGGCAGGGTGACCTTGTCCCCCTGGGCTGAGGTTTTGGGCCAAGGCTGCTCCTGCAGGGCCACGGCAGCTCCAGCCCTGGCTGCACCTTCCCCGGGTCTGGGCAGGGCTAAGGGACACCTTCAGCTTTGTCCCAGGGGTTTTAGGGGCTCCCAGCTCCTCCCAGGCTCTGTGGGACACATTCCCAACCTTCCCCGGGTCTGGGCAGGGCTAAGGGACACCTTCAGCTTTGTCCCAGGGGTTTTAGGGGCTCCCAGCTCCTCCCAGGCTCTGTGGGACACATTCCCAGGTGCTGGATCTGCTCCCTGTGCAATGCCCAAGTAAATGGGGTTTGCACAGTGCTGCAAGTGAGCAAAGCAGAGTTCCCAAAATCCCAAACTGGCAAACTCTTTTTTAGAAGGCTCCCAAATTCCCAAACTCCCAAATTCCCAAAATACCAAATTCCCAAACTCTCAAATTCCCAAACTCCCAAACTCCCAAATTCCCAACCTCCCTGAGTGCTGCACCCCCTGCTCAGAGTTGTCTTTGTGCTCGTGGCTTCCATCCCTTTATTTCCCCCTGGTGATTTCACCATGGAACAAAATGGAGTTCCTATGGCACAGAGTTTTTCCATTGACCTTCCAACTTTCCACATCCTGCTCCCATGCCATAGAGGGAATATTGGAGCTCTTCTGCTGCTTGGACTCTAGGGGTCTGAGTTGTTAAACCTTTCACAGCTCAGAGGTGGATGCTGTGTTTGTGTCTTGAAATTTAAATTATTGAAGTCTAATAATTAAAATTATTTATGAAAATTCTCCTGATTTAAATAATGCCAGAAGGTGATGCTGAGACCCTCAAGGGTCCTGAGCATTGTTGTACCAGAAAAGAGTTTGTAGGATTCTGTTGCTTCCAAAGAAAGTAAACCCAAGAAAACCCATAACTTTTAACTTGGTCTTAAAATCTTACCAGTCTGATTTTTCAGTCATGAGATTTCTGCCTGAAGTACTTTTCTTGGGCTATCTTTGTTTTACACCAAAACAAATATTTGGAGAAATCCAGTTTCCATTGATTTTCTTCCCCAGGAAAGCAGCTAGGAGCTAATAAAAGGAGAAGAGCTGCTCCAAGGAAAGCACTGTGGCTGCTGGAGATCTGCAGGGCTGGGCTGGAGTCAATCCCCTTCCTTTTCCTCCTCTGCAAGGCACAGCTGGGCTTGCACCCCCTCTGGGGCTCCTTTCCAATAGCACCCAAATGGAGATAAAACTAACTAATATTCATTTATATTTTAAAATTAGCCTAAGGAATCACCGTGAAATGTATGAAACTAATCATAAAGCAAAGCCTGAGCTTCAGAAAAATCAAAGTGAACTCTCCAGCTCTTGTCCCAGATACATTGATGCTGTTCTCAGCTCACCAGAGCATCAGAGCTGATTTTATAGGTTAAAAATAAGAGGCTTTTAAAGTCTCTAATTGCCAAATTGTTGAGGTGTCTTGGTGTATCCTTGTTAAGATTCCTTTGTGTGCTGCCTCTCCATCTCCATCACCTCTATCTCCATCCTCATCCCTTTCTTGCCCTGTGGTCCTCAGTTTGTTTCAGTCCTGGACTGGTGTTTTTGGTCCTGGGGTGGTGTTTCAATCCTGGGATGGTGTTTGGTTTTGGCCCTGGGCTGGTGTTTTTGGTCCTGGAGTGGTGTTTTTGGTCCTGGAGGGTGTTTTTGGTCTTGGGCTGGTGTTTTTGGTCCTGGGCTGATGTTTCAGTGCTGGGCTGGTGTTTCAGTCCTGCCTTCCACCACAGCAGTGTTTGGTTTCCCAGGAAGCTCCTTGGAGAACCACAGGGCATTTCTCATCTGAGCCCAGCAGGCTCTTTGTGATTTGACACACAACAAATGGCTTTTTTTATCTTCCATTTCATTTCTGAGCATGCTGTAAATGCCCTTAGAATCTACCAAGCTAAGCCAGTGTACATTTGTGAGTAATATCCTCAAGATGCAAGTAAAAATTGCTGATGTCTTGAGCCCTTAGACTCTCCTAAAGACTGGAGGCAGTTGGTGTGCCCCAAGCTCTGCTTCCCTGGATCCAGCACACCCTCCAGAACATTCATTTAACTCTGTTAAATTTCCTAGAGGTGTTAATTGAAGATGCTGGAAATAAAGGTGTGAATTCTGCTTCAGAGTCACAAATGTTTTAATTTATCTCCAGACAGATTATTTTTAAGTAATGTGTGATTTGGTTTTCATTTTCTTTTCGTTTTATTTTAAAAGGCTTCTGCATTGTTCTTTGCTGCTGTAGTTAATCTGTGCATTAGAAGTTAATTTATGGCACAGAAAGCATTCATGCTGCTTGGGGAGTTGAATCCATCACCCTGTGTTTATTTGTCAGCTGTTTAGGTTTCCTTCACTTTGCCCCACAGTCCTTTCTCTGCAAGTGCTGTGTGCAGCATGAAATAAGTTCAAGCTGTGTGTACAAGTGTGTGTACACAGGTCTCTGCTTCCATTCTGGCAGCCAAACGTTGACTCCTTCCTTTCTGGGGTTTCCTGAAGAATGTGACTGCAAATCAAAATGTTTGGGATGGCAAAAGCATCCAGAACCCCTGAATTATATTTGGAAATCTCAGCATTAATACATGGCAGAGAGACAGATCAGATCCAGAGCCAGCACACACCAGTATATTGATATTGTCAGCTGAACAGATCCAATTCTCCCTCCAGCTTTCCCTTTATATATTTATATATAATAGAAATGATTTATTGATGGGAGACTAATGTAGGTGACCACTTGTAACATTCCCATGGGAATAAAACTGTCCCTTGTCTTTTCCCAAATTAAACTGCTTTAGGTATAGTGTTCATTTTGATATTTCAACCTTATGAAATTCCTTTTAGTCCTTTCTCATTGCTGCCAATATTTTCTATTATTATCACAGCCTGTCAATAATCTTTCTGCCTGTATAAACTGATAGAGCATCCTAAATACTGCTCAGGGTTCCTCCTTTCTCCAGGACTGATCCATAACTCTGGAATCAAGTTTCCAGGGCTGATTTTTGGGTTTCACTGACAGCTCAGTGGCACTCAGAAGGAGCAGTGGTACAGAAACCCTCCCATCCTGCAGCTGCTGAGAGCTCTGCTGGAGCCAGGGCTGAGCTCTGGGAACCCCAGAGCTGCTTCTCCCTGCAACCAGGCAGAAGAGGGCTTTGAAAGGCTCCAGGATGAGTGGCTGAGCAGGGCTGGAGCCATCTGCCCAGTGGCTGGAGCAGGATGAGATAAGGAGGAATCAATCCTCCCTTCAGGAGGGATTGTTCAGGCACTGCAGCTGGCAGGTGAGCACTGCAGCTGTCAAATACTCACTTGCCACAAGCAGTACATTTCTGCTCTTCGTATTAAAAGTGTGTCAGAATTTCCATTATAAACCACTTATTTTGTGGGTTTATAGCTTTGCCATAAAAATACACCTTGGGTTGAGCCCTGGCACGCAGCCATTTGGCTTCTTCTAACACAATATTAATTCAGAACATCCAGACAGTGTTTTTAAACAGCAGTGTCTGAGAAGTTGTTGCTTCTTTTTTCTCTTTTTTTTATTTTTTTTTTCCTGAAGTCCCTTGTTTTCTGCAGGACTCACTCAGAAATCAAAGGTGGCCAGATGTAATTGCAACAAGAATCTGCAACATCTGGAAGCCCTTTTTGGGAGGACTGAGACCTGTGATAAGAAAGAAAGTTCTGGGGACATCTAGAGAATTCCCAGGCCAGGTGGGAAGGCTGGATACACACCCCCAAGGCTGAACTGACAAGGTCTGGCTGCCATCACCCACAGAGCTTCCCAGAAAATGGCAGAAAGAAGGAAAGTCTGGGGCAGATGAAGATATAAGCTAATTTTGGAGCCAAATCAAAGAATCCTAGGTCACATTTGAAGCCCACAGTGCAACAAAGGATTGTCAGCCAGTGATCTCTGTGAGATGACAAATTAGGACCAAAACCAAATTTGTATTTTGAAATTTAAGAATAATTCTGGTGGGATATTTTAGACCAACTTCCAAGCTAACAAACCCTCTCCATCTGAGCTCTGGGCTTCAGGAGGAGCATGTCCTTCAAACCCCTGGAAAGGTGGGCAGAAACTGGAGCTCCTGGCAGCCAAATCCTGAAACTCAAGTCCTGCTTGGAAAATGAATGATGAAAAGGGGCAATCCTAATCTGATCCCTGGCCTTACTCTACAATTAGGAAAAGTGATAATCTTCGTTTGTGAAACAAGGAAAATTGGCAGCTGGGAAAAAAAGAAAGGAAGTAGTTCAGTTTAATATTAGACTTATGAAAAAGTTGGCCATAAAATCTGTTCTGAGGCTGGCCAGGACAGAGCCTCAGAAATGTCTGGGGAATGTTCTTCAATCAGTTCAGGGAATGTGAGGACATGAAGCTGAAAGTGCTGAGCTCCAGAGGAATGAGGATAAAGCTTCAAGCTTTTCTCTAGATTTGGTCAGTTTACTTTCTGAATGTATATTGGAATCTGGGAAAGAAATGGAATAAAGTCCCCTTTCTCAAGCTGCAATTATTGGACAAGGTGGGCTGGAAAAGAATAAATTGGGCTCAGGCAGGGAGAGTGACTGCTGGCAGACATAGGGCTTTCCAAAGGTGGGAAATTGATTCAGAAAAGTCATCCTCTCTGAGCAAGAAATGTAACTAAAATGATGGATAGGCTATGGAAGGATTTGGAGATCATTATGGCTGGCAATAGAGTAATACAAGCTGGAAGTATTGTCTTACAAATGAAATCCCTGGAAATTTTCTTTAATTATGTGGCTCAGATGAAGCATAGAATTTGCAGATAACTGATTTGGAGTGAGGAGATTTTCCCAGTGCAGCAGGCAACCACTACAGCAGCTGCTTGGGGCAGTATCAAAGTAAAGGTTCAAGTGCTGGAAATAATATTTTAAAGGCCAAGCATTTGCAGAAACTTTTGCTGATAGATTTGAGGGGTGATTTTTTTTTTTCTTGCACTAAGCAATTTAAATTCTGAATTTCTTTAAATGCAGAGCTGCAGCAAGATTTCAGGTGATTTTTCTTCAGCATGTGATGCTGTAGTGGGTGTACTTACTCTGACTTTACTCCAGCTTTCACAACCAATTGAAACTTTGAAAATACAACAGCTTGGAGATCAATACAAGTCCTAAAGGTCCAGGAAATACCTCCAGGATGCACAGAGCCTCCGAGGCTCTGCTGAATTGAGAGGTGCCATCACTGCTGGTACTTGTGTGAGCAGAGCTGCAGTCACCACAGCTGTGCCACAATCCCAGTTCCAGGGCACTGTTTAGATTCCCAGAAGTTTTTTTCCAGTTAAAAATCAGTTCTCTGAATCCAATAAACACACATGCTGCACACAGTGGTGTACCACAGATGGATTCTGAGGGAAACCAAGCCATTCCCAGCACCTCTCTGTCAGAAAGTGCTACTGGGCATGCAGGGAGTGAACTGGGATGGATAAATGAGCTTTCAACGAGTTTTGGACCTCACTCACAGCTCTGATTAAAGTCAAATGGTGGCTGGAGTGGGTCCTGCAGAGCCAAGTCTCAGGAAAAAGGGGAGGGAACAGCTTCCAGAGCAGAACAAGGCCCACTGCAGCTTTAAAAGATGACTTTTGGCCCAGCACCTGCTGCCTTTTGAGGATGGGAAGGAGCTGTGCTCCAGCCTGCCTGGATCAGATTAGCTCTAGATGGTATCTTGGTACCAAGTACAACACTGAGGTGTGAGCTGATGTATTTACAAATGGGCTGTAACACTGAAAACCTCAGTTCCAAAGGCAAGGGAATCATTGGGAGCAGAAGTGATTAATTGTGAGTACACAGGCAGCCGGGGAATGGCTCCACAGACAGGACAGAGGAGAGGCAGGACCATCCTGGGCAGCTCCCCAGGCAGTGCCCCTCAGGTGAAGGCTTCTTTAAGGATTTTTTTTAAGGACTACTGCTACTATTTCAGGCAGATTTTTTGTGGCTTTGTTAATATTGTAAAATCACTGCGTGAGCTTGGTGAAAAGGAAACCATTTCAGTGGCTGGCACAGTGTGATTATTTAACGTTTTCAAAAATGTTTTTGAACAAAACCTCTTGTAACTGCTCCAATTTTCACCTCCCCATGTTCCAAACACCTTCCAGGCTGGATGGGGACTTATCACAACAAAATGTTCTGAGGAGAGAAATTGATCTTCTGCTCAAAGAACCTCTGACAGTGCCCAAATCCAGAGAAGGTCCCACCCTGGCTCCTTTGGGGAGGGTTGGCCAAGCCCTGGCAGGGCTGAAGGACATGGAAGGCAGGAATTGGGGTTTCATGGGGTGAGACAGGCTCAGCTTCATGCAGAGAGCAGCTTTGGAGGGTCACCCCAACATTGTCCCATCCCAGAACATCAGGAAAGGGTCACCTGGGAAACCCAGGTTTGATGTCCTGCTGTCCAAGTGGCTCTCCTGGAATTCTGTGTCCCCAAATCCTTTGGGACAGGGAGTTGGAGCAGTGGCTGCAGACACAACTCCTGCTCTGAGACTCCTGCTGTGGGCTTTGTTTGTTAAACAGCACAACTGTGAACAGGAAACACATGGCTCTATCCTCCATTAATCTCTCCTGACATAAATATACAGCAATAAATAAAAACTTATTAATTTTTGGTGTTCAGGAAGATTATTCTGCTGTTAACTTCTCCTTCTCTACTGTTGGATGAAGCAAAGGGAATCTGTACCTTAGTGAAGGGTGCTACAATACCATGTGGCTGGAACATATGTGGTTTTATCCCTAATCTTTTATAGAATATCATTATAATTCCTTGGGTCAGTGCATGTGAACTAAATAATGGACTGATAATTTTCTTGCTACATTAAACCAAGTGCTATGAAAATTTGAGAGGATTTTGCTACAGCAGAGATTCAGCTTTTAATTTTTTGTATCTAAACCATGCTCTCCAAAATGTCTGATTTTTCTGTACCTAAACCACCCTGGAGATGTCATGTTACATTTCAGGTGTGTCACTGACATGTGCAGCAACAGACAGCAGAGTTACACAGCTGCAAATGGGTTTAAAGATATTTATTTTAACAGTGATATCTCAACTTGTGCACATCACTGGTGGCTGAAAACTACAAGGACAAAAGCTTGGAAATTGGGTACTTATGAATAATCAGATTTTAACACCTTTGTTTCATTTCAAAGCTGTTGGAAGCTTTCTTCCAGCACTAAGGCAGGGTGAAACACTGGAAAATCAGTGCTGTAAGGTTTCCATCAGTTTCTAAAGCCTTGAAGGAGCTGCCATGTAACTCCTCTGGGTTCCTGTGGGTTAGCCAGGAATGCTGCCCTGCATCATTCATGAACCCTGAAGCAGGGATGTGTTTTCATGTACAAGCTGCTGATGTGGTTTTTATACAGTGGAAGTGCCAGGTATGTTTAAAAACAGGAATGGGAAGGAGAGCACTCCTGCAGAAAGCAGCTCACTGTCATTAAAGAGCAGCCAGGAGTGAGGTGTGCCTAATGTTGGGGTCTCTGACTCACTGAGCCCACATATATTTGTCTTTATATATATTTATATTAATATATAATAATAATAAAATTAATATAAATATATAATTACATGCTAATATGTTATATATTATTATATTATATATTATTATATTATCTATTATTATAGAGTAATATATGTGCCATATCTAGGTGAATATAAAAATAATATATCTATAGAAATATATTATCTATAGAATTCTATTGAAAATATAATACTATGTATTAATTAATAGATAATAATTATATGCTTATATAAGAATTATATAATAACACATAATTAGCATATTGATATTAATAAACATGTTATATAATATATTAATTATATAATTTTTAATATATTTTTATATATACACATATATATTTATATGTACTTGAGAGGTGCTTGGACTCTGCAGTGACACAAGGTCTGAGCACCTCCACAGAATTCAGGCAATTTTTGGTTTAAAATTGGACCTGCTGGGGGCTGCCTGGCAGAAGATGCTTATATAAGAATTATATAATAACACATAATTAGCATATTGATATTAATAAACATGTTATATAATATATTAATTATATAATTTTTAATATATTTTTATATATACCCATATATATTTATATGTACTTGAGAGGTGCTTGGACTCTGCAGTGACACAAGGTCTGAGCACCTCCACAGAATTCAGGCAATTTTTGGTTTAAAATTGGACCTGCTGGGGGCTGCCTGGCAGAAGGTTTGAGGTTGCTGGATATTTCTGATTTGTGATTTGTTTGGGGTTATTGGATGTCTCTGATTTGTGATTTGTTTGAGGTTGCTGGATATTTCTGATTTGTGATTGGTTTGAGGATAATGGATGTCTCTGATTTGTGATTTTTTTGAGGTTGCTGCATGTCTCTGATCTGTGATCTGAGGTTGCTGGGTGTCTCTGATTTATGATTTATTTGAGGTTATTGGATGTCTCTGATTTGTGATTTCTTTGAGGTTATTGGATATTTCTGATTCGTGATTTGTTTGAGGTTGCTGGGTGTCTCTGATTTGTGATTTTTTTGAGGTTGCTGCATGTCTCTGATCTGTGATCTGAGGTTGCTGGGTGTCTCTGATTTGTGATTTTTTTGAGGTTGCTGGGTGTCTCTGATCTGTGATCTGAGGTTGCTGGGTGTCTCTGATTTGTGATTTTTTTGAGGTTGCTGGGTGTCTCTGATCTGTGATTTGAGGTTGCTGGGTGTCTCTGATCTGTGATCTGAGGTTGCTGGGTGTCTCTGATCTGTGATCTGAGGTTGCTGGGTGTCTCTGATCTGTGTGACTTGCTCGTGTTGGGATTTCTCCTGGAGCTGTGCTGGCACCAGGAGCTCCCTGCTGTGTGCTGGGCGCTGCTCTGGGTGCAGCTCTCAGCATCTCTGCAGCATCTCTGCAGCATCCCTTTGAATCCCTGCAGAGCTGGGCCTGGCAGGGCTCAAGCTCCATCCAGGCAAGGGCTGAGCTCCCTCCATTCCAAACATCTTGCAGAATGAGGCCAAAGACTCTGAGCTAGGAAGAGGTGTGAGGAGAGCTTTATTAGTATGGCACATATTTAACCCATAGGAAAACCCACAAATTTTACTCATTTTAAGTGTATTTCACACTTTTTGACTATTTGAAATAACCACATTTGTAAAAACTTCTTTTAATGAATAGAGCTCTTTATGTACAAAGGCAAACCCTTTTTTTCCCCCTTAAGTCCAGTCCTTTTAAAATACCATTTCTTTTGTAGGTCTGGCTGCTTCCCTCCTCTGTTCATTATTGCTTGCTGCTACAGAACCCTCCAGAACTGAAACCAGGAAATTTAAATTCTATTTTATCTTAGAAGAGTTTTGCTGATCAATGTCATGTATTCATCAGGACTAATAAGACAGATAAGTAAAGGGCTTCTAATTATTTAATGCCAACCCCAACCAAGCACAATATTTGTGTGTGAGGGATGGGAAGGAGCTACCTGGGTACAAATGCTGACCCCACTGAATTCAGTGGGGGTTCTGCCATTTGCCTGCACAAAGCAAAGGCTTCACCTTATGTTTAAAAGAAATATTTCACTGGGGTTTTCTGAATGCTGGTAAATGTGTTTTTATCTTCCTTTTCACTTTTCAATGTTTGTTTATCTTACATACCCCCCAAAGTAATTTAATATAAAAAACTTCTCATCAATTCCATTTTATTCCAAGTTTGAATTGCCTCATTTTTTAATTTCTTGTGCATTTAGAGACCCCACATGGCAATGTCTGGGCTGAAAATCTGGTAGGGGAGCACTGGCATATTTTGTCTCGCTGTGATTTCAACTGAATTAAAGAAACCCAGAAATAAAAACATTTCCATTTGTTTATGTAGCTAAAAAAGTCCTATAAAACCGAGCTAGCAAGAATATCCTTTCATGAGCACAAACCCTTTTTGCAAGCAGGCCACAAACAGAGGGACATACACACACCCCCACCTCCTATCTCCCCTATCAACAGCAAATTAGAGCAGGTCAAAAAACCTCCCACTATTTGTCTTAGGAAATTTTACAGGGAATTTGGAAAATATTTCTGTGGCCAGCGTGGAGGTGAAACCCTGGAGCACAAAGCACAGCCACGGGCACCGCCGGCCGGGCTGCTGGAAACAGCCTTGTAAGGAGGCATTAAAATGCCCTGCACACATAAAAGCAACCAAAAAACCTATGAAAACAAATGCCTTTCAAATAATTAGGATCTCATGCCAGAGAGCAGTGCTGATCTCCATGCAGAGGTTTTCCTGCTGCAGTCAGAGCAGGCTGAGGCTCAGGCTGAGGGAGGAATTAGCAGCGCGGGAATCGGCCGCGCTCGTGCTGCTCCTGCCTAAAGCATCCTCCAGCCCTTCCAGCTCCTCCTGTCTGTCCCCTAAAATCTCCTGTCTGTCCCCTAAAATCTCCTTTCTGTCCCTAAAGTTTCCTGTCTGTCTCCTGAAGTCTCTTTTCTGTCCCCTAAAGTCTCCTTTCTATCCCTAAATTTTCCCTTCTGTCTCCTAAAGTCTCCTTTCTGTCACCTAAAATTTTCTTTCTGTCCCCTAAAATCTTCTTTCTGTCCCCCAAAGGATCTGTGATATGGTTATTGGATGTCTCTGATTTGTGATTTTCCCTTTTCTGTCCTCTAAAATATCCCTTCTGTCTCCTAAAGTCTCCTTTCTGTCCTCTAAAATCTCCTTTCTGTCCCCTAAATTCTCCTTTCTATCCCTAAAGTTTATTTTCTTTCCCCTAAAGTCCCTTTTCTGTCCTCTAAAATATCCCTTCTGTCCCCTAAAGTCTCCTTTTTGTCCCCTAAAATCTCCTTTCTGTCCTCTAAAGTCTCCTTTCTATCCCTAAAATTTCCTTTCTGTCCCATAAAGTCTCTTTTCTGTCCTATAAAGTCTCCTTTCTGTCCTGTAGTCTCCCTTCTGTCCCCTAAAGTCTCCTTTCTGTCCTCTAAAATCTCATTTCTGTCCCCTAAAATCCCCTTTTTTCCCCTAAAGTTTTCCTTCTGTCCCCTAAAATCTTCTGTCCCCTAAAGTCTTCTTTCTGTCCCTAAAATCTTTCGTCCCCTAAATTCTCCTTTCTGTCCCTAAACTCTCCTTTCTATCCCTAAAGTAGCTTGGCATACACTTTGTTTAGGATGCCAGCATATTTTTTTAATTGAATCTCGGGTTTTTATCATGAGCATGTGAAAGGTTGGATTTGCTGTTTTTCAGGGTGAGTCTGACTGGCTGAGACAGCCAGAAATAGCTGCAAACCCCATTTCTGGTCTTGAAAATCTGCTGTGGGTTTGTTTTCACTGCAAGTGATGTGCTTGTATTCATCAAAAGGTTTAGCAATAGTTTGTAGTGGTTGCTGGTGTGTAAAATGCACCAAACTGTTGTATACATTTATCCTTTAATGCAATAAAATAATTCTTCAAGAACAATTTTATCACCTGCAATGTATGGAAATACCAAAAAAAAATTATAATAACTGATCATTCATGTCTGTGTGTTTGAGTCACAACTGTTGTGATGGTTGTTATTAGCACAGCTCAAAAAGCCACACCATTAAAAATGTATTTGGAAGGATCTGTGATCACATAATTAACATGATAAATTAATAAGGCTGTTGCCTAAGAGTTGGGCATTAGATTCTCAGCTTTAAGTTGGAATGTAATACTTTTTTTTACTAAAATAGCCTGAAATGAATATTGGTTTTCTTACATAATAAAATTACTGTTTTGATCTCCATTTTACAGACCACAAACATCAGTAATTCAGAGGAATTAATGTATGTCCCTTCTGTATTTCATCTTGTTTCCTGTTTTGTCATTAGGTAACAGTTCCCCTTAAGGCACATGGTTTTAAACTTCCAATCCAGCTTGTGCCTTTCTTCCAGATCTGCAATTGCAGATGCTTTTCACGTTTGTATTTTCCACACCCAGACCTGTGCCCATGGTAAGAGCTCTGTGTGTAACATTCCCAACCATCAGAACAGACCTTGGCACTGGCATTTCATCCATTAATCAGTTTTATCTGACTTCCTGCTGGCCTGCCTTTTCAAAGTGTGAAAATCTGCGCTGCAGAGGAATTTTATGGATTGCAACCCTAATTTTTAGAGTAAAATTCTACAGAACCGCTCTGCTTAGAAAGCTTTGGGCAGAATTTTCAGGTTGCTGGGAATTGCTGTTAAGCCTGTGCTGCCTTTTGGCTGGAAGTACATCCCAATTAGTGACCCTTCCATGGAGCAGTAGCACAGAGAAGGGATTTGGTTGTTTTTTTTCAAGGCAGTTGTAAATGATTAGTCCAAAGGAGCAGCATAAAACTGCGAGTCCCCTGCAGGAGCCGGCTGGAGGAAATTAAAGGATCAACAACAGAAGGGAAGCACTGAGGTAGGATTGTTCCAGGCTGCAGCCACAGGCTTTCACATGCACTCAGGAAATTGGCTCCATCAAAAGCTGGGGATGCAGGAGTGAGGATGAGGAGGATCATGCAGGTGATGGTTCTAAATCATGGCCTGAGATCCCAGCACTTTCCAAGGGAGAGCTTTCCTCCCTCCCCACAAAAAGCAGAGTTTTCCAGGTAAAAATGGAATCTTCTCTTTATGAATCAATAAAAGTTGGGCAGAAATGTGAGCTGTAAATCTGATATAACTCAATAAATAACAGAGACTCGGTCTCCCCACAATAATATCAGTTGGATGGGGATTTTTACTGTGCTGTGCCCTGTGTTTGTGTGTGAGAGCTGTGAAAGCAATGACTGGGGAGTGTTGGCAGCCAGGTAAAGCTTTGCCTTTAAAGTCTAAAGTCAATTCATTCTGCAGAAATTTGCATCTTCTGGGCCTGGGATGAAGCTGAAAGCTTTGCTGCTGGAGCAGGAAAGGATCACAGGAGGGGAAATGCATAAATCCCCATCTGGAGCCAAGTATGCTGGGAAGGAGATGGGGGAGCAGGAGTGCCAGAGCAGGCTGAGAGAGCAAAATTCCAAAGGAAAAGTGGAAGAAAGGAAGAGGAATGTCCCAGGAATTCAGCTCTTCTAAAGCTCAATACTTTCATCAGAAGCAAACCACTGGAAAGCTGTAACCCAAATAAGGAAATTAGAGCAAAAAATAACAATATTCAACTATTCAGATGTCAAAAGAACCAGTGGAGTTATTGGTGTGAGAGGTTATTGCCAGAGGGGAAAACTCAGCATGTCCTGGGTAATTAAGCTTCACTGGAGAGCATGGATCCCTTCTCCAGGTAAGAAAGTTTTTTACAGCATGGCATCTTTGCTATTGTAATTAAACACCATGGGCTATTCTGCATATGAAGTCTTAAACACTTCAGTCCTTTATCAGGGGATTTTACTGGCCAGGCATGTGTGTTCAGATGGCAAAAAAACCCCAGCTGCTATAAAAAAAGAAACCCAAACATTTCTTTTTATTACTCAACTCGCTGTATTTTTATATATATTGAGCCAAATTCATCCCTTGTGGAGCTCAGTTGAAGCCAATAAGGGCAGATTTGGCCCATGTCTATATGAGAAAGGTGGTGACAATTAAAATATATTGTTTAATAATGAGAGCTATGGTAGTGAAGTGTCTTTGTGTCTATGAAATTATACACCACGACACCCAGCCAGTGTGGAGCTGGGACTAGCAAAACATCTAAGGCTGGTTTCTGATGGAAAGGCAAAAGCACTCTGACTTTTATGATTATGATTAAATATCACAAAGGCATTTGAACGAGGCTAATTTAGGTAACATCTCCAGAAGTCTCATTTATAGTGCAGTATTTTACCATTTGAAAATATTTCTTGACTGTTTTTATATGTGGCTCTCAAGGACAGCACGACTGGCTGTTATTAGCAGTAAGTAAAAGAACAGTTTTTATTTCACTTAGATTTGAGGGACTTTCAGCAATATTCCAAAAAGGAATGTACCCTATTAAACACAAGTGAGGACAGCTTTTACTATCACTTTACACTGGCAATTCCCACTTGTTCCCTGCTCAGGGCACGGTACCAGCACATGGAAGGCACTGTTGATGCCTTGGAGAGCTGAAGATGTTTCCAGGTTAGCAACAACTCCTGAAGCAGAGGAGCTGTGGCTGAGTGGCTCCTGCCCAGCAGCTCCTCTGGGTGTCCCTGCTGTTAATTCTGGGTGCATTTCCAAGCTGGAGTTTGCTGTGCTCTCTGCTGCCTTGCATGCTCCTGCTGCAGTTTGGGCAGAGCTTTTCCACAGCCAGGAACCACATCCCTCATTCCAGGCTCCAGCCCTGCTGCAGGGAGCCTGGCTCAGCTCTGCTCTGCCTTGCAAATGTCCCAAATTTTGGCCCCAACGCTTTCCTGCTGGCTCTTCACCTTGCCAAGAGGGGAGCTGGGAGGCTGAGAGGGATAAGCAGGAGATTTCCCTTGGGGAAAAGTCTTTTCCCCTGGGGGTTCTCTGTGCTGGCCCTTGGCAGCCCCTGGCTCCTGGCTGTAGGAACTGGGGTGAGAAAGGGCAGAGGAATAAGAGATATTTTGTTGAACCAAGAACTAAACTGGCTCTTGATGGCCCTGCTCAGAGCGTGAGGAAGGTGGAAACACCTCAATGTTGAAAGAAAAGGCTGGAGATATAAAATATCAGTTCCAATGCCACTGGTCTTCTAAGGAGTCTCTGACCCTCAAAAATGAGAGTGGGGAGGGAAACACAGAAGAATAAAAATCTTTTTTGTTGTACTTATTACTCATTCTGAATCTCTTTTATGGAAATCTGGCCTTTGGCATCAGACTCAAGTAATATTTTATTAGAAGAAAGCATGATTCATTGGAATGGTGCAGTGCAGTGTCTGTGGAAAGGAAAACTGGGAAGAACACAAGAGGAGCTCAGCTGTGGAAAACCAACCCAAGGAACCACTGCCCCACAAAGGGTCTCAACCACAGGAAGAAACAACAGAAAGGAACAAAATATTTCCAAGCAAACCTTTGAGTGTGGTGGCAGAGCCAAGGAAGGAATTATTGCCATATGAGACTGTCAGCAGGCTCATGCAGTACCTGTGGAAGGAGAATGTCCTGTCCTTTGGAAATTAATAGGGTTTTTTTTATTAACATCAATGTGATGATCAGGACTGGTCCTTGTACCTGAAAAATTGAAACTTAACCAAAGGAGTACTTAGAGATTCCAGGAGGAGGAGGATATTTAATCTGTCTTAGGACAAAAGTAATTTCTCTCCTTTTTTGCACATCTTCAGAGATGTGTTTTTGGAGCTGTGAGAAGCATGGCTGTGTTATCCACAGCTCCTTCTGCATGATGAGAAGAGAAGCAGCAACAAGAAGTGATCAGAACAAGCTCAGCCTCTCCATATTCCTGATTATAACTCATCCAACACTGCAACTCCTTTGCCTGTTGCTTTTGCTCCTTGGCAAGAAAGCAGCATTTGTATTTAACTATTTTGCTTTTATTTTCCTCTCCTTTCTCTCCTTTAAGTTTTCCAGCTCATGTTTTCTCTGTATTTAATTCCTGGTCACTGACCTCCTGCTTCCCCCTCTTTTGCTGTTAATAGGATGAAAACTGATTTGGGGACAATCTAATTAGCTACTTCCCAGAGGTGAGGGGATGTTATTTCTGTGTTTTGCATGAGAGAAACAACTCATTCACTAAGGGCTGGCTCACTGCTGGGTTAGGAGCATCTGTAAATCCTGAATTCCATGGAGTCCATGGCCTGCAGTGGGAGCTCTTTGCTCCCAGCTAGGAGGAATTCAGGTAAGTGTGGGGGTTCAGCTTCACTTCTGCTGATTTTCAGTTGTAGTTGGTCTGAATGAGATCTTAGAGCCTTTTGTGCCTTCTGAACCCAGGGTGTGGCAGCAGGCACTGAGCTCAGGGAGCTCCTGCTCTGCTCTCCCTGAATTCCCACAGCTCTGGGCCATTTCAGTCTCCACATTTTGGGTTGGATGTCTGTGCTGCTCCCAGGTTTCTGTGTCCCCCCTGGGAGGATGGGCAGTGGATCCCAGGGTATAATCCAATAACCAACCACCCATGGCCCACAGCATGGACTTTTTTATCCAATGACACAAAACCACCCAAACCCATGGAGAAGGTGAAGGAGAAGGATCAGCCATGGCCCTAAAACCTCCATCTTGTTTATATCTATTACTGTGTTATCAAACCTTAAACTCTGAGTTTCTCACCCTGTGATATCACACACTTCTATTCAAACTCCACACCCACAATCCCAGTCCCATAATTCCATTTTGGAACTTCTCCATGGCCTCAGGTCAGTGCAGAGTTCTCCTGGGGGTCAGTGCCTGGCAGCACAGAAATTCTCAGCAGCCAGGGTTCCAACAGGCACTGAGCTCAGGGAGCTCCTGCTCTGCTCTCCCTGAATTACTCCCTGAATTCCCACAGCTCTGGGCCATTTCAGTCTCCACATTTTGGGTTGGATGTCTGTGCTGCTCCCAGGTTTCTGTGTCCCCCCAGGGAGGATGGGCAGTGCATCCCAGGGGTATCAGAGTTCCTCCTGCCTCGTGCTGCATGTCCTGGAGGTCTGAAAGGACAATGTTTGCCTCCCAGGCAAACCCCTCCAGCCCCTCCTGAGCCCTGCCAGCCTGGGGAGCCTGGGCAAGGCTTCCCCAGAATTAAAACCCCTTCCTCCTTCCCTGGTCCTGCTGGGGAAGGGGCCAGGGACTCCAGGCAGTGCTCAGTCCTGGTGCTGGGTGTAAATCCAGTGCTGCACTCTGATCCTGCACAGAACCCCAGGGGAAGCTTTTCCTGCCCTGAGCTGCCTCCCTGCCCTGAGTGATGGATGGGGAAGGGAAGGGTGAGGGGCACTGGGGGGATCCCTCCAGCTTTGAACTGCCTGTGTCATCAGGAAGGGGAGAAGGAAGAACAGACTCATTTCAAGCAGAATTTTTATTTGGATTAAATCCTTTCACTCTTCCTCACCTCTGGTGTTCTCATGAGTAAGGCTTAGAGCAAGTGCTCACCCAAAGGTGTCTGACCAGGGGAGGCACTGTGGCTAATAAATATAATTAATGTACTTTGATTTTTTTACTGCAAGTGGAAAGGATTCCCTGTCCCCACTGCCATCCCTGCCCTGTCCCCTGTTCCTCCAGCCCTGCACTCCAACTGGTTCCCATTACTCTGGTGCACCAGGCAAGTTCATCACCTTTCCAGGATGTCCTGTGATTGATTCCTCATGGCCAGGGCAATCTGCTCCAAAGTTTCAGACTAAAATGAGCTCTTGGCTTTAGAGGGGATAATCAATGGTTTGGGTGTTATTCTGTTTCATTTTCAGCTGTCCTTCCATGTGTTAGATTCATAGTTGATATTAAATACTAAATATTATATTTATAATATCTATAGAAATAGTATTATATTTATATTTATAAATATAAAATGCTTAAATATAAATTCCTATATTTATAAATATATACACCTTAAATATTTAGTTATATGTATATCTTTTATTTATCATATTGAATACTAAATACTAAGTATTAAATACTCAAATTAATAATTTGAATATCAGATTCAAATTATTCTCTCAGACACCCTGGGCAGGAGCAAACTGCAATTTTCAGTGTGGCTGTGTCATCCATCAAACTCAAATACTCCATGCCTCATTCCTAAGCTGCACTGCACAGCCAAGGCTGCAGTGAGGGGAACACTAAAGGGCTGGTCCTGCTACACTGCAGTCTATAAAAGTTTTCCTATTGACTTCAACAGAAATAGGATTGAGCCTTAGGATTTTGGCATGAAAACACAAAACCCAGGGATTTTCATGTCTGCTGAGCTGCAGCAGGCACTGCTGCCTGCCTGACGTCAGGAATTGTTCTCTGGACATCTTGTTCTCTGTGGATGCTCAGGGATGTCCTGAGCACACAAATCTGGCCCAGTGTCCTCTTATCAGTGGGAACCTCCCAGCTAGAAAATCCATTTGTCAAATTTTGTCTTTCAGGACTGTTAAAACCAAAGCTGCCCAAGGAGACGGCGCTGACACTCCACCTAATTTTTCTTATTAAAAAGTCAAATTTCCACCAGTTTGTAAATACAGCCCCACTGAAAATGTTCCTCCAAACTGCAGCAATGTATGGTTCAAAGCCAAAAATTTGTGTTTGCTGAGAATGACAACAACAAAAAAAACCCAGATGAAAAATGTTGGCATCTGCCAAATAATCCTTCAGCCCTCTTCCCCATCAGTATTTTTCAGTGGAACAAGAGCCTTGTGACCTGTTGCAGCTATTCCTCCTCTTTTCATTCCAGTGGGGTTTGCTTTTCTTTTATTAAATGAGTTCCTAATTAACAAAACCTGCAATTATCCTGATTTCAATTGAATTGTTATTAGCTCTTTGCACTAATTAATCTCCTTTTTATTTCCTTCTCTCAGGACCTGGTTCCAAAGGTGGGCTGGGGCTCAGGAGGCCAATTTTCCATCCTTGCTGCTGTAAATCCTCTGGGACACCTGAACTGCCATTCCCAAAGTGCTCAGCCAGGAGCATTTGCTGCCCATGGCCATGGAAAGGATCTTCCTGGCAGGACTGGGGGCTTGGAGGCCACAAACACCCAGCAAGGTGCACAAACCTTCCCCTGCCATGTCCCACTGAGGCTGAGCAGCCCATGCCAGGCTTAAATTTAATTCTGGTTTCAGTAGGAGCAGGCTGGGCTGTGAACCCTGTGGTGAAACCACCCCCACCCCCAGTTTTCCAGGAATTTGTCTCATGGCTTTGCACATTAAATAAGGTTCATGTTGGACAAGGCTTTGTGCTTTGCTTGTACCACTCCCAAGATTTCCTCTTCTTTAATTTTTAATCTTGATCCTGTTCTTTGCAGAGAGCAAATCAGTCCAAAACGTGATGTTTTCTACCAGCAAGTCACAGGCTCATGATTCTCTTCCAGCCTGCTATCACAGGAATAAATCCCCTCCAGTCACACTGAATTTAGGCTGCCTCCTGCCACAGTCAAGTGCATGGCACCTCCTTGGAGCAGGTCCTTAAATTAAAATATTGCAGATATTTTTGCTTTTTAAGCACTACTGCAGAAACATGAGTGGCCAAGGAGAGAGGAGGGTGTTTTTTTTTTCCCCTCTGGCTGGAATTTTTCACTATAATCATCCTCAGGGGAGTTCTCATCTTCAAAAGAAACATTCTTTCTATACAAGCTGCAAAAAGAATTATTTAATGACATCATAAATTAATACAGAGAGGCACAAATTTTCCAAAATGTAAAGAGAGAGAAAAATAAATTTATGTTTGCCAAAAACACCCCAGCTCTTCCAGACTTAGGCCCCTCTTGAGCCTGTGAGCTGCCAGTGATGCCAAATTGAATGGTGGGGCTTTTGGCAGGACTGAAGTTTAGCTTGTTTAAATTTTGGCAAATATTCCTGTGACTCACATTCTCAGCAAGCTGATAGAAATATTTGTTCTATTTCGAGGGAAGTCCAAGCTCAGTCTGGCACCGAGTGCTGCTGGGATGGTGGAGCTCAGCCTGCCTGGGCCAAGATGAAATTTGGACATCTACCTTCAAGAAAAACAGAATTTAAAAAATTCCCTGGGCCTTTTAGTACAGATTAGAGCACATCAATGGAAAACGGTCCTCGTGTGTATTCAGGTTTTTCTCACTTGCTAATTTTTGCTTTAATCTGATTTCTGGTTTCCCTGAGCTTGGATTGCCATTCCAGGCTGCAACTCCGGGGCTGGAAAAGCCTCCACACACATGAACCTCCACATTCTTGAGAATTAAAAGCTGTTTAAAGTGCAGTAAATCAAAGTGGGACGCAGTAAGCACGCTTGATCTCTTTTAAAGCTGTGCAGGTTGTTGGGATTTTTTGTTAGTGATGTTCCCAGTTTAGTGTTTCTGATTTGAAAAACAAACAGAGCAAATCCTCCAGGACACTCAGGGTTGCTGTGCTCTGCTTCATCCCCAGGAAGGATCCTGCTCTACCAGGATCAGGACCAGCCAAGCTTTTCCAGGTGGGAAAAGCAGGAGAAATCAAATGGAACTTGGGTGCCTCACCTGGGACTGGACACATAGCCAGGTTAGAAACCTTCAATGAAAACATAAAGTGAACTAAAAACAACAACCTGTTTCCATCCCATAAATTAATACCACCAGGCTTTGTTTGTTTGGGGTTTTTTTGGTTTTTTTTTTTTTTTTTTTTTTTTTTTTTTTTTTTTTTTTTTGCCTGTGCTCATCTTGAGTGGGATCTGTAATGTAAATAACTCAGTGATGTCTCAATGTTTTTGTCAAAGTCACACAGGAGGGGGATCCCACTAATATGACTTTTTGAGCCATTTGGAAATGGGAAATCTGCTCTAAGTGGCTGAACTGGATTCCTCTGAGTGGAAAAAGATTGTCACTGGAGAATGATTCATCCCATTTAATCTCAATGTCTGATCTCTCTCCAGTGACTATAAAAGGAACCCAGATGACCAGATTAGCATATATCCAAATTTTGCACATTTTTATGCTAACTCAGCCTTTCCCAATCAGGTCCTGTACTCATAAATACCCTGTGCTATTTTTACAAGGAAAAGCTCATTATTTGGCACAGGGATTCCCAGGGCACTCACTCAGCTCCAGTGGCTGCTGTGGGACAGAGCCTGGGCCCTGCCCTTTGCAAAGGCTGCCAGGTAAAACTTGCAGGAATTCCATGGTCAAGATTTCTCTCCACCCCCTGCATTGACTGAAAGGTTCTGGGATGATTCTTACAGGAATTACTTTAATTTAAACTGCCTTAAATCAATAAATATTGCATGGATGAGCAGAAGGTACACGAAAAATTATTAAAATAGCAGAGTGGTTATTCATTAAAAATGACATTGTTATTGTGTTGGTCACCTTTGTAAAACAGCAGAAGATCCAGGCAGATTTTCCTTTGCAGCCTGGGCTGCTGACCCCACTCATTTTCGGGTTCCATTTGTCAGTTCAGTGTTGATGCAGTGTCAAGGTGAGAAATGAACTGAGCATTGCAAATTCTGGGCAGTGACACCCCCAGAGCTCTCCCCACTCCCTCCTTCCCTCCCACCTCTGGTTCTTCACCTCTGTCCCTGGCACTGCAGCTCAGTGGTTTGGTGCTCTGGGGACCAGAGGCTGCTTTTAACTCAGTGCTCAAACCAACTCATGTGACCCCTAAAACAAAGAAACACCTGGGAAATCCCAAATAAACCCACAGGCACCTAAAACCTGACGGTGGAGCTTTGAGATGGTGGAAGAGGGTCGGGTGTGCCCTTGGGAAGTGGGAGGTTGGTGGGGTCACGAGCAGGAGACAGAAGAGAGACAAAGCATCTGAATTCACCATGGAACATTTTTATACTAATTATTGAAATGCACCCAGAGACAGCTTGTAGTAGTAAAATGACTTTATGTTCTGATATGTAAAATAAAATGTCCATGCTATGTAACAAACATTTAAAAATTCCATACCACCTGTATCTAATGTGGTTTCTAATAAAGATTTATCTGTAGTATATATGTTTTTTTGTCTAACCAATTCTTAGTTTTTACATCAAAGGTGTGTAATAAAAAAAATTTAAATAGATGTCTTTCCAAAAAAAAAAAAAAAAACCCTTTGCAACATTCATTTTTATTAAGTATTTAATTTGTTAAAAGCAAAGCTGAATTGGACACGTGGCCTGCATTTGTGATATATATAATTTTATATATATATATATATATAAAATATATATGTATATAAATAGCTATTCAGCATGCAAAAATTGTAGTGATTTCCAAAATCTGGTTACAAAATTCCCACCAGTCACACAGGAATTCTGCTGAGTGGGTGCAGGGGTCTGTCCTGGTGGAAATGTGACCTCAGGGCTGTGCCACAGCCCCCCCAAATCAGGCTCCTCCTGGGGATGGACTCACCAAAGCACAGGAGTGTTTGTGCTCCCCACTTCCAAACCTGCATTTCAGCTTTCTGCCTTTGCCCGTTTGGGAAACAATGAAATAAAAACCCCACTGTGCAATGCCTAAAGCTTGAACATTGTGCTCTTCAGTGGAACCAAGCTCCAGCGTCACCTCTGTGTCCCCGTGCCTTGGTGGCAGAGCTGGGAGCTCAGCAGGACAGACACTGCCAGGACAGGAGCTTTGTGGTGAGGGCATGGGAGTTGTGTCCCACAGGGAATTCTCTGCTTTCCCTCCTGCCAGAAGCACCGAGGCTGGAAAGGATCTCCAAGATGATCAAAGCCACCCCGGGAGCTCACAGGGACATCAGAGGGCACAGCCAGGAGTCAGCCCTGGACCTTCCACCGTGAGCAAAGGGAGCCACGAATGCACTGGTTACACATTTTACCTGTTCTACAAATATTTGTACACTGTGAAGCCTGACGGGTCATGGGAGCTCTTCCCTCCTCACCCCATCCTTAGGAGAATGTTCCTCTAGGCCTCCTTTTAGGCTGAAGACAATTCTGTCTGAGCTAGATGCAAAAGGAAAGAACATAGCACAAAAGGCACGTTTCAGCTGAATACGAAAGAAATCAAGGACCAGCAAATACAGAAATTGGTTCTGGAAAATATTAGCGACTTTTAAGCTTAAACTTCATAAATATATTGCAATAAGCAAATGTGATTCAATCAAGGGATGGGGGAGTCTGAAGACACTGGGTCTGTTCCTAACGCTGCAATTAACTTGCTGTTTGGCCTCGGACTTAACTCTTCACTTCTTCGCTTCCCACAGCCACGACCGACGCCGGTGTGGGGACAAGGGGGGACATTCGTGCACCGGTGCCTCGTCCCCGTGCCCGCGGCCCCGCTCCAGGGCAACGAGGAATCCCTGCGGACCGAAAGGGCTGAAGAAGCGCTGCCACGGCAGTCCTGGAGCTGTGCGACCGACCGAAAGGCTTTTTCCTTGGAGGTTCGGGAGGTTGTGGCTTCGTGAGCCAAGGACCGTAAAAGTGAAGCTCGTTATTTTTCCCAAATAGCCAAAATTTGCTCACGGATGTTTTAACATTACAAGCAAAAGAACATGACTAGCTAGGTCACTCGTTAGTCGAGAAGATGGTTTTCTACCGGATGAAGACACGGGAATGAATTTATTTGGGAGTCACTAAGAGCCTGATGAATCCAGCCCACCGAGACAGGAGATGGAACTCTCCGTGTGCCTGAAGATACAAGCTCTTCACCCACACAAATCCCTCTGGAAACGCACATGTGTCTCACCGAAGTGCAAGTTACCCACAGGTATCAGCACTGCCCGACCTGTCCCGGAGCAGTAACGTCGCCGTGGCCCCGCCGGGCGCGGGGGTCACCCGTCGGTCCAGTTCTCCACGGTCCCCATCCCTGAATGGTACTGCAGCGACGCCTCCCTGGAGAGCGAGAAGCCCTGCGAGTACAGGAACTCGTTGGCCGCGTTCAGGTGCGGGGAGGGGGGTTTCCTCTCGCACACGGCCGGGTGCACCCTTTCCCTGGGGAAGGACGAGGCGGGGCCGCGCTCCCGGCCCGCGGCCGGGCCCAGCTGGTTGTAGACGCTGAAGGGGCCGTTCCCCGGCGGCTGCGAGCCCTGGCCCGCCATGGCCGGGAGCCGCGGCATCACGGGGGTGGCGGTGAAGTGCGGCGGGAAGGGCTGGTAGGGGACAGTCTCCATGGTCTGCACGCTGTAGCTGGTGTAAGGTGCGACTGAAGTCCACATGTTGCAGCTCAGCGGAGGAGGAGGAGGCGGTAAATCGTCGACGGCCGAGACGGCGGCGATGTCGGCGCCGGAGCCAGAGTACATGCAGGCCTCCCTGGGGGCCACCTCGCCGCAGTAGGACGGGCTCAGCATCTGCTGCTCGTAGGGCGGCGGCGAGCGGAAATAGTGATCGTCCCCCACCGAGGACGAGGCGTCCAGGTAGGAGCGTTTGCAGGGCAGGTCCAGGTGCCGAGCGCTTTCTGCAAGAGAAATTCACATTCGGGAGCGGCTCTGCTGGAGCCGGGAGTGCCCCCGGAGGCCGCGGTTACCGCGCTGAAGTGGTGCCCCTTCTCAGCTTAATCCAGTTAAAGCATCTTACTTTGGGAAAACAATGTACAACATCAAAAAGACATTGTGCTGCAAATGTCGGGCTAATCCTCCCCGGCCTCAAAGCGCTCTGGTGACATTTGTCAGCTTAAGTGAGGGACTCTTCTCACATCGGGGATTACTCCACGTTCATCCAGATAAGGAGGGCCCTGACACTCCTGCACGGTTCCTCCTGACAAACTCAAGAAGTCTCTTAAAGGCTCTTATCACAGCCTGCCTTCCTGTCATTGCAAAAATGACTCTACATTTCCCAGATATTCACGTCAAAAGCTGCAGAAATATTTCCAGATAAAGGAGCCCTTTCCCAGTGAGCAGCCCCTCCTCAGCCTTGCACAGCCCCTCTCCTCCTGTGAGGACCACGGCCCTGTTCCCCAGCAGCTTTCTGTTATTTATTAGGAATATTCTCTGAATGAATTAGTGAATTCATCTGTACATTACACATCTGCTAAAATTACACATTTGCCTTGCAGCCCTCATTATTGGTGCTGTTAGATTCTTCATTTAGCCATGATCAGAGGATTCTCCCAGCTTAAATAAATTAGCAGGCAGTGAGACATGCAAATAGAAGGATTTTTTTCTTCTGTGCAAAATTTTTCCATTTAACTTAAAACATGCCATGATCTCATCTGATGCTGGACTAAAAGGAAGAGAATGCAGTCACAGCTCACTTAAATTTGAGAATTAGTGGATGAGAGGAAAGGGCTGCTCATACCAAGCTCCCACAGTCCCACTGGTCTGCAGACATTGAGGGAATTGCTCATGGCTTTGCCTTGGAAAGTGTAGAATTTTGGTAATGCTAATGGCCTCCTGCAAACAATTCTGAATTCAGCTGATCCTAACAATGGATCATTTTCCACTGAAGCTCCGTGCCATTTGAATTGCACATTCTAATTAATTGTTTCAGCTCTGTCTCAGAGTCTGAATTTACCTTCTATGGGACAAACCCAGTAAAACTTGCTCCAAACAGCAGCTCTTGCCTCCTGACCTCCAAAACACTCCAATCACAGCAGTATTTTTGAAGATCAAGACCCAAGAGACCAATCCAAACCAAACTCATGGTCTCAGGTTTATGTTCTATGATATTTTTCTAGCTGTGAACTCGAGTTACCTCTTCTTTTTAGACAATGGTAGAAGAGCCCTGAATCTCTCTGTGCTGTGAAGGTGTTGAGTGGCAGATCTTGAGTATCCGAAGCTGCAAACTGCATGTGAGCACCATTCTCATACTGATAATGCTGCAGGCTCTGGTGGTTCCCATGGAGAGGGTTAACATCTGGCTTTGCTGACAGCTGGCCGTGACTGGACACCAACCTCTGCCTCATGATGCTTTTGGAAATTACTGGATATTCTTTGCTAAAAGAGGTGAGAAAAATTAAGGCTTGTTAGGCAGTGATCAGCATCATCAGAATTTCATCAGCAGAGTGAGGAAATATTGGTTTGGCTCCCCCAGAGCATCTCCAGCCAGTGACTTCACCACCCTTTGCTTCAGAGGATGAACTCATCGCACTGCGCTGGGCGTGGGCACGGCTGACAGCAGCGACACGGAGTGTGTCAGCAAGGGCTTTGGAGGGATAGCAGCGCCATTCAGGCACCAGCTAACACTCTGGCACCTTCAGCTGCTTCTCCCAAGAGCTTCAGCCCGTGAAGAGGAAGAGGAGGAAAAGGAGGAAGAGGAGGAAGAGGAGGGAGGTACCTCTGGAGCCGTGCCACGCGCAGGTCGCTGTCGTCGCTGCCCCGGAAGCCCTTGGCAAAGGGATTGTTCTCAATTTTCAGCTGGGTTATCTTGAAAAGAACAAAACCAAGAATAAAGTGTCTGAAAGCAAATCAGAGCAAAAGTGCAGCAGCAGCAGGGCTGAGCTGGTGGGTCTCGAGGGGCCCAGTCCTGGTGACCCCTGTGAAATGCAGGGTTTGGACCTTATTTCTTTTTCTGTGTTCTTTTTCTGGACTCCTGATAGAGAGAATTTATTTGTCTGATTTAAAAGGTTTCCTGTGTTTCCATGTTAGAGAGCCCTGCTTGTCATGGTGTGCCTTTCCCTAATTTCCACAACAATTTTACACACCTGTATAGCCACCATTCAGGCATTTTAACTCTGTGAAAATCACAACTCGAACACTCTTTTATCCCTGCACAGCTCCTCTCCCTGCTCTGAGCCCCCTGCATCCCATTTTAATGCTGAGGAGAGCAGCCAGTTCTGCTTTGGGATGGTTTTCCAGAGCGTTGCTGTTACTAACAAATGCACTTTTTAGCAATGTTGAAAAATATCCCTTACCAAAAAAACTCCTGAGAGCACAGCTGGCCGCTATCAGTGCTGGAGGGGAAGGTGGTGACATGTGAATTTAAGCAGCCTCCAGGGCTCAAACTCTTCCAGGGAAGCTCAAGCAGCTGATGAACCACAAAGAAGAGTAGGACCCTTCCAAACCCACAGCCTGACAGCAGGTTTGTACATCTTAATTTCATTTTGTTATTTAGTGATCGTGGTTTTCCTCTGACGTGAGCAGGATCAGGGCTTCAGTCCCTGCTTGTCACCTTGCCCTGGCCTCATCCAGCCCAGGAGGGGATTTGGGGGATCACACACCTTCCTCACTGACCTGTGCCCAGGGGTAACCTCTATCCTCAACTTCCTCCTTTTTTTTCTTTAGGAATACAATTATTTATAGCCACACTTCTTGCTAGCAGCAGATTTCTGAGCTAAATACAGTTCAGCAATTTGTTTCTTCTAAAAGAAACCCAGACCAGGTTTTTAATTGTTGATGCTGAAGAGAATAAATAAAACCATTCAGGTATTCCTCTGAGGTTGAGATTTTCTCCAGACCACACTGAGGTCCTGGTGAGACCTTCTGCCTGCTGTCACCTTCTGCAGGTCCCTGTGTCCCCTGCTCAGGGCAGTGTCCATCCCCCCCAGCCTGCAGACCCCAGAGGTTCCTCACAGGATCTTCACTAAAGAATTTGGGCTCATCTGGGACATTTTCCTAAATCTGTCAGGTGCTCCCTGTGCTGCCCCCCAGCCACAACCCCCCCAGCACAGCTGGACAGCAGTGACAGTGCAAGTGTGGAGTTTATGGAGCACTCTGGGAACTTTAGGGATGAAAGGCACCATTGACAGCAGACATTTTAAATATGTATTAAATATAAGCTCTTTTGAGTCTTTTTGGTTAACCATGTTTGGGCAGTTGGTCATTTTACATCAAGAGCTACAACTTTTCTACCTTCAGTGTCCTAATGGGCACTTTTCCCCCACCCTGCCTGACCATACCACATCCATGCTTCTGCTCTGAGTCTCTTTATTGGCTCACTAATTGCAGCATTTTTGCAAGCACTCTATGCTTCCAGCATCAAAGGGCACACAGGCATCCTGCCTGGGAGGAAAAGCTCTGGTCAGGTTATTGGGGAGGAAGAATTTCACACTTGTTCCTGTTCCTGCAGGATTTTCCTGTGAATGTGTAGGAAAGGAACTGGTACAGTTACACATGGCAGATTTCACACTCAGGGTGACAGGAGGGCTCTGGCAGTGCTACCTCACTCTGCACCTTTAGTTATGAATTTTGATGCCCTTTAAAAATTCCGATTAAATTATTAATTATTGCTCATACAGCAATTGGACTTTGCCATTAGGAAAATGCCCGGGAGCAGGAGCTTGTGCAAAGGCAGAGCAGTAGCAGGAAAAAATCTGAAGCCTTTCCATCCCCTGCTGTCATCCTCCCCTGTCCCTTCCCTGCTGAGGTGACACAGGGAGGTGACAATTTCCTGTCCCACTGCTGTCAGTCCTGCTGGGATCCAGCCCTCAGAGAGAACTGTGCCCACTGCGCAGGTAACACCACCCACAGCACACAGGTGCCCCTGACACCCAGCCAGAGCACAGAACTGACCCTTTGTACCCCCAAAGTCCCCTCCCCAGAGCCCCAGCCCCCTCCTGTCCCCACGTGAAACCGCAGAGGCAGCTCCGAGTTCCGTTTTTATGGTTACATTCCTCATCTGTCTCACTAAACACACATTCTGTAATTACTGCTCACTGCAGATTTATGAGCAAGCTTTACTGGTCATTACTCCATGTGCTTTGCTGTTTGAATGACAGCACAGCGAGTCAGGGGAGCCCAGGCTTTGCCAAAATATTGTTACCAGCAGCATCCCTGCTCCTCCAGAGCTGCATCCTGCCTCATCCCTCCTGCTTAAAGCCAGGATGGAAACTTGTCTTTTAAACCAGCAGAACAGGAAGATTCTCTCATGAAGTTCCTGGCCAGAAATAAAGCATTTGTAGCCCCAAAAGCTGCCTACCTTGTGGTTCTGGTAGGAGGTGACAGAGATGAAGGAGGTCTCTGGGAAGACGTGGGTGCAGAAAGCCGTGTTCTTGGAGCCGAAGGCGTTGTTCTCGTCCGCCTTCACAATGTGCAGCCGGGGCTGGTACTTGTGCATTGAATTAAGGATGATCTGCAAAACAATTGATGCCAAAGTGAGAAATCCATTCCAAAAAGAAAAGAGTCAAGCCACGGCTGTTGGACACTTTGAAGCAGGACCCAAAGCCGGGCAGAGCTCAGCTTTAGCTTCGCTTGTGAGTTGAGAGAAAGGAAAATTTACATTCTGGAAATGCACATGGACCAAGGCACAGAAGGTATCTGCAGCTCTGGCAAGCAGAGCTGAACTTAAAGCTTTCCTGGTAAACCCTCATTTTCCATTGCTATTGGATAGAATCAGTCTGGGTGGAAAAATGTCATAATTTTTTTTTTCCCCCAGCTCACGCCGAAGCTGTACAATATATAATTCACCAGCAGCCTGGCCTGTAAAGATTCTAATAAATGCTTTACTGAGCTGAAAAATACACAGTTTAGCAGAGGAAAAAAAACCAACACAGAAACCACAGGGGAAAAAAAAAAAAAAGCTAGAAAGCTAGTTTTCTTTTATCTGCTGGTAAAAACAAAACCCAACCAAAAAAAAAAAAAAAACAACCAAAAAAACCCAAAAAAAACCCCCAAAAAACTACAAAGCAGCAGATTGGTTTTTCCTGCTGTTTGTGGAGTGGCTGAGTGTGGGTGGCTGGTCCAGGCACCTCTCCCCTCCTCGAGTCTTGGCCAGTGAAAGGCAGGACCAGCCCCAGCCAAGGGATTTTGGGATTTTTTTATAGAGGATGCCAGGGGGGCTGGGGAAGGGCTGAGGTCCAGCAGGGATCACAGCCTGGCTCCATAAAGGGTTTTTTTGGTGGAGCTTTTTGGGTTGAGAGAGGCTGCCCAGGCTCATCTCATTGCAGCACTGAGATTCCACAAAGCAGGGATGTGCCCAGACACTGCAGAAGAAAATGGCTTCAAGAAATGGAATTTCTTTTAATAAGTGGGATGGTTGCAAGAAAAGCCTTTATTCCTTTTACTGGGCAAAGAAGAAACACTGCTGCCTTGTTTTCTCAGCATAATCCTTTTCCAATCTCCTCCTTCCCGGCTCATTGAGCCTGGCTGCTCCTGGGGGAGAGGGACTCCAGCCAGGCTGTCACCCCTGGGGTGCCCAAAGCCCAGGGCAGGGACAGGGACGGGGCCAAGGAGGGGACACTGGGAGGGGTGGGGTCTTCCACTGGTGGTAAATAAATGGGTGGGTGGGTGGATGGTGGATGGATGGATGGATGGATGGATGGATGGATGGATGGATGGATGGATCCATGGATCCATGGATGGATGGATGGATGATGGATGGATGGAAAAAGAAAAAAAACTACAGAAATCATCATGGATGATGATTTCTGTAAAAAACTACAAAATTATTTCTGTAAAAAACTACAAAAAACTACATCATACATCATGGATGGATGATGGATGGATGGATGGATGGATGGATGTGCACACTGCAGCACCCCAGCATCAGCTCACACTAATTATGGTTTTAGCCAGTTTTAAATGAGAATTACCAAGAAGCAGAAGGGTTTTGCTCAGTGATTGCTCTGTGTGTTCAGAAACCCTTCCTTCTCCATGACTGCCATGGCCAGGAGAGCTCAGAGCAGCAGCTCCAGGTGCTCCAGCCAGGATGGGAGGCAGTGCATGGAGCTCGTGCTCTCCAAACCCCCTCATCTGCTGCAGGTCCCCCTGCCCACAGTAGCTGCTGCACTATGCACCACTTAAATGCAATTTTTTACTGTTGACGCTTTCCAGACAACCCTCCCTGCTCCCCAAGAGAGAGAATGAGGAATTTTTGGCATTTTATCAGCTTTGCATCAAGCCTCTGAACCACTTTGTGGCTGTTGGTGTAGATCTGAGAGGGTCGGCTCAGGTTTTGGGCTGCAGCCTTTTCTCCTCTTTCATTTATCAGCCACTCATAAAACAAAGTAATACCCAAGGGACAGGACTTTCATAAAAGAAGGGACATTTCAATTTTCAGTAATTAAGAGCTGAGGCATGCTGATAAATAATGGCTGTCTGGAGCAAAAGCTGGGGATTGCTGAGCTCTCCTCACTGTCTGTCCCACACTGCCCAGCACGGGTGGCTTTTCCCCAGAGCCAGAGCAACTCAGCTTCAGGATGGAGAAAACAACTTTAAACTGAGCTTTCCAAAGGAAAAATTAGGAGCCCAAGTTTTGATACACCCTGCATGAATAGCCTGTGTTCTGCCTCCAAAGCAGGATCCACTGGGCTATAACGACCCTTTAAAAAGATAAATGCATTTTGAATAACATCTTTAAAGTAATGAGCTCAAAGAATTTCCAAAATGAACAAATGAACTTCTTGGAGCCTGACAGAAGAACTCAGGAAAGGATTTCTGACAGATGCTCAGTGTTTCAGTTGTGGCTGCAGATGTGCCTGGAGTTTTATAATTAAAACAACCCTAAATGGCCAAATTTTGCCACTGCATTTACAAGTTTGGGCGTTTCTGTCCCTTGCACAAAAAGTGAATATTTGCTCACCTGTCTCAGTGTAATTCCTGTTGGAATTTGAGTGTGTGGCTCCCTACCAGATGCAGAGGGGATTTCCCACATTTTTTGGGAGTCAGCAACACTCTCTGTATAAAACCAGCATTTTACTTAAGAACAAGAGCTCCTGCACAGAGGCTGTGTCTGCACACAAATCCTCCTCACCTGTGCTTGGTGTAATCTCTGTGCATTCAAAATCCTTAGAAACCACCCCAAAAACAACCTTTAGCCACAAAACACTGAGTCTGTGCAAAGTGAAATGCCAGCAATTCAGGCTAAACAGTTTTCAAGGCTGCTTTGGAAAGCTAAAAATACACAAAACAAATGTAAATTCCACTCCAGTGACGAACATCAGTGGAAAGATTAGCTTCAAGAATTGTGTCAAAAATGAGAAGTATTTTAATAGATGGGACAGAGCACTGAGCAGGGATGTAGGAGCCCTTGGCCTCAAAGGTGATGTTAAAACAATAACTTTGTATTTTCCTGCACTTCCCTTGTTCCTGGGGAGATGAATTCAGAGTCAGACAATGTCACACTTATTTTGAAATTGTTTTTGCACAAGAAGTAGGTAGTTTGGGATAGGCTGGCAGGGACCCTCCTGGGCTGCACCAGGTGAGACCCAAAGAGCTCCTGGATATTTTGGGAAATGTTTTGCATCTCTTGGCTGCTGCCCCTGCCCCTGGAACTGCCTTGGTGCTGGCAGAGAAGCCAGAGCACCCCCGGGGTGATGTCACTGCCACCCCTCAATGTCACACGTGCCTGTGAGACAACCCCAAAGTCCATTGTGAGCTTACACAAACATCCTTCCAATTTTTATTTTTATTTTCACCCCCCTGTCTCCCTCCTTTGTGCTGCTCACACACTTGCAGCTGAAACTTCAGCTGTTACTGAACTCAACTTCATTTTTTTGGCATTCCCCAGTCAGCAAGAAACGTTAAAAGAAATGGTGTCATTTGCTCCTTTCATTTAATTTTACTTAGGAAAACAAACTCCTCTAAGTTCTAATCTCTCACACTGCTGAGTAATGTCGGCTCCAGGGCCTGAGTTTGCAGGATGGGACCCAGAGGCCACGAGCTGAGCTGGGGAAATGGTGCCACATTCCTTGTCACAAGGCAAACTCGCCTTGAAATCACCAGTAAAATGTATTTACTTTCATATGAAATTTGGGGAGTTGATTTAAGAGCTCCCTGTTTGGCCAAGGTATCAGATGTCAGATGATGCAGTGGTTGCTATGGCAACTCCCCTTTTTATATTGAATAGTAAATGGCCACGAAAAAGCCACATAATTTTATGGTTGCTCCCGGGGGATCACATAACTAATATAAAATCTTGCATTTTAATATATTTTCTGCTTCTTTCTTCCTTCCCTCTATTCTTTCAAAGTGAAAAAGCCTTTGAGCTGAGCCTGGCCCTGGTCCCACACTGGGACTCGGAGCTGGAGTGTGATGGCCCAGCACAAAAACCTGACAATCCAGTTTTCTGCATGGAAAAAAAACGTGCTTTAATCAAGGAGGCTCTGCAGAATCATCTCAATTAATATTTCGAGCATTTGATGGTATAAACAGCCCAGACTGAAGGGTTTTTTAGGAGAGAATGGTTTGGAGATGCTCCATCAGCACTGGAGCTGACGCAGCTGTGCTGCCCGGGATGTGTCCAGGGGATTTGGGATCACAGATCCCTTTTTTCCCTGCACCCACCCTGGGACACCTCACCCCAAAGCCAGCATGAAAATCACACCAACATTTACAGTGGGAAAGACCCCTGAGATCACCCAGTCCAACCAAATAAAACATTCAATTCCCACAGGTTCTGCAGCAGATAAAGCACCAGCTCTGGTATTCCCTGAATCCCAGCCTATGGATTTTCCCTTCCAGGGGAGGATTCCCCTCTCTCTGCCCAAGGCAGGCACAGACCAGGCTCTTCCCAGCCCTGAGTGCAGCCAGGGGCTCCTGCAGGGCTGCAGGGGAGCCTCCCAAATCCACACGTTTGCCCTGGCAATCAGCACAGAGGGGAATAAAAGAAAAGCTGGAAAATCCTGGGAAAAGGTTCAACATGAGCTCAGAGAAAAGTTCCTTACAGGATGGCCAAAGCTGGGGATTCTGGGTTTGCTCTCCCTCGGTTCTTTCTCATCTCCCATCAGCTGGAATTCATCGGGACACAGCTCTGGGGTGATTCCACCTCACTCTGCCACGGGAGGTTTTGGGCTGTGACCCCCTGCTGTCACCTGCCCCGTCACCTCCTGCCCTGCCCTTCTCCAGGCTGGCTCCCACTGCAATCCTGACCATCTCAGGATCTGATTCCAGTTCAACTTTACCAAAAATCTGCTGCATTTGACTCACACAAACCAGCGATGTGACAACAAAAAGATTTAACAGAGAGAAGTAAATCTTCTTTTCAACCACCAACCCAATGGCCACTTCTTCCCCAGGACTGAAATGGAAACCCTGGATCCATCCCTCCCTGTGGAACACACACCATTCCCAGGGGCACACAGCTCTGCTCCTTTTTTTTTTTCAGCAAACAATGTAAAACTTCACTTTGTAATTTATTTGGGTGCCATTATTGCTCTGATTTCCTAAAATTAATGGGTACCAAAAAAAAAAAAAAAAAAAAAGAAAAGGAAAATAATCTTTTCATGGATATTCTTTCAGCAGAAAGCTTAGTGATGCTCTGAAAAAATTGCCTGCAAATTTAGGGGTGGACAAAAGGGTTTAAATGGACTGGTAAAAAAGGTGGTTTGGTAGTGGGGGAGATTACATATATATATTTTTTTTATATTTATATATATATATATATGTATATATATATTCTTATAAATGTAAATATATTATATAAAATATAATAATAAAGAATATATAAAAATATATTAAATATAATTATAATTATAAATATATTCATTATATATATAAGAAATAGAATGTGTATATATATATATAAAAAACCCAAATGTTATACATAAAAATACAGGAAATTTTTAGCTGAAGATGGCTGTGAGCAGGACAAGAGGGGTGAGGCTGTGTCTGTCCTGGCCCCCAGGAGCTGCAGTGGCCCCATCCTTCCCTCCCTCCCTCCCCACCTCCCTCTGGTGATCCCGGTGCCCGGGGTGGGGAAGCTGCTTCCAAGGCAGCACATAAAACCTCCCACCAGCACCCGAGAGGAAACTGCTTGGCCACAAGTCATAAAGCAAACAAATAAAAAAAAATTATGAATCAAAATTAGGGTTTTGCAAGATTAGTAGGACGTGGAGCTAATTAAAAGTGCCTGAGTGCGTCTGACGGGCACAGGCAGAAAAAAGCTGATTTAATTAATAGAAAAATGAAAAGGAAACCCCAGGACTAGGGGAAAAAGTAAGGCTTTCAGTGATAATCAAATAAAACCAAGTGTGCAAATATTAAATCTGAAGAGAAATAAACTCATCAGCATTAATGAGTGAAGCCAGTAAACAGCAGATTTGGGTCAAGAAAAACAGGAATATCACTTCAAATGCTGTCATGAGTGACAGGCCATCTATAATATCCTGTAGTTTAAACCTCGCTTGGTTACATCCCAGAAACTAAAATAAAAGCTTTATTTTAAAAGCAGATAAAGTAATTATGGCAATTAAAAGGCACCACCAGCAGCCCAGGAGTGAGGTAGGTACAGAGTTTGTAATACAACCAAGCTCAGCAATGCTGAGCTGGGGGGGATTGAATTAAATATCTGCTTTTATTTGTCACAACCTCCACTTCTAATCTCCATTTATTACTTGCCTCCTTTGCTTATTTGTTTGTTTCTCTGCAGGAATACCTTTATATATTCTAGAATCTATTTATATATACTTTATATTCCCATTTTTTCATTTCCAATCGATCTGGTCCCAGTCAGAACCTCTCAAGAATACTGATGTGATGCTCTGGCCTTTCCAAACTGGCCTGGCTGCAGGAGCTGAGTGCTCTGGCAGAGAGGTTTCATTTCAGTGGAGTCACTGACAACAGAGCACAACAACAGCACAAACCCCTCCTGGGATGCTCTCACTCCTCTTGAGTCACTGACAACAACAGAGCACAACAACAGCACAAACCCTCCCTGGGATTTTCTCACTCCTCCCGTTTTCCAGCACTGCCCTGATGTGACTCTGAGTGCTCAAAACCAGGGAAGAGAGGCCTGGGGTAAGGCTGGAATGTTTTCTCCCAGCTGCCATCCAGCTCATCCTTAACTCCCCTGGGTACTGCAGACCCCACTCCTCAGTCCTCAGGAGAAGGGTCCTGGGCTCCTGAGCTGCCAGCACGTGTCTGCAGCCACCACTGTGGTCAGTCCTCTGGCCAGTCCCCAAAAGGCTCCCCACATCCAGCCCCAGTGCCAAAGGGCTCCCCACATCCAGCCCCAGTCCCCAAAAGGGCTCCCCACATCCAGCCCCAGTCCCCAAAGGGCTCCCCACATCCAGCCCCACTCCCCAAAGGGCTCCCCACGCCCTCCCTGCAGCTCCCTGCAGCTCTGAGCCTTCCCCTCCTGGTCCCTCAGCAGCCTCACACCCCCCTGAGCACCCCTCACCTGCCAGGGCCAGGAGCTGACCCAGACCAGGACAATCCCATGGGCACCTTCCTCCCCACTCTTTATGCACTTTAAACCTCTGGAGAGAGTGGAATTCTCTTCCTGAGGATTTATCACTGTGCAGACACACATACTGCCCTGAATGAGCTTTCTGAAGAAATACAGGTGCTATGTTCCCCTTTCCAGCAGAGAGGGGATTTTTGTGCATCCTCTGCAGCTAAGATTAGCACAAAATAACCTGGAGTGATGGAGTCATTCCCATTTTCCACCTGGAAAACACTGCCAGGTATTTCCCAGGCAGCATACTCTGGGAATGGGTAAGGGATGTGCCATCTTTGCTGGCACTTACAAGATTATTTTCACCTCTGCAAATGCCCTGTTATCCCATGGCATCAGAGAGCAAAGCACCAGCCCTGCCAAAATCCCTGGTGCTCAGAATCACTCAGCAGCCCCACGTAAATCAGAGGCTCTATCAGGTTGATTATCTCTACATGTAATTCTTTGAAAATACATAAATTCAGACTTCACTCTAAGCATAGGTGGCTTACAGTGCTTTCTTTGGGATCAGATAGACCTCACTGTAGCTAAACATTACAGTGGCTGCTGATTTCTTAATCCATTTCCAACATGAACGTTCCTCAGTTGTTAAGCCTGGTGTGAAAGAAGCCTTTCATGGATGAAAAATCCCCCTGGAGCAAAATATACAGCCCACAGTTTTCAGGCTGTGCTGTGTGAGCTGGGCACTGGCTTACCTGCCACAAAACCTGCTCAGCCACAGGGGTTTGAGGCAGATTACAGAGCTCTGAATTTGTTCTGATATAAAACCTGCTCACTTTTACATGTCTGCATTGACAAATGCCTCCCATGCCTCTGACTGTAACTAATAATTTACCACAACAGATAACAGGCCAGGGCAAGCAGGAGTGAGGTTTGTGAGGCTGCAGAGAAAGGGCTGGGCATCAGAGAGTGAGGATTTCCCACATCCCCAGCATGGTAAATAATCTCCAGTCTAATTCCACGGATTGCAGCAAAGGCTTCAACTCCACAGTTTATTAATTAAGATGTTTATCTTACTTACATTAAGCCTCAAATGTGCCTCCACTTCTTATAATCTCCATGGGGCTGCTCATCCCTGATATTAAGCAGCTATTTCAGTGCACAATCAGGGCATGGCTGGATAAATGGGTTCATTTGTTGATGGAATCATGTGAAATTCCTGCTGCCTGTCCTTCAGGTGAGATCCCTGGCTCAGAGGAGCTGCACCCCATGCAGGGATGGAGACACTGCAGTGGCTGAGGCTGCCAGGGTGGGTGACCCGGCTCAGCTCTGCCTGGGCAGCTGCCCACACACCCAAAAATGCCCCAGCCAAGGCTGCAGAAATCCTCACTCCACGTGGTTTTGAGGTTTGGAGGAAATCAAAGACAAAAGGAAACGCAGGCAGGCTCCGCTGGCGCACGGGAAGGCAAACAAACCCTGTGGCTTTTCTGACTTGTTTTTTTAGGGAGCTTTAAGAAAGTGTTTGCAGTCACTGGGAACAAATTCCTAGAAATGAGAAGCTGTTATTATTCCTAACGTAATGCCTTCGTGGGACAGGCCCTGCCACAGCAGAACTGTTCTCAGCCTGAGCTGGTGGGAGCCTTTCCCCTCTCCTGCTGCAGAGCCCAGCTCTCCTCCATGCACACCACAAAAAGTGCAGCACCACTTCTCTAAATCAGATTATTAATTTAGAAGCCTAATGAGGAGCTAGCTGAGGATGGGTTCAGTCCCATTTAGCCAGGCATGTTGTCAGTGCCTGAGGAGAGCAGCAAACCAGGCATTTTAAAATAGATTATTTCAGGCATTTTCCCATTAATGTGAGAAGGAAGGTGCTGGACTGTGGCACATGGCCCAAGGGCACTGAGCAGGGCTCATCTGGAGCCACAGCTTGGTGGATATCACCCCAAAACCCAAACCACTGTCTCACTAGGGAAAAGACAAGCAGGCTGTTCATTGGAAAGGAGGAGGGGGTTAAAATCTTCCCTGTTAAAATGCAGTGCTAAAATCTCAGTTAAAAAATGACAAAGTCAGGAAAAGCAAACGTTTAAAGTTGCAAAACCAACACGGCACATCCTGTTTGTTTTACAGCCACATCGCACATCCTGCATGTTTTATGGTTTACATTTTACAGCATAAACAGTCGTATATTAAGCTGCAGAGTTAACCAAGAGAAAAACACAGAGTGAAAAAATGCCACGTGCAAAGCCAGCAGCTCGGGATGGCTGTGGCAGCCAAACGGTGGCAGGGGTGGCTTCGTGTCACTGTTACAGAGAGAGCCCTGACACAGTTGTTTCATTTCATTTCTGTGGTGCTTCCCCCCTTCAGGGGAGCAGAGATGGGCTGTGATTAATAACAGCAGCATTAAAGGGTGCCGGGGAGCCTTTGAAGCTCACACATGTCTCAGTGGGGTCAGTAGGGTGGGGAGGGGGTCAGGGCCCAGCACGGGGCTGGGTTATCACCGAGTCCCTGTCAGGGCCCGGCTTTTGGAGGCTCAAAATCCGCAAAAAATTACAAACACTGGCAAAAATTCTGGATTTTTAGCAGTGTTTTAAGCTGGTGGAGTTCTCCTGCCTCTGAAGTCAACCTCCTAAAGGTCCAGCTGATTTAGCTGTGCCAGAATCACTCTTATCACACTTTCTGGACAGCTTTGGGAGGCATCAGGACACTGACTCCAAGTGAAAAGCTGCTCTTCAGAGGCTCGATGCACAATCATTTTAAGCAAGACAGATACATCCCTTCCCACTCTGCACCCTTCTCACAGCCTCCCTTGCCCTCCAAACTGCTGCTGCTTAAAACACCATCAGGTTAAACCCCACATTTGATGAAACAAATTAGATTCTCTTACCTTTGGTACAAGGAGGAGCTGATGGCACTAAACCTAGAAGGATTTTAAACTCTCTCTTCCCTTCCTCTCACCAAGGATGGTTTATTTTTACATGACTTTCAGCTCAAATTGTGCAGACCAGACAGGTCTGTGTTTTTATATGCAGTATCTGAGCACTCACTCTCCTGACAGGCTGCCAGGGCCCTTGGTCTGAGTTGTTAAATGCACTGGGGCAGATAACTGTGTGCTCCCCACCTCTGCATTCCCAATACACATGAATCAAAAATTTCCAAATAAAATACTTCATCTTTTTTAGGGCTGCCAAAGCCAGCTTGGAAAATCAGGAGTTTATGCAACCAGCTTCTGTGAGCTGCATGCACCACGTGCCAGGCTAAAAATCCCACAGCACTGCCCAGAAAGTTCCTGGGCTGAAAAGAAAACCTCAGTGGCATCTAGCAGGACACAACTGAGCCAGTCATGGCTGTGTTTCCAAGAGCAGGGGAAGCACACAGACCCCTTCCCTTTGCTTTAAACACTCTCCCCAAGCACAAAATAATGTTGTCCCTTATTATTAAATTAACGATTATTAACTGTGACATCCCAGACACAAACCCAGCATTGTGGGCCCACCTCCACCCAAAGCCCTTGCAGAATGTCTCTCTTACGTGTCCAAAGGGATCCAGGTGGTTGTTGGTGAGTTTGAGCTTCTGGAAGGACACCAGCTGCCTCATCCAGTGGGCTCCTGTGGCCGGGGAGTCGGGGTGCACGTACAGCCTGCCCGGCATGGCCGGCTCGGCCTTCCCAGCCACCATCCTGAGGACAGAGGGGACACATGGCATCACCCTGGCACATGGAAGAGCTTTTTGTCCTTGGACTCATCCCAGCAACCCTCCTGCCAGCCCTGGGGGGATGCACTGGGATAAGGGGAGTCAGGGAGGCTCCTGCTGCTCACGGGGGGTTTTGGGATTCTTGTTTCAGCATCACAGGCTGGCAGAGTAACCCCATCCCTGCTCCCACATGGGATTTCCTTGGGGCAGTGTCCTCACACGGGTATTGTGGAGACACTTTTCAAGGAGGAAAATTTGTCTGGGTTTTTGGAAGCCTTCAAAGAGCCTTCTGCAAAGGGAGATGGCCCTGCACAGCAGAAAGTACCTGTGGGCAGGAGCAGAACTGGTGTGGCTGCACCCTTCACAGCCAGGCAGGGCTCCCACAGCCTGTCCCAGTGGGAAGGGGCTGCTTCCCACTCTGGCCCAGCACTCTTCTGCAGCTCCCCTTGCCCCACACCACCACCAGCTCTCATGGACACAAGGCCCAGCCATGAGACATCATTTAATGGCAACGCCCTCATTACTCCACATTGTTCTCCTCTTATAAAACCCCAATAAAAGCAATATTACCAAAAACAACAGAAACTTTCCAGCAGCAATAAAAGGAAAAGGGGAAACAGCTCTAGGGCTGGCAAAAGCTAAATTAAACAGAGTTCAGGACTATCCATCATCTCGTGTTTAATGTCTGAAACACACAAAGTGGCCACCGTGGTGCAGAGCCCCTCAGTCCACTCCTCTTACCCAGCGGCATTCCGGGACAAAAGCACACGGAAAAGGGATTTTTTTTTTTTAACTGGAGCAGCCCTAATGTGCAAGTAAATAATTTCTGCTTTCTGGGATGTCACTGAGCTCGTTCCCTCTGAAATTTTCCATTGCTTTTCTCCAGGCAGCAGCCAGGGGAAGGGTTTGGGGAAACCACAGCGAATAGTGGCACTGAGGGAGGCTGCCGGGCATTTTGTGGGGGGAAATCAAAAGAGAAAACAACACGTTTCCTTTGTCAGAGAGCAAAAACCCCAGCTGCCTCTCGGGTAAGTAACTTTGCTTGGAAAGGCACAGGGAAGGGAAGAATAATAGAAGAGAATCAGGGCTCTGAGTAAACCACCCCATATTTCGCTTTATAGCTGCTCTCCTAAAAGCAAAATATTACTGTGGAAGAAAGGAATTTAGAACTTTTCTTGAGTCACATAGAGACCTAATTTTGAGGGCCAAAATGGACCATTAGATCATCCTGTCCAGCCTCTGGTACAAAGCAGGCTGTGGCTTTACCCTCCTACACTGCACATGGCCAGATAACCCATGCTTGGCCTAAAGCACCTTCTCCAAGAAAACTCCCCAGCCTAGAACTCTTTGGGATGGACAAGTCACCATCCCCAGCAGCACTTTTTTCCAGCAGTTAACCACCCAGCCTGTTAATAATATTTCATTTTATATTTGTCTGGTTTAAACGTCCAGCCCTGGCTCTTGTGTCCATCATTGCTCCAGCAAAGAGAGCTCTGGGATGTTGGCGTCCCTCCTGTGGGAAGGTGTTTCTGTCGGTTTCTAAGTTTGTACAACAAATGGTTGATCCAATTGCAAATTTCCTATGGAAAAGCATGCAAACAGAAGTGTTGTCTTACCATTTGTTGTCACAGAATTTGTAGCGGTGGTCGTCAGCCGGGACGATGTCGATCAACAAAATGTACTTGGTCTTGGGGTTCATTCCAGTCACTTTGACCTTGTAACTGGGAAACATCCTCCTTTGGGAAAGCAGAGGGTTACCACGTTAGGGAGGGATGAAAAGCACTGGAACTGATGGAAACTTGCAGCAGCAGCCCAAAAAGCAGATCCACCATCAGAGGGATTCATGTGAGGACATTGCTGGTTCTTGTTCATACCTGAATTAAATTCTCGTTCCAGAGTGTGTGCCAGTGCAAAAGTGGACAGAAATTTTGATAAGGGTATAGGGAGGGGGGCTATGGGCCAGATCCAGGAAAAGGAGGGTGCAGAGAGAGGTACAGAGGGGTCAACTCATCCCTGTTTGTGGGAGGCTTGGACAAGGAGCCCTTACTTCTACAGGAGGCTCTACCTGGCTTATGGCAGCACCAAAATTGCAGATTTCTTGCTGCTGTTCAAGGGTGTGAAAAGTCAGGAGACCTGACTACATTTCAGAGGAAACCAAGCGCAGGCTTTGTCATCCATACGATCCCAATATCCACCAGGTCCCATCTCTACCTACCCCTGTGTTCCCTCCAACAAACTGAGAACTCAGGAATAGTAAAGCCTGGGGGAGAAGAAGGGTTAAACCCTGTGGTGGTGCAGACAGGCTCCTCTGGCCTTCCTGGATTTCCCAAATTCACAGCACACCCATTAAACCTTGCTGGAGCCTGGAGCATGGCAGTTTCCCACCAAAATGTGCCTGTCCCACTGGCTCCAACAACCAACACCAAACTAGAGCATCCCATAAACCAGTGCATCACAGAGAACATTTACATGCCTTACAGGCCTAAAGACTCTTTGTGATATTAAATAATACCTTTTTATAAAGCTATGTGGCTGTGAAAACAGCAGATTCCATCCCAGCCCAGCCTTGCAATCCAAAGGAGAGGGCCCTAATGGATAGTGACACTGCCATGGGCTTCCCAATCCCTGGAGGCCGTGTCAGCAGCCAGGATTTGCAGGATTAGGCACTTCACATCCTCAGAATAACTATTTTCTTGGCTCCATCCTCCCCACCTCCTCCCCATCCAGTAAAAACACCCGAGTCAATAGAGCAAACTGGCTCACCACAGCCCTCCAGCCAGGACACAAAGTTCTCCTTCCCGTCGGCACAGGGGGATGGAGGATGAGAATTGCCACATCCTGGACTCGTTCTAATTACGTGAATTAAGATGGGCCCAAATCCTGATGTCATTTCTCCATCAGACATCAAGGCCACTTTGTCCCCCACTTTATCCCTCTTTTCCTGAGCTGGTCCAAGTCTGCAGCACCATTTTGTTGCTGCTTGGGGAGAAGGCAACAAAATGGGCCCTGTTCAAAATCGTTTCAATTGACTCTTTTAACCGCCCTGCATAAATTCCAGATGTTTACCATGTAATTAGCCTGGACTAAAAAGGGGTGGTTTAGCAATGTCCCTCTTTGATTTTCATTCATAAACTCTGCACTCCTCTTAACCTTGTCCTCCTACAGGTAAGCACCTGGGTAAATACAGTAGGACATTTCAATTTGTGAATACACAGCCCAATTCACACATTGAAAAAAATTGTATAAGGAATCCAATCTGAATGCCAAGATTTTTTTTTTAAATTGGGCCTTAAAAAGGAATTTTAAAAAAAAAAAAAAAAAAAAAAAAAAAAAAAAAAAAAAGAAAAAAAAGAGGATAAAATTATTAAAAACCATAAATGAAATGAACACAATTTGACAGTGTCATACCTGCACTGGGGATTTTTATAACATTGAGCTTCTGAATTTCTTTTTCCCTCAATCATTTCATTTACTGTAGAACATCCAAGCTGCTAAAGTAGCTGAACTGATATATTGTAAATGTTAAGTGCTTTTTTAATGGCATTTAAAATTAAGCTTCAGCATATGGAGTTCATATAGCATGGACATGCCTGAGTTTATAATGTTCTTTAGTATAGCCCTCTAAAATAAATACAAAGAGCCAAAGTACTACTATAATATATACAGCTGAAATTCTTTAAGGATAACAAATGGGGACTCACATCTGATTGAAGGTGTTGCTTAACTTGCAAACCACTCACTATCTCGCAGTGGTAGCATTGTACTCAGCAGTCCACAGACCCAGCTACAACCAAGTTTGCCAACTCTCCACATTCTTTTCCAGGAAAACATGGGTAGATTTTAGTAATTTGGCTGTGCATGGACATTTCATCATTATTATTAGCTGCTGCATTTTGGCCTTAAAGAAAAAATATGCGACTAATGTGCTGTCCAGGGACTTGTCAGTTTAATTTTCTTAATGAAAACATATTTCTCAACCCCTTGGCAGAGGCTCATTTAGTAAATATCTCCGCAGTATGATACAAACATGGGTTGTGCATCTCTGATGGGAAGGCATGACAAACCCGAGAGCTGGGGCCAAGGAAATGCAGTCATAGAGATTGAATTAAAAAGGAAAAAAAAAAAGCAAGAGACAGCACCTAATATCATGTCCTAGCCTTTATTAAATGTCCCACTTGAAAGAAGGGAGCAGAAACCCACGGTGGAGCCGCACCAGCCCTGCCCGGGAGCGAGGCCGTGCCTACAGTGGCTCTATAGAGCTCCCTGTCAGGCCTGGGAAGGGGCCAAAAACCTGCCTGCTTCCCCAAATTTACTACAGGTCAATGGAACTACTCACAGCCACGAGGAGCTGCAGCTGAGCAGCAGCTTTGCACAAGCAGCCCCTCTGGCAGGCGGTGCAGGCAGGAGCTCGGGCGGATGGGCGGCTCCGCGGAGGATGCTCGGCTCCGGCCAGCTCCTGCACAATAGGTTGCTTCATCATCCATTGCTCGGGGACCGGCAGAGGCACAAGAATCACCCAGTGCTGCAATAAAACTTGCCAAAGTCTTGCCAAGCTCTGGGAAAGCTCAGCCTGGCTTTGGTGGGAGGTCTGAAGCAAGACCCGGGCAGATCCCTGTTTTATCCACCCTCCTTCCCACACGGCTCCAAACCGGGGGAGAGCATCGCTGAGCAGAAACTGGGGACAGAAACTGGGAATTTGCACTCCTGGGAGGAGTGTGTGCAAGCAGGTGACATCTGATCCTCAGGGCACCTCCTGTGCCAAGGGCAGCTGCAGCCCTGCCTGGGCAAACAGGGCGGCTCGGTGAGGGCTCAGTGATGGCCACAAGTGCAGCACAGCAACACTCAAGTCTGGTGAAGTTTGAGCCACCAGTACTCAGGAGATTAATTGCAGCAATTTCTGGCCTCATCACATTTGTTCAGACCCAAAACCTGTTTGGACACAGTGTCCATGGGCTGCAGCAAATGCCCTGAATGTGCCAATGACAACACCACCCCTGGAACGGGGACGTCCAGCACTGGACCAATTTCCTTCCAATTTATACTCCTTTTTTTGAAAGCCACACCAGGTGTGTGTCCAACCCAGTAGCACACCTTAGGTGGAGGCAGCAGAGCCACTCAGGGAGCAGGGCCCACCAGCCACCAGCAGCCCCACAGCTGCCATGCCCACCCAGGGACCAGCCACGAGCCCTGGGAGCACCCCTGTGATGCACAAAGGACTCAGCACAAGCAGCCAAGCACCAGCCCCAACAGCCTCCAAAAACTGATGGGACTCCAGTTTTAGGCACATTCAATCCCATTTCTCCCTCCCTCCAGCTCCAGCCAGAGCAGAAGGGGCCATCCAGGCTCCTCAGCCCTATCCTGAGGGTCTCATGTGCCCCTCGAAGCTCTCTGCTGGGTGTAGTGGCTCTGCCAGGCACGTTCCTGTCCCACCCCTGCACTGGCAGGGACAAAGTGCTGCTGTGCTATGGCAGCAGCTCTCACTGCCCCTCACAAGGCAAAACTTAAAGCAGATTTTATGTTCACAGAAGAAAGGCACCCTCAAAAAAAGCAACCAGGACACCCCATGGCATTAAAATCCCATCCCCATCCATCACTGGGTGATGCCCTGGGGAGGGCAGAGGGGCTGGGGACCTGGGCAGTGGGAGCAGGGTTGGCATCACCAGAGCTTGGCACCACACTGCCACAGCCCCAGCTAAACCCTCCCTGCAGATAAATGTAGCAAAAACAGTAAAAGCCAGGAAAATAAACAAGCAGCACAATTCCACAGGCCTCCCAAGCTTCAAAGATGATGTGCTAGTGAATTATTTGTTCTGATAATGAAGCAGTCACTGCTTAGCTAAGTTTATGCTAGGCACATTTTATCTCTACATGATATTCACAAATTGTTTTAAAATGAACTGTTAGAATAAGCATCTCTTGTTTATTTATTTATACTATTACTATCCAATCCCCTTAACCGTGGAGCAGTTGCTGACATGGAGCCAAAGCTTCTATTATTGTTCAAACAAAGTTTAATTGATGTGTAATTGGCTGGTTGGATTTGGAAGGGAGCGATAAGAGAAAAGCTTTGCTTTTCTTTGGGGCAGCAGTTCCCAGCCTTTCAGGCTCTGCAGGCTTGGCCTCTCTGTGGGCATCTCACGTGTGTTTTAATGCCCAGATGAGCAGGTCTGGTTGATCCTGGAGAGATGGGTGGCTGCAAAGCTCCCATGCCCAGCAAAATCTTATTTTTTGGGCTGGGGATGGCAAACCAGAAAAGTGGAGAGAACCAGAGCTGATTGAAGAGCTCAAACACTCATCTGAACAGTGACTGTGCTGTGCCACATTGCACATCAGCAACAAACCCTCACCACCCTCCTGCTCACCAGGATGGAACCTGACCTCCCCTTAGATGCCAACACCATTCCTGATGGCCCTATGGATGCATTAGCTGGGAAGGGATGTCTCTGACTAGCACAGGGCAAGCAGGGAGTTCAAACAGTATTTCCACAGAGAAAACTGCATGGAACCAGGACACCTGAGCAACCCAAGCCATGCCCTCACCAAAGGCTGCCAGTGCTCTCTGAAGTCCATGGATTTACCCAGATTGGTGCTCACTGCACGTCCCTGAGATCTGAATGGTCCTTCAGATACTGCTGAGTGCTTTCTTCTGTCCTTCCAAGGGGGTAAAAACATCCCCAAGCACTTCAGCTCAGCAGCTGAAATTCTATTTTTTAAGACAATAAGACAAAGATTTCCAAAGACAAAGAGAGATGTTACAATCCTTGCTTTTGGGATGATCAAGTAAAGCAGTGACTGGAGTTTTGGAAGCTCTCGTGCTGTGCTGCCTGTGGCAGATCAGGTTGTGAAAGGATCAGAAAACAATTTCTCACTCAACATCTTGGCTAACAAGCCATGTCATGGCTGAGCAACCTCCTCCTCAGAACCTGCTGGGCATGCTGAGATGCCTCCAGCGATGCTTTCAGAACACCAAGGCAGGTGACACACCTGCATCCCTGATAACAACAAATGTGGCCCCAAATTCTGCTTAAGATTTGGCCATGGCTGCTTGAGGATGCTTCTCCTTGTCTTCATTGTTAGAAGGGAAAAGAATGGTGTGCAGAGGCTTCAAGAACTATGTCTCCATTCTGATGACCTTTCTTCATTTTTTTCTGATTTCCCTTCTTTCGACAAGTATTTCTTCCACTGACTTAACGCATCTTTAAAAAGAATATTCTCCAGGGCAGATTAAAACAAATTTGGGGATGTCAGCTGTTTCTTTTAGCCTTTTAAATGGCATTTCCTTTTTGATAGATTCTTGCTTTCAGAAAATACTTTAAAGAGATCAAAGAGTTTTTCAACAGGGTCCCATTTTCCCAGTGTATCCTAACCCTCAGTCCCTTATTTCTCTTATCACCCACGCCACTCCGTTATGACGCTCTGTATACAAAGTAAGAGCAGTTAACTTTGAAGTGCTGGATTAGCCCATGCCAGATCCTTGCCTCAGAATAACAAACAATACAGGTTCAACAGGAGTTCTCATCAGTAGTTCATTTTTCAGCCCCAAATTCACTGTCACTAACACAAGCAACATTGAACTCTCAGTCTATGGGCAGATAGCAGAGATTTATCTGGTGGCAGGACCATGACCTAGTGATGAGAAGGTCAGACAGTTAAGGGATTTTTATATTTTGGAATGGCGAGGTTGTATTTTTTCCTTCTGGCTAGCACATCTAGTTTTTAAATAAAACATTGTTTCTCACATACTTGAGAACTTGGTGAGCTGGATGGCTGCTTTCATGGTCTAGAAACATTTCCTTTCTTTGCCCCATGGTGACTCGAGGCACGGGCAGGCTCCTGGCCATGGGTTTGCATCTCTGGGCTTTCATTCTGCTGCAGCACAAGTTGAGCAGAGAAGGTCCCATCGTGCAGGAGGATGGGAGAGGTGGTGCCAGCAGCACCAGCAGCACAGCACAAAGGTGCCTCAGAGAGAACCTGGGCAAGAGCATGGTCACCAACAGCATTTCAGGGCAGGTTTGCTCCCTCTCCAGCCCAGCTCCCTGAGGCAGCCTTGGCAGTGCTGGAGCCACAGCCCTGGTGTCCAGGAGCCTTTGGGGCAGCAGCAGAGCTCCAACAATGGTTGGGACCTTCCCCAGCTGATCTGGGCTTGACCAAAGCCTCCCCTCACCGTGCCACAGCTCCAGCACAAGGACAAGCAGGGAAAGCTTTGGGAACAGCCTTAACTGTGAGCATCCCATGTCTTTAAAAAGCAGGGATGGCTGCTTGAAGAGAGAAGTGTATCAGGAACCAGACTCCCATCCCTGCCCTCCTCGGCGTGCACAAGCTCCGTCCCCCTTGCCAAAGCTGTCGACAACTTTAGCAGCACAGCCAAGAGCCATTGGAGCTCACTCCTGCTTTTTTCTCTAAAAGTTTGCCTGAACAGGATAATTCCAGGACCCCAAATTTAGGAGCAAGCAGATCAAACATTCCTCAAATATCTATTTTATTTCTATGTTTTAAATTGATGGCTCACATTCCTTCGTTGATCTCGGATATTAAGGTTTGCTTTTGGATCAAAAACCATCAGCAGAAATTCTTGTAACTGCCTCAAAAGATTCTGGACAAATATTTCCCTTTAATTGTAATGAGAACTGGGCATCCATATGCCCTACAGAGCCATGGAAAATTTAACTTTTAAAGGATTATTCACACAGGAAAGCTGAACCAGCTTAGCCAAAGCATTTATACTTCTTCAGACCTTGATGTCCTAAAAACTAGTTTTATTTTGGTTTACTAAAGTTGATTGGTTGGTTGGTTTGGTTTTGGAGGAGTTTTTGTTTGTTTTAACACACACACATATATATATAAATACACACACACGGGAAGGTTTGTGAAGAATTATTTCCAAAACCAGGCACTCACAGCTCGCTGTGGGTGCTGGATTCATTCCCCCCATCCCTGCAAAGCGCTGCAACCGCGCTGTGAGCAGGGATGGGAACAGGGATGCTGCAGAGGGAACCGGGATGCTGCAGAGGGAACCGGGAACCGGGATGCTGCAGAGGGAACCGGGGACCGGGAACCGGGGACGGGGACCGGGAGCGGCCGCCCCGCCGGGGCTCCGCGGAGAGCGGCTGCTCAAACAACGGGATTCCCTCTGCCTCCCGAAAATCCTGCCCTGCAAAACGCCCCTGGAGATGGGCAGCGCCTAAAGGGATCACCCGTGGCCGCTTTTCCTCTCGTTCCCCTCCGGTTCGGGCAGCCGTGGGTACCCAGCTCTCCGGGCAGCGCCGGGGACGGGGAAATCTTTCAGCCCTTTAAAACCATCACCAGAAAATCCTCCGGAGGAGAAATCAGTAATTAGAGCAAACCTCAAAGAGGAGGAAGGGGAGGAAGGCTCTGAGTGATGGAGCCGGCGCCCATCCCGCGGGCGCTGCCACGGGCGCTCTGAGGGATCCGAGCGCTTTTCTAAAAAGTTCAGGGAACTTTGCTAACATAAACTTTTTATCTTTTGATGATCCTTTTAATATAAAATAATCTTTTTTTTCCCCTCCCACAATGAAGCAGTCGGACATTAAAAAGATAGCGAGTGCATTTTAAAGATGTTTCCACTTTATAAATCAAACTTTCTTGGCAACAACATGATTTCTATTTCAATGCTGAGCTTGCTGTGTTCTCCTAATATCTCCTACAGATCAGTCCTAAGAGGGAGTAATAATCCCCTAAAGTAATTCTCAGCCCTAAATTCTCGATAATTTATAGTTGGCTCGTTCTGTGGAGCTCTACAAAGAACGAAACAAATGACTCTCCCTTTCCCCCCCAACCAAGTTATCAATATTTGCCTTGTTTATACCAAAAAAAGCTATTTTACACCATTGCCATGGAATTAACGCTTCCGCTGAGCTTTATATTTCCTCTCCATTGAGTGAACTTGTCATTAAAGTCACTCGGGTTTTTTTTGTTGTTGTTTGAAATTTAAAAATCAGGCTTCCATTTCTTTTCGTTTGTGCCCCTTGAGGTCAGACAGACCTACATTTAAGTGATTTCAACTAACGGCATTCAGGGGCATCTCTGTGCCTGCTGGGAGGGGGATTAGAGTCCTGATTAGTGCCTGCAATTAGCCGCTTTCCGTCTTTCCACACCCCCCCAATGCTAAATGCAAGCGCACACAAATCTCCATTAACCATCGTTTTTTTAATTGGCTCAAGAGGAGGTTTATTATTGCGACTCTCTATTTAAATAGCCTGGATAAAATAAAATCTGCATGAAGTAATAATTTTCATTTCGTCCTTTGCATGGGGATTAGCAGCAGACTGCAGCTCGTGGGCTGCCCTGCTCTCAGCACGGCCACGCGTGGCACCGCTGTGAACCGAGACTCCAGGCACCAGCATTTAAGTTGTTCGATTTTTCGGCCGTTCTTATGTTAATTATTTTGTGTATTTTTGCTGTCGGTGCTGAGGTAGAGCTCAGCCCGGGCCGGGGAACCGAGCCGGTCCCGGGGCTGCGGGGCTGTGCCTCGCTGCTAAAAACACCGATAAAAGCCCTCGTCCTGTATTTTGACACCATTTGCAGCTGAACCAAATGAAAAAAAAAAAAAAAAAGGTTCTTTTGTTTTGTTTTATTCAGCAGCATTTCAGCCACTTCTTTCATTATCTTTTTAAATTCAAAACTGTTCTTAAAAATAAAATTAATTCTTTTAGCTCGATGGCGCTGCACTGAATTTCGCCAATGGAAAATTTGGCTCAGATAAAGTAAAAAACCCAAGTTTTTGTACATCTTGTGGTCTACGCCTCATCCCACCTCCTGAAAGGTGCACTGCCAGCTCCACCGGACAAGGAATGTGGGACTGAGCCCTGTCCATATGGAGCTGTTTAAACAAGCCACGTTAAGGCTTACAGAGAGATAACATGCACGTTTGGGATGCTTAGGGTCTAGAATTTGGTACAGATATTACACGTCTCCACAGGCACACTCAGATACTATAAATTAAGGGTGAAATATCTGAGGTCTTGATCCCCTCATCTGAGCTGACTTAGGGAGCAGACTCGTCCAAATGAACCCGGCGCTTCCCATCAGCAGACGCTGCAGAACAAGCCCTGAGATTTTATATGCCAAAATAAGGTGTGAAAAGGACAGAGTTACCTGCACCATCACTCCATAAACAGCCACATAGCAAATAAATTGAAGATTCCTGGGACATACATCCCCTCTCCAAGGGGAATAATGGGAATTTCTTGCTTATTAAGAGTCCAAGTTGCCTACAGCGAGCAGCTGCTGCGCAGAGCAGCATTGCTGGGATGGAGGAAAGCAGAGGGAAAGAGCTCATCAACCCCAAAAATCCAGTGCCGAGGGTTGGGTTCTGGGTCTCACCGCGTGAGCAGCAAACGAGAGAAAAGTCACACACACCCTCCACGAGCACCCACGGCTGCTCTGCACGAAGGATCAGAGACCACAGAGAAATAAATACTGCACAGAAATTATTTGTGGTTTTTTTCCCACTGTTTTCTCCCCGTTATTTGAGTGTCTGGCGGCACAGCTTGCTAGCATGGTGTAAAACAAGCAATCGGAGGGCAGAAGCACTCAGCCGCGCTGGAGTTAAATGTTCATGCCTCGATTTTTCCTTCCCAGCAGCAGCAGCGAGGTGAGCCCGCTGCCGCAGAAGCCAAGGGCAGATACTTTGGTACCCACAGTGACACCCGGCTAATTTTCTTGGGAATTAGCTAATTCCCGAGCCGGTGATGGTCTGAGGTTTAATTCTGACTCTTAATTTTCTGACATTTATTCTGCCATCTCCCACTAGAGCAGCACGGGAGACCTGAGCAGAGGCAGGGCTGAGTTCTCTGGGCAACCGAAACCTCTGAGGCTCTGGTCTCCCTTCCTGGGTGTGCACACTGAGGGGGCTTTGTTTTCATAAAAATAATTATTTGTTTGCAAGGGAAAACAGATTTTTTTTTTTTTTTACCCAGAAGCGGCACCCATTTCTCTTTCAGTTTTGAGATTAAAAGAACCTTTGCACTGCTAAAACTTTGGTCCCAGCACAGGTCTTAGTGCACGGCACAGAAAAGAGAAGGGGGTTTGCTTTGTGGGGAAAAAATCCAAAACACCATAATTATGCTAATTTCCTAATTAAAAAATAATTTTAAAAAAAATTACCAGAGAGAATCGGGACTAAATGTTCCAAACGACTCCACAATATTTTTTTGCATTTACATTCCAACTGCCATACTTAAACACATGTACAGTTTACACTGAAAAAATGATCTTACTTAAATCTGCAATCACAATAATATTTTTTAAATGCTACTGACTGTACCAGCTCTGCAAAACATAGTCTTGGCAAACAGGACATTTCACAGAGATCAGAAGCAATACATGTTTCCAGGGAATTTTCACTAACCTGCCTGCTTTGGTTATTATCATTTCCGTACCAGCTTCATGAAATTTCTTCCATAGCTCCTTCTCATGGAGATAGACTTTGATATTTTCTATTGTCTGTAAAAGAATTAAGATCATGAGAACAGCAAGAAACGATGGAGAAAACCTGCGAGGAGGGCTGGGAAGGGCTGGGGTTTTGGGGCTCAGGGCCCGCGCTGCAGCCGAGGCTCCGGGCGAAGCCACCAGCCTGTGCGGGAGGAGGACGGAGTCTCAAAAATTCCGCTGTTCTTTGCCAAAAATAAAAGAAACAAACGGAGGCCGGTTTTAATTGCAGACTTTCACAACCAGGCAGGACACTGCGGCTAAATGGAAATTTTTTTTCTTTTTCTTTTTTTTTTTTTTCTTTTTCCTAGGGCAACAAAAAGTCTGTTGGGGTAGACTCGCCCTAAGCCTCCCAAAAACCGGGGCCAGGAGCATCCACGTCCAGGGTTGCGCTTTGTGCGTTCCGCGGGATGCCGGGGACATCGCATCCCGCGCGGAGTGAAGGCACAGAAGCCGCGTTTTATTTAGGGATGGAAAACCCCCAGTGAATTCCCCGCCGGGCCGCAAGCCCCGGGAGGAGCGGCGGCGACTCCGCCACGGGTCGGGCCCTGCCGGCCGCGGCTTTCAGTGCTCGGATTCGCCCTTTACCGACTTACACACCGACGGCGGGGCACGGCTGTGGACAGGGAAAATAAAATGATAACAATAAAAAATAAAACCGAAGAAAAGTGAAGAAATACGAGCTTTCCCCTCAATCCCTCCCCGTGTCGTAGCCGGGGGAGATGCGCGGTGGCGGGCCGGGCTGGTGGCGGGGGTGAGGCGCAGCAGGGCAGGACGCGGGGCCGGACGGAGCGTACCTGCTCGGGGTCGGGGAGCTGCGGGCTGCTGAGCGGCGTGCTGCTCCCCCCGGCTACGCCGAGGACGGGGGAGCCGGCGGAGGTGTCCGCATGGCCGGGCGCGGGGGCTGTTGGAAACCCTTCCTCGGTTTCAGACAGGCTTTTCTCCTGGAGCATTTCCTTGGGGGAGAGAGGCGCAATGTTAGCTCGCGGCACCGGGGGCCACGTCCAACCCCTGCCCCTCGCCCAGCCCCGGGCACAGCCACCTGCGAGCTCAGGCCCTCCCGGCCCGGCCCGTGGTCGCTTCTCGGGCGGCGGCACTCGGCGACACTGGGATGTGACACCGTGGGCCCCGGGGGAAGCGGCTGTGCCCGGCAGAGCCGGGCCAGGCCCGCCAGCCCCCGCGGGGGAGCCGCCCACGCGTGGCTGCGCTCTCGCTTGAGGCCAGGGCAGCTCACGTCTGATGTGGCCGCAGGCCCCCAGCCCCGATTCTTTCTCCTCTCCGGTACCCGTCGGGAAGGGCAGCCCGGCCCGGTCGGTCTCTCTGCCCCGTCCCGTCGGGGCTGAGGGGGCTCCTCGACGAAGCGCTGCGGCGGAGCCGGACGGTGTAAACAGGAGGAGTGCTGGGCTCCGAGATAAAAGGGCCCCTCTTAAACTTGGACGGAGACTGGGAAAAGCCAATAAAGATAAGGCCTGACAGCTCCGCCGGGGCTGCCGCGCATCAACGCCGACTTTTACAGCGCGGAGGGACGCGGCCGCCCGCCCCGCTTGACGGACAGACAGACAGACAGACGGACGGGCAGCGGAGGCGCGGAGGGGGAGCAGCTCCGAGGGGGCTGCGGGGTGCCGGTGCCGGGGACCGAAACCGGCGCTGGCCGCGGACCTGCGGCCCCCGAGAGAGCGCTCCTGAGCCCGGCCCGCAGCCCCGGTCTCTGCCCCGAGCCGCCAAGGCCCAGCCGCTCTTCGGGACAGCGGCCGTGCAGGGGGAGAGAGGGGCTCGCACCCCGAACTGCAGCTCCAGCAGAGCTCCGGTGAGAGCGGGACTGGCACCCCGAACTGCAGCTCCAGCAGAGCTCCGGTGAGAGCGGGGCTGGGACTCCCAGCTCCATTCGCACCAGAATTCCAGGGAGAGCTCCCGCCGAGGAGCAGGACAGCCAGCCCGGCTTGTGTGCCAGCGGACACACATACCCCAGTGACCAGCCGCAATCCTCGGGACAGAGAGCACCGAGCGAGGAGCACGGTACGGGACTCAATGCCCCGAGAACTCCACCGGTCCCTCCGCCCGCCTCGGGGTGTCAGGACGGGGCGGCCCCAGCCGAGGCGCGGATGTGTCCCGGCGTCCCACCGCAGAGCGGAGCCGGGTGACCAGGAGGGCACAGGTGGGAGGGAGGTGTCCGCGGCGAAGCCCGAGGGCAAGGCTCCAGCCCCGGACCGGGACCGGTGCTCCCGGTACGGAGCAGGTTGGCTGCCGGGGAGCAGCAGGGAGCAGCGGGAAGGCTGGCGGCGGTGTCCCGCCCCAGGCCGGGGCTCGGCGGACTGCAGGGAGCCCCGCACCCTGGGACCCCCCGCTCCCTCCCGTCCTTCCCCGCGCACCCCGGGAACTCACACGGCCGTCCGAGGGGCAGGAGGCGCAGCGGGGGACTCCGGGCTTGGCCTGGGGGCGGCTGCGGCATGAAGGGCATCCGCGGGGTGTTCAGGCCGGGAGCGGCTCCGCGGCCCCCGATGGCAGCGGCGTGCGGAGCATCCCCCGCTGCGCGGATTCACTTTCCCTTGATCTCGGCGGAAAATGTTCCATAAAGATCCACTTTGGGGCCTTTCGACTCCCTCCCTCTTTGTCTCCCCCCCCCTCCCTTTTCCTTCCCCTCCTGTTGCTGACGTTGCCGCTGTCAATCACATCCCCTTACACCGACTCTGGCCCGCTCCGCCCACCGGCGGGGGCAGCGGCCGCCCGGCTCCCGCACACCACACCCGGCCGCGGCCTTCCCCGGCCTGCCTCGGCGCTGCGCCGGGCCTGGCGGCGAGCGGAGCCGCTCGTTGCTCCGGGAGGAGCCCGGGGAGAGGGGACATGCTCGGCACCACCGGCCCCTCACAACCCCGACGGTCCTGGGGCTCCCCGCTGCCCGCCATGGAGCCGAGCAAGGCCGGGGCTGCAGCGGAGGGCATAGGCCGCGCTTGGAAGGGCACCCGGCTCGGCGGGACTCCGCGTCGGGCGCCGGGGTAGCCCGGGAGAGGTGATGGGGAAGAGCTGGGATCACGCCTGGGCAGGGGTCCCGCCTCAGGAGGGGCCCACAACCCCCGTGGGGTTCCCTGACCCTGCACTGCAACCAAAGCATCCATGTCCGCCAGGCTGCGGCCTGCCTTCAGTTGCGAGTCTCCCTGCGCGCCCGGGGACGAGGACAGGGCTCACCCTTCTCTGTCGCGACAGAGAGCCCTGAGCCTTTCCACAAGGCAGGCAGGAGCTGGGCGGCCACAACAAAGTGATGGCCAGGCCAGGCCGTCAGGGCCGCTCCGAGGTGAGGGCGGCAAGGGAAGAGGCCCGTGACACCACGCGCTGGAGCTCCCTCACCCTGCGGCACGGGCACCGCCTGCTCGGAGCTCCCACCGCCAAGCTAAACCCCCAAATCAGGAGGAGAGCCCTTGCGGGAGAGTTCCCGAGTGCTGTCGCGACTCAAAGGGCCACTTCAGCTCGGCTGTCGCGATTACCAAGCCACACACACGCTCCCCTCCCTGCGCTGAGCCGCCCCTCACATCCCAACCGCGCCCAGGCCGCCGCGCGTACATAGGCCTGTCGCGACAGCTCCACCTCTGTGCCCCGCGCTATGTCGCGACAGCACCAGGCTCTGCGTTTCTCCGTGCCCCCCGAGCCCCTGCTCATCCCCTCCGCGCCCTTACCCGAGCCGGGGGTCCCGGGCGGGCGCCGAGGCGCCGCTCGCTCCCGCAGCGCCGGGCTCACAGGGACCCCGCCATGGGCCGGTGGGGCTGCGCGGGGCAAGGGTCTTATCGGGGTTTTCTTGAAAGTGAATTTAAACCCAAACTCACTCCCACCGTCACGTGGTGCCGAAATTGGGAACAGGAGCAGAATAAAAAGTAAAGTGGGGTCAACCTCGTAATGAACCTTTTCCCCACTCCTACAAAAAAAAAAAAAAAAAAAAAAAAAAAAAAAGGAAAAAAAAAAAGAAAATAAAAAAAGGAAAGGAGGGAAATAAAATAAATAAATGAAAGGGGGAAAAAGGACCCGAACGGGCCGGGAGATGCGAGGCGAGCGGAACTCGCGGGAGCCAGCGGGATGGGGCAGGTGAGACCGGGCCGCGGCGGGCCCGACAGGGCCGGGGCGTGAGGCGACCCGCGACCGTCCTATCCCGCACGGACCGGGCCGGGACTGACAAGGGGCGAAGGGTGAGGAGCCGTCCCGACGAGGGGCAGCGAGAGGCCCGGCTCAGGCAGGGCTCCCGGGAGCGCCGCTCCCGCCGCTGACCTGCCCCTCTGGGTTCCCCGCCGGTTCCGCAAGGGGCCGGCCCGTGCCCCAGCCCCGCGGCCACCGCCCCTCGCTTGGACCGCTCGGTCCCGCCGCCGGTTCCCACCCCCGGGCCGGGCTCTCCCCGCTGGCTTTGGGACCGGGGAGGCTGCCGAGGGTCGGGCTCCACGGCAAGGTGAATTCTGGTGTGACTCTGCAGCCGGGACCGGGGGCTCGGCTTTGTCTGGAGGGGGTTTCCCTTCAGCCCTTCCTCCCGCAATCGCGGCAAGGGTTCAGCCGGCCGCTGCCTGAGCTTCCCGACCTTAAATGCAGTTTTCCCCCTTGAACAACAACAAAAAAAAGGGCGGAGGGGCAATCCTAGGTGGCGAGGATTTAATGAAAGTAAATCCAGAGACTCTCAGGCCTGCTTCCAGCCTCACATTTCCCGTCGGTGCGTACGGGGATGCAGGAGCGGTGGGGTCGGGCCCATTCCCGCCGTGCGGCCCCGGTTGAGCCCGGCCGCGCTCGGCTCACCGTGCCCTGAGCCCGGGCAGCACCTGCCCGTAGCGGGCTCCGGGGCCGGTTCCTCCGGGATTGCACAGATTTCCTCATCCCCCGAGCACGGGGACGGGGCCGACACGGTGAAACGTGTCACCGAGGGGTGAAACGTCCTCTTCGGACGGAGCCCCCGGCTGCGGCAGCTCCGTGCGCTCCCCGAAGGCTGCTGCAATTGACGGCGAGGCGAAACCAGCCCGACTGTCATCACCCGGCAGATAAATGGCCGGATCCCCGACGGCAGGGTGGCTCCTATTCACGGCTCATCAACGCCGAGCCAAGGGAGCAGTGGGAGGATAAGCCCCGCTCGCAAGGACCAGCGCTCCAAACCACTCATCACTGTCACCGAGCTCGCTCATGCCTTGGCCCTAAACACCGGCGATTAATAAAAGTTTACTGTCGCTTATCTCCGAAGTTACACTAAGTCCGCGGGCCGGGGAAACCCGAGTGGGATCCGTCCCGCGGGATGCTCCAGCGCTCTTCCAGCCGCTGCCCCTTTCCGTGGCTCTTCTTCCCCCGAAGGAAACCTGCTTCTCTTCCCCCCAGGAAAAGCTGCCAACCACGACGGAGACGAGGGGAGAAGCGAACCCCGAGCCCGCACCCGACGGAACCGCGCGGCCCCGACGGCGGCGGCTCAGAGCCCCGAGCGAGGCGGGGGGAAAGGCAGGAGCGAGCCTCGACCGCGTGGGTTGGCGTAGATTTACTGACTTGAGAGGAAACTCACCGGTTTACACAGCTGAGAAGGGTTTGAATGGATGAGTACTGAGAAAAAGTTGCCGAATTTGGCCAGTAACAAGGCTGGAAGAATGGAAGGCTGATACTGAGTTATGCACGGGCTCGGGAGGAATTACACAGCATCAGAGTCTTGTTTCTAAACAGCGACAGTGCCAAATTTCTAATAACTGTGTAATATGCTTATTTATACCATACAAGGACTTACAAACCTCATTGTGCATAGCAGCTGGGTCATATTTCTTTACCCTTCCATTCCTCAGGCTCTTTTGCCAAGAGACTGGTACCAAACACTTCTAGGCTGAAAGGAAAACACAAAATTTAATCGCAAAGAAACGATGACAAGGAAGCGTGGGTAAGATACGGGCTGACGTGCAGCCCTTTAATCTTAAGCATCTGCCTAAAATAGATCCACTAAGGGGGTATTGGAAATATGCACGGTTTGAAATGCAAGCGATTCTCTGCTTCTAAATCGTTCAGCCCAATTATCCACATGTATTTCCCTGACCTGGGCACGTTTGTAGGCTCTAAGGCTTTGTTTTAAACTGTTAAATAAATATTTTAACGAATGTTTTAAAACGTTGTAAACGAATGTGCTGCTTAGTCTCGCACCAAGCTTCACTGGAACCGGGTAAATCAAACGAAGAACCATATTCCGATTTGTTTTTAAATATTTGGAGGGGGGTATTTGTTAATTTTATCCCAGAGTACCAAGTGTACTCACCCGTCATAATTTCAAACAAAGCTATGCAAGATGCAGCCCGGAAATATTAAACCTGTATCCAGATATAATTAAACTATGAACGAATATTCACGTATGCAGACTTTTTTTAAAACTTAAATATTTTAGAAATAAAAGCTATCACTTGTGGAATTGGTTCAATTTTTTAACTAATCCTAATTTTGTCCAAATGTTCTAGATTGTTTTTTTAAAAATAGGATCCTTTTTTTTTTTTTTTTTTTAAGTAGCATCTAAAAAACTATCATTTCAAATGAATTGCACATTTTTTGCAGGAAGAGATTTTACCATGAGCTTGGCAAAGTCTTTGTAAGAATGAATAGTCCAGAGATCACTGCCCTGCTGAGCATCAGGCTGAGCTAGTCCCCAGTGGTATTTCCCAGCCAAAGCTCTGATTTAACTTCAAGATTTACATACATTAAAAAAAAAAATTAAAAAGAGCTCCATCTATTTTGCAATAACTTTTTTTTTATTTTAATGAAAAGAGCCCTAAAGCTACAACATGCTGGAGGATGGGAGCAGGCAAATGGAGCTGGAATGGGAATGATGGTTTAAAAAATAAAAGGAGAACAAAGCCCAGAGCTCAGAGCACGGTGAATTCTCTGCAGCCTGGCTTCCAGTGCCACAGCAGCCCCAGCTCTGCTTCCTGCACCCACCAAACTCTGCTGTGGGGTGGGGTCTGAGCAGGGCATTGGCACGGGATGGGGGCTGAGCAGTGCCACCACTGCTGTGCCACTCAGAGCAGCTCAGTGCCTCTGGTCACACCATCCCTGCCGAGGCCTGGGGGACAGCCTGGGACAGAAGGGACTCGGGTGTGGGTCAGGGTGGCAGCCAGATGTGTGCATGGAGAGGGGACAGCAGCTCCAGGACAGCTCAGTGTCCTGCAGGGACCTCGGTGGAGCGGGAGGAGGACACTGGAACCTCCTGGGTGAAGCTGCTCTGGAGCACCTGGGCTGGGGGCAAAAAGGAGAGGCACATCAATCCAGCAAGGGACAGCACGAAAATCTCTTGTCACAGGCAGGAAGAAGAGAGGAGAGCCTTGTCTTAAACCTTGCATCAGAGCAAGAAACTGCCCTAAGGTATTGCAAATGCAGGCCAGTACCCTGGCAGAGCAATGTTTTGTGGTTCTGCACAGAGTCCTTGGCATCACCCATCCGTCACCGTGCAGGGATGAGGGACTGGCAGAGTCCTGCCCAAAGTGATTATTCAATTTGTGCTGGGCACAAGGAGGAGGTTATTGCTGTGGGAAATCACTGTCCTCCAGGGTAAACAGAGGGAAATGCTGGTCTGGCTGAGAAATTCCCAGTGTGAGGAATGAAGGCAGCCAACTGCCAGCTCTGTCTCTGCCCTGGAGCTGGGCATAGACGCTGTCCAAGCCCCCACTGTGGCACAGTGTGATGATCTGACAGAGCAACCAGAGCCAGTGGGGCCAAACAATCTTGTTCAAACATCAGAGCCCCCTCAGGGGGCAGAACCCCTGACCCACAGCCTGAGCAAGCAGCACAGCAAACCCTCCACCCACCAGAGCCTGCTGCTCCCTTTGGCCAGTCCCTTTCCCCCATGGTGCTGCCCAGAGGGAATCTTTCCTCTTTCTCCCTCATCCAGGGCTGGACCAAGCATGGCAGAGGGTCAAAACAGGGCTCAGCACTGCAGCTATGGAGAGGGAACAGAAAACACTAAGCCAGGAGCAAACAGGGGCCCTGGGGGACTAAACCCTTGCCAGAGAGCCGTGCATCACCCTCCCAGAGATCAGTCCTGTCCTGAGTCCTGGCTAAATCACCCAGGGCAGGTTTAGGGGTGTGAGGCTTTCAGAGATGGGAAGGCAGCCGGGATTTCAAAGGGCAGAGGGGAGCAGGGGGCAGCAGGAGCTGGAGTGCAGAGGCTGGAGCAGAGGCACAAACACTCATCCGGATGTGGAGCTGTGGGGAGGAGGCAGCACAACAGGATGGAGGAAGGCGAGGTGAGAGAGAGGCAGATGAGAGCAGAGAGGAAGGGAGTATGGGGGTCTGGGGAGCAGGAGGTTGGGGAAAAGGGGCCACTCTGGGGAAGGGTTTTGCTTCAAGGGCAGCACACATCACCAGCCAGCCTCTGGGATGTGGCAGCTTGCTCCCTGCTCAGTCACATCCCTCCCATGCCTCCATCCTACTCCCGGGACAGTGATGTGAAACACATTCCTTGGGCTGCAGTGGGGCAGGGCCAGGCCTGGGACAAATGCTCTTCTCCATTTTGGGGATTTTCCTCTCTGCCCAGGGAGTGGGTTTGCTCTGAAAACAGGGCTCAACCTTAGGGCTGCTGTTGCCCCCCAGTGAAGGGACAAGAACTGCAAAAAGGCTCCACATTCCCATTCCTGGGGAAGGTTCTCAACAGAAGCAAACAGGAAGGGAAAGGACAGCCAACTGGGATGGGGCCCAGAAGCAGGGAATTTCCTCCTGTTGGGACATGACTTGCTGTGGGACCCCAAATTTGCTGCAGGTAGAACGAGGGAAACTGGAGAGAGGAGAGGGATGAAATGCTGGAGCAGCATCTGCCCCTGGCTCCAGCAAGGAGAGAAAGGATGGCTGAGATTCATTAAATAAAGAGAAAGGAAAACCTTGCTTAAGGAGCTGTCTGGGAAAGGGGCCATTTCAGGCCTGCTGTATACAAGCGCCAGTGATTTGGGGCCAGAACAGACAATTGCTAAAATTTCCTCCAGGCTCCGCTGTGCGAGGAGCTGCTCTCAAGCAAAGGAGTTACAGAAAATTGTGGGCAGCTTACTGATGCTTTTCTGCTTGGGTTCTGCTTTTCTGCTGGCTCCATCGGAAGGGAAGAGAAAAGGTCTCTCAAATTAGGACTTTTTTTCTCACACAACAGCTCAGAGCACTGACCTGGTGGTGCAGAGAGGATGAGGCAGCTCCTGCTGCAGGAAGGGCACAAGCGTCTCACCATGCAGTGGGAACAGAGAGAGGGATGGAAAAGGGATTTCATGATCCTCAGGATCAGTCTGCACCTGTCATAAACCAACAGGGTGAAATTTGGGAAGAAGCAGGAGCAGTGGGGACAGCAGGAGCTGTTCTCTTGGAGAATGCTTGTGTCACTGAACTCCAGCACAACTACAGAGAATCCAGGTGCTTCTGCCCCTGCCATTCCCTGCTCTGACCTGGCAGCCAGGCAGGGAAGAGAGCAAAATGGGCTCTGCCCCAAACCCCAGCCACTGCTCCACCACCAGAGCATGGATCCATGCTGGGCTCTCTCACCTTGCCCCAGGTGATGAGGCTGCTGAAGGTGTGCCAGCTGCTTAAGGGGCTGGCCTGGCTTCTTTGGGACATCCTCAAGATCATTGCCCACCTCTGACAAGTGATGTTCATCCATTTCCATGCTGGTGAATGGCTGGAAAATGCTTGCCTGGGTTGGGAACATCAACCTGAGGACCTGTGGGGTCCAGCACTGGCCATGGATCCTCAGGGACTGTGAGGACAGCAGGCACAGAGCCAGCAGCAGGATGGTCCTCTCTGATCCTGACACAGAAATCAGGAGCTGGGGAGGGATCCATCCCCTCTCTCCTGCTTTGCCATGCTCCTGCTCTGAGTTGAACCCACAAAGTGTAAAAAATCTGGGTAAGAAATGCTGGTCAGTGCTTTCCACAGCAGCATCCTTCAGCTACAGCACATTCTCAGCACCTCCAGCCAAAGAGAATCCTGTGGCTTTGACTCTGTGCTGGTGCCACCGACAAAGTGCAGGAAAGCCCCAGAGCTCGAGATAAATGCCCTGAAGCAGATGAAATCAGCCAGGAACACCTGATCCTCATTCCCACAAGGTTGTGGTTAAGGTTGCGAAACGAAGGAAGTGCCGCACTGGCATGCTGGCAGCAAATCAAAGCAAATGACATTAATTAAAGCAGATGTTAGGAATAGGAAATTAAGCTAAAGCAACATTTCATCTGCAGCGTCTTCTCTGGGCACTTTAGAAAGGGTATAAGTTTACTGTAGAGAAAGAGAAATGAGGAGGCTGGTGCAGAGGATAGATGTGCGGGAAGTTAAAAGAATTAGAGGAGAGTTTTAAAAGCTTTAGACTATACATTCAAGGTCATGTTCACTCTCTGTATTTATTTTGAATTGTGAGTGAGGGGGAAGGCTGACAGTGCTGGCTGGCACTGCAGGAAGACTCAGGCTAACATGGACCAAGCATCCTTGACAAGGGGGCTCAGCCCCAAAACTGGGACCCTCCACACTCCTCCCTGCGTGGCACTGATGGACCTTGGCACCGGTTTTGCAAAAATAATTTCCCAATTTTGCCTTTCTCAGCTCACTCAGCCCCAGAATTGACCAAAGCTCAGCGCATTTCTCTGGACAGCTGGGGACAAGGGCACCATTGTCCCCTACACAGAGGGGAAACTGAGGCACGGCATGATTAACAGTTTTGGAGCACGCAGCAAGCACAGGGCTGGGAGCACTGGCCAGAGCTGCACTCCAGCCCTGTGAAGAGCCACAAGAAGCCCCTCAGACCCTCTCCCGTGGTCTCTCTCAGCCACGGGCCCTTCCTCCTGCTCCCACCCTCGGGGCAGGCGGCGATGCTGCAGTCCCGACCCGTCGGGGGCGTTTCTGGGGCTGCACTGCCTCACCCGTGTCATCCCGGGTCACCCAGCTTTTTCCAGTCAGGGCCACATGCCTCACGGTGCCGGGGCTGGGAGCAGGGCCAGCCCGTGGCAACCTCCACGTGTCCCCCGTGCCAGCTCACACAGTGTGCATAGATGTCCCCACGTCCCCATGGCAAGGGGGTGACATCCCCGATGCCCGAGCTGTGCCAGGAACTGTGCCATGCGGGGTGGCAGGAGCTGTGCCAGAAGCTGTGCCATGCGATGGGTGCCAGGAGCTGTGCCATGCGGGATGCCAGGAGCTGTGCCAGGAGCTGTGCCATGCGGTGCCAGGAGCTGTGCCAGGAGCTGTGCCATGCGGGGTGGCAGGAGCACGGCAGGCTGTCCCCGTGCTCTCCGGCCCCGCCGTGCACCGGGGCAGCGCGGCGCGCACCGGCAGCGAAAGAAGCCGGGCAGCGCCTGACCCCAGGCGCTCTCCTGCTGCTGCTCCGCTCCCAGAGCTGCTGCCGTGTTTCCCCCGGAGCCGTAAATTGCTGGCCGGGCCCTCCGCGGGCTCCCCGGGGCGGTGTCTCCCCGATGAGTTACGAGGAGCGAGCGGCGCAGCCAGGGCTCCGCTCCAGAGCCCCCGAGGCAGCGCCGCTCCCTCCTCCCGCATCCCCGCATCCCCTTTCCCCCGCTGCCACCCTGCCCACGCTGCTGCCCTGGAAGCCTTCACCCCCTGGCATCCCCGTGCTTCCCGTTTTTCCGAGGAGGGCTGGCTGGAGCTGCTGTTTACCCAGGGCGAGCGGGCAGATGGCTTGCTGACAGCTTCAGGAACACCTTGTAGCAGTTGCGGTGATTCCCGAGATCCGTTGCTTCCCATTTCAATTCACACATCATGATTTTCTAAACCTCAGCTTGTACCTTCCCAGCAGAGCTCCCCACCTCCATCCTGGCTGCACGCAGTCGCTCCCGGCCCGGGAATGACAGGGAAGGGGATGCTGTGGCAGCAGCAGCCACCCTGACACTGCCCCTTCGGTGGCCCTTAACCTGCCAAAGAAAGGGGAACAAGCAGCACAGAGGCAGGAAATTACCTTGAGGATGTAAGTATTTCTTAAGGATGGAGAATTCTTTTTACATCCCCTTCTCCAGCTGAATAATGGTTGTAAATGTATGGACAGAAAACAAGGAAGTGGGGACTGAGGTTGGCATGTGGGAGTCTCTCCTGCTTTTGGTGTGGAGCATCTCCACTCGGGATGAGTCCCTGCCATCAGCTGCTGGGGAGCAGCATTGTCCCCAGTGGGCTGTGGCAGCCTGGTCAGGCCCTGGTGCTGTTTGGGAGCTGCTCAAAGAGGCAAAACTGAAGCTGGGATGGAGCCTGGCCATGGTGGCTCCTATAAACAGCATAAGTTCTGTCAGCAGGAGGCTCAGACCCAGCTTCCCCACCTGGAATGGCTGCTGACCCCCACCTTCCCTTGAGGAATTGCTTTCTGGGCCTGGTGGGACCAGAGCTGGCTGTGGGGACCTTTTTGCCCCCACCAAATTCCCCAAGCAAGTGTGAAGCAGAGCATCTTGCATTTTTGTGCATTCCCTGCCCTCCTTGTGCTGCTGTGGCAGAGCCTTGGCCTCAGGGTGACAAAAGGAATATGTTTTTCCAATTAAAAGAGCCAAATGTGTTTTCCTGCCAGTATTTAGTCCAGCCTAACATGCAATGTCTACATTTTAACCTTGAAGAAGCCTCTGGAGACACTGCAAAATAAATCAATACTAGTCCACGTGCTGGAAAACAGAACCAATAAATACCTTCAGAGCAGCTTTTCTGTTTACCCTGTGAAATCCCCACTCTTGGCCGTGTGCTTCAAAACAGCATCTCAAAATAAAATAAAAAAGAAAAACAACCCCCTGAACCCTTCATTAGTGGCGCAGCATGAGGCTCTCCAGCCAGGCAGAGCTGGTTTCAGATTGCAGGTGCAGGGCCAATTCTCCACTGACCTCTGGGCTGGGATTTGGGATTGAGGTTGCCTGTGCAATGGTTTAAAAATATTAAATAAAAACATGGGGAAAAAAGAATATATATATATATATACACCCTGAATGGTTTCTTATGGCATGGAAGGTGCTGGAGGAAAGCAAGCACCTGGGTTCTTGGATAGGAGTATCCCCAGCCTGGTTCCTGAGCCTGATCCAAGTTCCAGCTGCTGCAGCAGGATTCCTTGTGCCCATCCCACCATGGGGATCTGCACCCCATGGTTTTACCTGGTGTCATTGCTGTGTCCCCAGATGATGAGGGATAATCTCAACCTTCTCCCTCTGCTCTTCCCAGATCCTCTGGTTTGGTGCCAGTCAGGGATTCACCAGCTCTTCCTCCTTTCTGGCAACAATAAAGATGTCTTTAGCATGAAATAAGATTTACAGGAGCTATTAAAAGGCAACTTAAAGGCATTTTTCTGCATCCTGCTGAGGAAGGGTCTCATGTGGGAGGCAGGTGGGGCTGCAGGACAGTGCAGGAACACACAGGGCAGCTGGGGACCCACCTGTGCATGCCGGCACCTCTGGTGCCACCAATGTCACCAGCAGTGACACGGACACACAGCGGGGTCAGGACACACAGGGACACCCCCTGCACAGGGCACAGCGACCCCGTGCTGCCCTGGGATGGACAGACGGACACTCAGAGCTCCGGGGAAGGTGGCAGGAGGCAGGTCCAGCTCCTCAGCCTCCCACCAAGCACGGGATGTTCCGCAGGGGACAAATCCGAGCGATTTCTCTCCCATCCCTCCCTTTGTGCTCGCCTCCCCTCGGGCTCGCTGTCAGCGTGCATTATGCACGACAGCTCGGCCAGTCACACCCTTGGAGGCTGGAAAAACACCCGGAGAGCCGCGATCAGCCGGGCTGAGCCTCACACACACCATGCTAGAACAGCCCTGGGGCTGGGGGGGACCTGCTGGAAAAGCACCCGGGGGAACAAGCCCCAGGATGAAGCAGAAGGGTTTTTACGTGGTGGTTCAAGAGTGAAATCTCTGCTGTCCATCCCCACTCGGAGCTGCTCCTGCTGCCGTGGGCTGTGTTCCCTCTGGGCTGGGCTCTGCCTCTAAAGCACTGACCACACCCCAGGAACTCCAAATCTCCTTCCCCGAGAGCTAGCAGGGAGGAGCCGGAGCAGGAGTTAATAATTTTGGAAAAATCGAGGCAGCCATTTACAGTTTCTCACTGGTCTGGCCGCTTTTCAGAGCAGCTCACTTTTCACTGAGGCACTGGAAGTGTCTGAGCTCTCAGGGGGCAGCAGGCTCAGTATCAATCTCCAAAAAAGCTTCAGGCTCCAAAGCATCCACCAGGAGAAGGTGGTGAGCGCCTGAAATCACAGCACTGCACCCACCTGCACAGATTTATCCCCAAAGCCAAGGCCAGCAGGATGTCAGGCACCTGCTGGAGCACAGAGCAGGAGGAGACATTCCCACCACGAGGGCAAAAGTGGAAAAACTTCAGGCTCTTCCATCCAGAAAGGTCCCAGTGCCTGCAGTGACCACAGCAGAGCATCCGTGTGTGGGGTGGGTGTGAGCCTTGCTTTGGGCAGTCTCTGTGCCATGCAGCAGCTCCAGGAGTTCTGTGGAGGATGGGATGGAGGCATTTTATAAGTTGGCTTTTTATAGCTGGACACCAGGAGAGAAATGCAGGGGGAAAGGGATGCACAAAGCTGCAGCTCATACAAGGTAAACTCTGACTGCACCCCAGGCTGCAGCTCACACATTCACATCCCTGTCCTGCTCCTGTGCCCCTGCTGCAGCCCCAGGTGCTGGTGGCACCACTGCCACCCCTCTGCTCCTGTCCCTGTCCTGCACAACGAGGGGAGAGGGCACGACCTTGCAGGGTGTGTGTCACACTCATCACTGGCCTGTGAAAACATGCTGTGGGTATAACCTGGGCAGATTTTGCAACTGTAGGGCCTTCTGTTCTTCCATACATCTCTGGACCATTTCCCCACCCCTTAAATGCTTTACATTATTTATTACATTTCATTTAACCCCAGCCACGTCCTCCAAATAAAATTTATTTTGCAGCTGTCATTCAGGTTTACTCCGGCCTTAACCTCGTAATCCTATTGATTCCCTCATTATTCTCAGAGTGGGGATTGATTTCATGCCTTCTGTGCTATGGAGAAGCCTTTGCTCATTAATCTCACACACATTTACAAACAGTCCATCCTGCTCATTCATTATTTTCTCATTCCCTGACTCACGAGGTCCTCAGCTTGTCTGCTTTGCCTCCTGATTTTGGGGTGTGGATGGAGAGGGAATATAATCCTTGTCCTAAAGGGCAATGCATCCTCACAGCCTGGCTCTCCATGCCCAGAGGGTGATGAGCTCCCATGCAGGGAATCTCCAGAAAATCCCCCAGCCCCATGCTCTGCACCACCTTTGGGACATGTCCCAGGTCTGCATCCCGCTCAGGAAACCACTGAAACCAACAGGGCTGGGAAAACCAGAGAACCTGAACAAATCCAGCTCAGGAAGGTCTCCAGATGAGCATCCTGCACACAGCAAGGAGCACCCACAGCTGCTCAGGACCCTGCAGGGGCGTTGCACAGGCACCAGCAGTACCTGCTGCTGGGGTTTGCTGATGCACACGCATGTGCACGCCTCCAGACACACCAGAGGTGTGTTTATGGGGTGTGATTAATCATCCTGAGCATTTAATAGAGCCCCATCACTGTGCACAGCACTGTACAGTGTGTGGAGGAAGACATGACCCCTGTCATGGAGGCTTAGAATAAAAAATAGGCAGACACTGTAGTTCAGACACGTAATAAATCCCCCAGAAGGGCCAATCTCAAATATTCCAGCTCTTTTTCCCTCTCCCCCCATAATATATAATTGTCTTTGTTGGATCAATACAGAGGGGCTTTGTGGAAGGAGCAGGTTTTAAGGGAAGATTAATGTAGTGAATTATATATGCAGCTAGGAAGAATTCTCATATTCAACTTCCAGGAGGAGAAGGAAGGTCTGTGGGATCAAATCCTCCTTGCAGGGTGGGAACACAGTGCCTGGTGGTGCAGGCAGCCTGTGGGATGGTGGCAGGAGCCTTCCTGAAGGGGATGGATGTATGGATCTGGATAAACCAGAATGCCTGGGCTGCATCCCTCAGCCCCACCTGGGCTTTGGGGCAGGTTTTGTCCCACCACAGCTGCCCACGAGGCTGTGCACCACCTCACCCTCCAGACACAGCCAACAGGCAGCAGGGATGCTTGTCACTGGGATATTTGTCACTGGTGTAGTTGCCACTGGGATATTTGCCACTGGGATGCTTGTCACTGGGATATTTGCCACTGGGGTAGTTGCCACTGGGATATTTGCCACTGGGATATTTGCCACTAAAACCCATTATTTTTCCACAGCCAAGCCCTGTGATCATTTCTGGGTGCACAGACACCCCCCCAGCCACTGCCCAGAGCATCCTGCAGATGAATGCCCCCAGTCCCATGAATGTGCAGGGACACAGGGCTGAGCCCTGGCTCCTTGAGCAGCACAGGCCTGGCTGAGCCTCACCAGCAAGGTGTGCATCCTGGGGAGCACAGGGCTATCATATGGAATAAATTTAACTGAATCAAGTTTTGATTAAATGCCATAAACGTGATTGATTTGGTTACATACCCTCTGCACGACGGTCTGTTTAATTTATTTTTTCATTCTGAGAAGGGATGTTGCATTGATCCCAAACATTAGCTTTGACTGCCACCATAAATTCCCATTTTAGGGCGACCTGCAGCAGCCTTATTAATATTTTTACACTTACCCAGCAGTTGCCAGGGTTAACCCTTCCACAACGTGCCCAAATTGTGCAGTGCTGTGGGGACAGAGGGGTGACCTCAATGAGAACCAGGGGCTGCAGCCAACAGGGGAAAGTCACCTACCTTAATGCCACCACCCCAAACCCTCCTAAACCTGCTCCCTAGACCCTTCAGGACCAAGGGGACCAGCACAAACCCTGAGACAGCACCTCCACAAGGCATTTGGCAATGAAATTGTGCCCACAATGTGTCCAGAGTGGGCAGTTTGCTCTCTGAGATCCCACAAAACCCAGCACACCTCTCACCCTGCCAGCCCCTGGACCAACACTACCACACATTTCCTCACAGCAGCTTCTATATCTTTCTTTTTATCAAGAAAAAAAAAAAAAAACCTGCCCAAATATATTTTTTATACATTACTAATAAATTGGAAGAATGCTTTATGTTTTCAATATATTTTCAATTTACTGCCATGGTCAGTATCTTGGTTGCTATGTGTATTTTATAAGCAACATCAATGATAACCAGATTTAGCTGTTGGTTTCTCCATAAATACTGTGTTATCCACCAAAAGTGATCTCTGGGAACAGAGCATCATTAAAAATAATGCTGAAAATCATCAGGGAAACACCAACAGCAAAAAAGAATAAATCACTTCCAAGCACATCTTGGAGATACTGGAATTTTTGAGGGTTTATTTGGAAGATAAGCTGATTTTTAACACATATTTTGGACAGATCCTGCAATCCCAGTGTCCACAAACCCCTCAAGTAACACATGAGCTCATTGCAGGCTCTCCCTGCCCAAAGCAGAAAGGGTTTCTTGCACTCAAGACAGTGACAAAAGACACTTGGAGCCTGCCCAGGTCTCACCCCTGGCAGGTGGGACACACAGCACAGAGTCCACCAGCTGGAACATACTCAATATCATTCCTGTCTCTTTTGTGGATTTTTATCATTCCTTTCATAAACTCCCAGGAGGATTTGGGTTGGAAGGGACCTCAAAGATCATCTCATTCCAGCTCCCACTATCCCAGGCTGCTCCAGGGCTCTGAAGAGCTGAGCAGGACAAGCACGTGAGGGTATCTCTGAATGCTCAATTATTCAGCAGAAACATTTCTGCTGCCCTCCCTCCAACCCAATTAAGCTGTATTTAATTGCAGAGCACATTCCCCCTATTTTCATATAAGCTCTGGGAGCTGGGCTGGTGGCTCATAGGGAGAAGTCAGATGCAGCAAGGACTTCATGTAGAATTAAGATTCACTTAGCATTAAGATTTTTACCTGCAAGAGCCCAGCCCAAGAAGGAGCTGAGCCAATGGAAGGACCTGACCTCAAGGAGCCAAGCTGGAAAAGTGTTGCTGTGTCCAGGCTGGGCTTTGTGCAGGAGCAGGAGCAAAGCACTGCCACCTTCCTTCTGCTGGAGGAGAGCAGCAAAAATTCACCCAAACTCACCCAAACCCACACATCCCCATCAGGCCAATTTTAGCCTGGTTGCAGGCAGATCTCTCACTCAGCTCTGCTCTGTTTTATGAGCTGGACAGTTTGTTCTCACTGAAGTCAAGTCCATCTTTCCAGGGTGCTCTGCAGTCAGGGAGGTCAAGGGAAAACATCCAAATCTCTCAGCAAATGACCCAGCACAGCCTGAACCACCATGGCACTTCAAATGCCAACAGTGCCCAGCTCTCCTCAGCCAGCCCCTGCTGTGGGGTTGTATTTAATTAACGAATTAATGAATTTAATTAATGAATTAATGAATGCTGTGGGTAAATTCACAAATTATGAATGACAAACTTCCCAGGACCCTGCAAATATCACACAGGAGGTAAATCATCACATCAGCCACCAGCTACACAGGGGGAGTGGGGATGGGTGCTGGCACCCTGTGAGTCCAGTGAAACTCATGCTACAGCCCTGGAAACACAAAAATCAACACAAAGCCATGGCAGCATGAGGGGTTTGTCTCCCTTCACCCTTGGCAGAAGGCAGAAAAACCTCAGCTCAACAGCAGCAGAGCATTTTCCCATGGTATTCTGCCTTCCTTTCTTTGAAAAAAAAAAAAAATTATTTAAAGGTTTCATAGCCTCTTTTCATCTAATATTTAACGTGCAAGAGTTTCTGCATGCCCAGGTTAGGTAAACATTAGAGAAGATTGTTTATAGAAATTATATACAGAGCGGTGCTGGTTTAATTTATCAAAAAAGGTTTTGTTGAAATAAATTCGTTTTACAGTGAAACCCACTTAAACCTGTTGAAGGAGTGACCCTGCTGCAGTGAACCTGTTTGTGCCTCACCTCAGGGGGCAGCTCGAGCTGCAGCACCATAGAATCTTCCAGTGTAAATATCCCCTGCTGCCCCACAGTGTGGGACAGGGCTGGCACAAACTGTGCCAGGGAGAGGGATGCCAGGCCCCACAGGGGATGGAGGATGTGCCCTTGCACTTCACAGGGAAATTTGGCCACCACTGCAGTGGTTTAGTGCTGCATGCACCCCTCTCGTGGGGGGGGCCTGGGGTTCTAGGGCTGCACTGTGGTAATGCAGGGGAAATGCAGGGGAAATGCAGGGGAAATGCAGGAGAAACACAGGAGAAACGCCGGGGAAACACAGGGGAAATGCAGGGGAAACCAGGGGAAGTGAAGGGAAAATACAGGGGAAATTCAGGGGAAATGCAGGAGAAACACAGGGGAAATGCAGGGTAAGTGCAGGGGAAATGCAGGAGAAATGCAGGGGAAATACAGGACAGAGAAATGCAGGGGAAACACAGCTCTAGCAGGGACGAGGGATGGGAAAACCCTCCAGCCTCTGGCTGCCCCTCAGCTTCACCTGCCGCTGCTGCTTTGCCATGGATCGATTGCTATTGCTATTGACAACTGCCGTTATCAGGCTCTTATTTTGGGAAATCAACAGAAATAACCCAGTAGCCATTTTTCCCTTCCTCCGAAATTTCCTGCGGGGTGGGCAAAGGCAGAATCTCTGCTCTCGCCTCCCCTCTGCTGGCTCCAGCAGCACTCGGCTGCTTTTGCTCCTCTCTTTTAAAAGTTCAGCTCGGGGAGGACAAACCAGAGCTGCACAGACCAGAGGGGGAAAAGCCCACCAGCATCCCTCCCTCATGGCACAGGTCAGATTAACAGGGGGAAATTAATGCTAGCAGGTTTAGGGGAGATGAAATGCTTTAGGAATGAGCAGATGCATTAATTTGTAGCGGGTGGCTTTAAGAGTTAATCTCAGTCCGGGAAGCACATTCGTTCATTCATCCATTGAGGAGGCACGGCCAGGTACAGGGCTTTGTGCAGTTCCCACAGTCTGGCCTAAAGGTATTTATAGTCTAGAGCTGGGGGAAAGAAAACACAGGAAAAAAGGGAAGGGATAAGGGAAACTGTGCTTTGGAAGCAGTCTATGCAAACTCCACCAAGGCAGAATTGTCTCGTTAACAGAGGGAGCAATTTGAAATTATATAGGAAAGGTGGATAAAACCTGGAAAGCATAAGAGCCAGCTCTGATTTCAAAGTCCATGGGAGCATTCCAAGGCAGGGCTTTAAAATTAGAAACAGCATGCAAAGGTACTTTTCCATTGAAATGTCATGTTTTCCTTGAAAAGAGCTTTTTCCATCTCCAGAACGCGTTTTGTCACCAAGCAAAGTGCACTTCTCCCAGCAGATCTGCTGAAGAAAAACTCTGGGAGAAAATGGAGAATCACATCCGGGGGCCTGGCAAACAAATAAAAGCCAAGGAGAGAAGGGGCTGGGCAGCACGTTTCCATCAGGGAGCTTTGCAGCTCATCCTGGGCTCCTGGCACCTCTTGGCCTCTCTGCTCTCTGTTTGTTGTCTGCCTGGAGCCAAATTCAGGTGTTGCCTCCAGCTTCTGCCCAGAGCACCAGGTGGGGTGAAATCACTTGTGCTGTCCAGGAAGGAGCAGATCCCATGTCCAGCTGTCACTTGGATGCAGGAGAACCCCAGGCAATGGTCCCTCTGTGATGGGGTTGAACCCTCTGAGCTGTGACAGCCACAGGCACCACCCTGATGGCCAACTCAGTGACAGCTCTGCTGGACATTGTTGTTTCCAGGTGGTCCAAATGCCAAACCCCACAAACACGCTCTGTGGGAGCCCCTTTGTGTCCCCCCAGCACTGGGTATGTGACAGTGGTGTCACCAAGCACCCCACTTGCGCTCATCCCCAGCCACACCACAGAGAGCTGCAGGGGAGAGGAGCAAATTCAGCAAAGTGGGAATGTAAAAAGGGAGATGCAAAACTCCAAGAGGTCCCTGGCTTAGCAGAGACCCACTGCAAGGCTGAGCTCACCAGAGGGGCAAGGAGGGTCTGGAGGAAGAACCCCCGCACCGTGTCCCCCACAAAGAGCCCTGTTCCAAAGCAGCCACCAACATAAGGAGGGAGCGGGCTCGCAGAGCAGGGGGGTGCTGGAGGGCAGCCCCTGGCGTGCCCGTGTCGCAGCCCCTGGCCGTGTCACATCCCCTGCTCCTGGCCGTGTCGCAGCCCCTGTCGTGCCTGTGTCGCAGCCCCTGCCCAGGTCGCAGCCCTTGGCTGTGTCGCAGCCCCTGTCGTGCCCGTGTCACATCCCCTGCCCATGTCCGTGTCACATCCCCTGCTCCCGGGCGTGTCGCAGCCCCTGCTCCCGGCCGTGTCGCAGCCCCTGGCCATGTCGCAGCCCCTGTCGTGCCCGTGTCACAGCCCTTGCCCCCGCCCGTGTCACATCCCCTGTCCCTGGCCGTGTCGCAGCCCCTCTTGTGCCCGTGTCGCAGCCCCTGTCGTGCCCGTGTCGCAGCCCCTGTCGTGCCCGTGTCACAGCCCTTGCCCCCGCCCGTGTCACATCCCCTGCTCCCGGCCGTGTCACATCCCCTGTCCCTGGCCGTGTCGCAGCCCCTGGCGTGCCCGTGTCACATCCCCTGCCCGTGTCACATCCCCTGTCCCTGGCCGTGTCGTGCCCGTGTCGCAGCCCGGGGCTGGCAGGTGCCCTGGGGACACGGCCCCGGGCCGCACAGACAGCCCCGCTTTGAAGCCCTGCCGAGGCTGGCGGCAGCGGCAGGGCTGGAATAAGATGGCTTTTAAACTCGGAGCGAGATGAAAAGCAGCCGGAAGCGCAGGGGAAGGGTGAGTGCGGGGCTAAGGCTGCTTTTCTCATGCTCGCTTCTCCCGGGCTGCTCCGCCAGAGACCGAGTCCCCGGGGATCCCAGTCCTGCTGCTTTCTCAAGCTCTGCTGCCTGTCCCGCTCCTTTCTGCTCACATCTCTCCTCTGCCGGGAGGTGAAGCAGCAATAGACTTTCAGCAGAGATGTAAAAAACATATTTTTTTAATCATTAAAAGTCCTGTGTTGTTTCCTGCCACGACTCCCAGGAGCCCAAGCCTGGTCCTGAAGCAGCAGCCGAGGTGCTTCACCCCAGGAGCTGCTGTGGTTCTGGAACAAGGGAAGCTCCTGTGCTGCTTCCCGGAGAGATTTGGGAGCAAAAATGGGAGACTGGAGGATGGCAATGCCCAGGAGTGGGCAGCATTCAGCAGGCATGCAAAGGAGAAAAAGAATTCCCTTCCCCGAAGCATTCCAGGCTAAATCTACTATTCCCATGTTTTCTGAGCACTGACCACCTCTTCCACTACACCCCTAATGGAACATGCTATAAAACCATGCCCAGACAGCCCCATTCCCCAGGGTGCCAGGGCACCAGGCAGCCAAGAGCAAGAGCCAAGGGAAAGCAGAGCTGTCTGGGGCACATCAGAGCAGAGAAATCACCCCGTGCCTGTTGCTCAACAGGGGAGACACCCCTGGGCACCATCAGCTGAATCATTGCTGTAACAGAGCAGCCAAAACTTTAAATCAGGTTTAAAATACCCAAGGACCTTGAATGGCTTTTTACCTATTAGATTCCTGCTCTCCTGTGCATTAAGTGTAATGGAAATGGTTCTGAGAAAAGCAAACCCAGAATGCCACGTGGCTCTTTCTTCTTGGAACGAATTTCATCGCTCCTCGCCTGCACAGAACCCCTGTGAGAGGCATTAGGAGCACAGGAGGCCAGGAGAAGCACGGATCTAATGAGATTTGTGCTAATTCATGTGATTGTTTATAAGAACTGCGCTGCTCTAAGCCCGTTAAGCCACTCTGGCTGGCCAGGACTATCCCAGCCCTGGGCTGGTCCTGGCTGTGCACCCTCCAAAGCCTGAGGTTTGCTCAGAGCAGCTGGGCACACATTTTGCCTGGGAGAACACAGAGAAATCTTTGCCATTTCTCCTAAGCAGAGCCCTCAGTGCACTCTCAGGAAAAATCTCCCTGTGTCTTGCTGAGGATGTCCTCCCTGCACAGCGCCAGGCTCTGTGATTCATGAGCTGCACCCGTGCAGCAGGGACAGCAAAGCAGGAGCAGCCCCAGGGCTTTCCTGCATCCTGCAGCTGCCAGTCCACCACCTCTGGGCTTCTCACTGGGTTCTCCATCAAGAATTCCCAGTACCAAATGGGTGCTGAAGGGACAAGCCCTCCCAGTAACTCGCTCCCTGCCCCAGAGCACACAAACTGGGAGCTTCTCAGAATTTCCTCCCACCACCCTGCTGGAATAAACTGTTGTTGTGTGTTCCCTTCTCTTTTTCTTTGTTCTTTTCCTCGGTTGAACATTTTCTGAGCCTTCCTCTCTTCTCCCAGCCAAGCACAAGGTTACCCCAGCAATCAGCCCCGTGGTGCCAAAGAGTCTGCACCGACCTCAGCCCCGGCTCTGGGGGAGCCAGACACAAAGAGGGGTCTTTAATCTCAGATGTGCTCGCTGATAATCTGCTCTGCAATTTGCAGATAGGGTAGTCTGGGCTCTCCCAGGCTCCAGGGACACGCAGGGAGGGCAGGGGGAGGCAGGACCACGTCCAGGCCTTGAGCTGCTTCCTGCATCCAAGCCACCCACAGCTCATGTGGCCACCAAGGCACCCGGACATGATCCTGCGCCCCCAGAAGTGGGAGTTTTGGCCTTGGATTTGTATAGCAGTCACTTGGGAAATTATAAACAGCCCTTTCCCGTTCTAGAAGGATCACAAGCATTGGGGGGAGTCTCAAAGTGACTTGCAGAGGGGAGCAGTGAGATGGGGGGTGGGATCCCCCTCCCAGTCCTGAAATGGGGTTCCAGCAGACCACCCTAGGCCACAGGCTGAGCGTGTGAGCTGCTAAAGCCATTTTTTGCCACAAGGAGCCTCACTGGGCTATCCCAGGGTCAGGGTCCCTCCAGCCATCTCTGCCTGGGATCCTGGTCAAGCCCAGTCCAGGGGTCCCCATGGTGGGGGGCTGGCTTGGCTGCTCATGCCCTGCCCCACACTTGACCAAGACCAGGCACAACACTCCCCAGCCACCCCAGTGAGAGGGACTTCTCCTTTTTGATAATCCCAAAAGGAGGAAAACATCCTCCTGTTCACATGGGACAGGACCCTCCACCCAGCCAGGGAGGGAGCAGAGCACCGCCTCTGCCCATTTCATGCAGGCAAAGGGCTCAGACAGCCAGAGGGATGGTCTGTGCTTTAAAACAACAGGGGAAAACCAAAACAACACAGCTGGAACAAAATCCCTGCAAACGCTCCCTCTCGTGGAGGCCGGCTGCTCTCCCGCTGGCCGGCAGACCAGGAAAGATCCCAAAACTGTCCCAAGGATGAGGGACTCTGTGGGAACAAAGGGGGCTGGTGACACCCTCCCCTCGCAGCATCCTCAGGGTGCCAGCCCCCGGTGCCCAGTGGGATCTCTGGAGCGAGCAGGACACAGCCCAGGATCAGAGCTGGGGGCACGTCTGAGTCCATCACTGAGGATCCTGGATGCCTTGGGGGCTTTATCAGCCAAATTAGTGCCCCTTCTCCCTGCTGGGGGCACACAGGGGGAGCAGAGGGAAACCCCAGGAACCCCTGTTGGCATCGGCCTTGGCTGAGCCCCACATGGAATTGGCCTCTTTTAAAGCCATTTTGAGGGTGTCCCCAAGGCCTGGAAGGGGAGGACAGCTCCAGCTGGCCCAGGGACAACAGCACTGCAGTGTCTCCAGCAGCTCATTATTTCCCAGCCTGGGGAATTATTTCCCAAAAGTCTTTAACTTATTCCCTCCAGCCACACAGGATTTTTGCACTGACAACACCTTTCTGCTGGGAACCAAGCCAGGATCTCCACAAGGTCATTTTGCAAAGACAATTAGGTAGTCCCTCGACAGCACTGTCTCATTTTAATTAGATCTTATTTCCAAAGAATTACTGAGCGTGCCAGGCCCAGGGCTGGAGGCAAGGGCCATTTACAGGAATCAATGGCAAGCAAAGGACAGATGTACCTGTGCTCACAGCAATGCCAAAGGGAGAGGAGCCGCCTTTCCTGCATGATTTCATCCATCAATTCCCCAGGCAATGGAAGACCTTCCGTGCAGAACACAGAGCATCACAGCTTCCAGCTGCTTGGAGGGGCTCAGGAGCCTCGCAGCGAGTATTCCCTGCATTCCAAGGGGCTCTGGAGGTGCAGTAGGTGCGTTTTTGGCAGAACCCATGAAGGTGGGGAATGGTCCAGCCAGCTCCTCGACAATCCACCTGACGACTGCTCAATGGACACATGAGCAGAAAAAGGGAACGGACACCCACAGAAACGCCCTCAGAAAGGTGCAACGTGGCCGTGCAGGCGGCAGGACACAGGGGACAGACGGACGGGGAGGGCGGGCACAACGTGGGGCTCCTGCCACAGATCCCCCGCTCCTGCGGGCTGCAGGAAGCCAAACCCCGGGCATCACTGACAGTGCTGCTCATACGCTCGGCTCCCTCCGGGGAACCCCCTAGAGACCCCCGGGACCCTCTGGGGACCCCCGGGACCCTCTGGGACCCCCGGGACCCTCTGGGACCCCCGGCCCGGCCGCTCCCCCGGGGCCGCCCCTCGGCGCGGAGCCGCTGCGCCACCTGGCGGCCGAGCCCGGGCACAGCGCCGGCATTCCCGGGTTTGGGGCCGGGAAAAACCGGGTTTGGGATTGGGCTTGGATTTGGGTTTGGGTTTAGGTTTGGGTTTCCTGCCACCTCACTACCAAGCGGTGCCGCTCCCTGCCGCTGGCCCGAGCTGGGAGCGGTGTTTTCTCCCCAGGAGAGCAGCGGAGGGGGCAGCTGGGCTCCCCCCGCCCGGAGCCTCGCTCCATCCCGTCGGATGTCCCGAGCAGAGCCTCCTCCCTTCCCGGCGCGACTCCGAGGAAAGCTTGGGAAAAGGCCCGGGCGGGCGCCGAGGGGCGATGGACCTGGCTCTCCCTCGCCATCACCCGCCGCTGTAAACAACCGGAATAAACCGAGAGCCTCCCCTTTCCCCTTTCCCACCCTGCCTGAAGAGCAAGGACGGAGCAAACGGTGCCTGCGGCTAAGAACCGGCTCCGTATCAAAATAAACAGCTGCTTTTTCACTGATAATGTCTTTACCCCCCCCTCCCCTCCGCCCCCCAGACACCCACACGGATCAAAGTGGCTCTGGGAACCTTGTGGCAGAGAACAGCATGGACGGCTGCTCCTTCCCACAGCCCCGGCCCGGGACAAGGACCGTGCCCCCGCGCCGAGAACGGGCCAGAACCGGAGGAGCGGGGCTAAGAAGCCTTTGAGATGGGGGCGCCCGCAGGAAGGACCCAGGCAGAGGGTCCAGAGGCTCAGCCCTGGAGCAGACAGGGGGGACTCTCACCGGCAGAGACCGGCTGGACTCCACACCGGGGCTCCCCGCACAGCCCCATCAACCCCGTCCGGCCGCAGGTGCGGAGCCGCGGCCGCGCATCCCGCCCCGAGCGCGCAGGTGGCGGGGATGTCCGGCCGGGATGGGGGGCGAGGCTTCGCCGGGAGCGGGGGCGGCTGTGTGCCGAGCCCGCCGGGGCCCCGCCGCTGCCCTTTGTCTATTGATCCGCCATCGGGAGCCGCAGACAGAGCGGCGGCCCCGCGGGTAATTTGGGGCTCCGGGGCCGTGACCGCGGCTGCGCCCCGCTCGCCCCTGCGCTCCGCGGGGCCCTAACTGGGAGCTCGGCCCGCTCCGCTTTGTCCCGGTGCGGAGGCAGCGCGGTGCCAGCCCGACAGAAGGAGCTGCCGCCCCACCGCCCACCCGCGCCCGTTCCGTCCGTCCGTCTGTCCGTCCGGGGCTCCCTTTCCCCGACGGCCGCACCCCGCGCTCGCACGGTCGGGAGCGGCAGATGCTCGGTGAAAAGTTCCGGTGGGAGATTTGATCCTGTGTGCGGCCCTGGGCTGGGAGCAGCTCCTGATGGAGGGCAGGATGCTGGCACCGCGCCATGCCCAACTCCACGGCATCGTTCTCAGAGCCTCGCCCTTTCTGCAGCTTTCAGTATTTCAGGGGAGCTTATAAAAAAAAAAACAGAAATCGACTTTTTACACAGACAGGGCAAGGGAGATGATTTTAAACTAAAGGAGGTGAGATTTAGATTAAATGTTGGTGGGAAATCCTTCCCTGTGAGGGTGGTGAGGCCCTGGCACAGCTTGCCCAGAGAAGCTGTGGCTGTTCCATCCCCGGGAGTGTTCAAGGCCAGGTTAAATGAGGCTTGGAACAACCTGGACTAGTAGAAAGTGTCCCTACCCACAGCAGGAGCTTGGAAAATGACGGGTTTTAAGATTCCTCCCAACCATTCTTTGGTTCTGCTATTCTGCCCCACGTCCATGACCCAAAATTCACAGTGGCCCTGTGGTAAGACACGAACACAGGGCCAGCAGCCCAGATGATGGGCGAGGGGTCCTGCAGAGCCCCCCCTGGGCTGCCCAGGGACTCGATCCGTGGCAGCGTTCCCCCTCTGCAGGGCTGCGAGATGCTCTGGCATGAGCTCATGTTCCTGTTTACAAACACCCGCCCATGGAGCCCTTCCAGCAGCGCTATTGTGCTGCTCGGCAGCTCAGCCAAGGCGGCCGGGCTTTGTCCACCAGCCCCACGAAGCCCTCAGGGCAGCTCTGCTATTTTTAGTGCCTGGCCAAGCACCTCGTGCATTTAGCTGAAGAAACCCAGAACTCACCACTCACCTAGTGAAGATTTTGGTGTGTGAGGACCTCGTTGCTCTGCTAACACGGCAGCAGGGTTTAGGTGATAAAACACCGGCTCCAGGCAGCACCAGAACGCCCAGAACTTTATTTTTGTGACTCAGCAGTGGCCACAGTGGCATGGCCAAGGCAGGCTTTGCCAGGTGCAGAGCAGCAGAGCCATGGGGGGGCCGTGCCGGGTGTGCCCCCTCGGGGCCTCCCAGCGCCTTTTCACAGCTGAGGAAAAGAAATCCCAGCACAGTGCGTGACTAATCGGGAGCTGCCCATCGAGCTGCTTGAATAGGGTTTCTCAGAGCCTGGGGAAGGCCAGGGCAGGCGTGGAGCAGCTTGGCTCCTGCTGAAACAGCCTGGCTGGGGGGGCAGGCCCTGCTCCCTGCCTCTGGGCACTGTTCTTCAGGGTCACCGTCATGAACCCACAGAACACTTTTCCCCTTCCCAGTGAAGAGCAGCTTTGTGCTCAGTGGGCAGGTTGGGATGTCCTGCTGGCAGCAGTGCTTGGTCCCCAATCCAGGATGGGTGACAGGGTTGTCCCTGACCTACCAGGATGGCAGGAACCCATCGTGAGGCTGCCCCAGCATGTTCTGCAGTGCTGTCACCCTCTCCCCACCGTGATTTTCCCAACCACCTTAGCCAAAATCCAGCCTGGATGGATTAGAGGGAAAGGGCCAGAGGAGCCCCCACACTGGCACAGCTTGTGCCCTCTCACTGAACATAAAACCCATTAAATTGCTGCTCATCCTGAGTCCTGTTTATTCAGAAATAACCCTGCAAGCCTCACTTAATCACCACACTTCCCTCCTCCTGGGGAAGGCATTCCCACCCGGCTGGTCCCCTGCAAACAGGAATAACCACAGAGGCAACATCTCCTCTCCCCCGCCCAGGAACCCACCCCACACCTCTTCTCTGGGGGGGTTCAAAGCCCCTTCCGTGCCCCCGCGGGAACGGCAGCGCGGGGGAGGCCGAGGAGGAGCCGGGCCCGCCCCGTCGGGGCTGCGCGGCGGCGCCAGCAGAGGGCGCCCTGCCCCCGCCCGGGGACCGGGAACGGCCGGGGAAAGGAGGGATCGCTGCCGCCCGCCCGGGGACCGGGAACGGCCGGGAAAGGAGGGATCGCTGCTCCTTCCTCCGGGACCGGGAACGGCCGGGGAAAGGAGGGATCGCTGCTCCTTCCTCCGGGACCGGGAACGGCCGGGGAAAGGAGGGATCGCTGCTCCTTCCTCCGGGAACGGCCAGGGACAGGGGGAATCGCTGCTCCTTCCTGCGGGACAGCGATCCCGCCCGGGACCGGGAAGGGCCGAGCAAAGGAGGGATCGCTGCTCCTTCCCCTCGACGCCCCCACCGGCTCCGGGCGCGGGGGCAAACGGGGGGATTTAAAGCCCACGGCTCTCAGCGGCCCCATCCCCGGCGGTACCGGCACGCCAGGGTCGCTCCGTCACCATCCCGGACGGCACCGGTGTGCCCGGGCCGTCCATTCCCCCCACACCTCTTCCCGTTATCCCTTCCCCGTTATCCCTTCCGCAGGACCGCCGGTGCCGCTCTGCCCCGCTCCCTCCCGGTGTCAGCAGCGCTCCCCGGTCCCGGAGCGTCCCCGCAGCCGCGGCGGGCCCGGGGACAGCGGAGGCAGCCTGGCACCCGCGGAAGGTCCCGGTGCCGCTTCCCCTCCGCCCCCGCGCACCTGTCCGGCGGCGGGGCCGGTGAATCCCGGGGGGCGGCGACCCCCGACGGGCAGAGCCGGGGGGTCGTGCCCTGCGCAGCCCGGGGCGTTCCGGGCTTTCCCCGTCAGCCGCGGAGGCTCCGCGCCCCGCGGAAGGGGCGGCTCCCAGCGCTGCGCACCTGCGGAGGAGCGGCGGCCCCGACGGGGCGGAGCGGCCGCGGGAATGAAACAGGCGGGAGCCGGCAGGACTTCTCCGAGTAGACTTTTTTTTTTTTTTTTTTTTTTATTGAAAGATGTGAGAATTCATCAAAACTGAACAGACAAGATACCCGAGTAACCAGCACGTTGCAAATCATGTATCTTTTTTATTTTAAAACAAATATAGAGCACAGTCCTGTGATATTTAAATTTATTATACTTTTTTTTTTTTTGTTCTGGAGTGAAAAATAAAAACCTGAGGTTTATTCCTGCATTCTCTATACCCCGCACTGTAACAATATTTTAGTTACGTTTTGGATTCGTTAGTTTATTTTTTTTCTTGCAAAAGTCCGTTAAAGGATTGAAATCTTAGTTTTAATGACTCCAAAAATTGTTTTATCAGTGGCACATGATTGTCCTAGAGAACAGGCGGGATAAACAATATTTTAAAACACAGAGAAACCGATATCTCCTTCAATCACAAAGAGCTAAATAGTTTTCATTTACAATATATATGTTCATGTAAAATGAAAAAAAAAAAAGAAAAAAACTTAAATGCGAGGAGTTAAACTCTAAATATTATGTACACACCAATGTACAACTCTGAATAAATTAATACCAATTTGCATATTCTGGGATCCTTATAGCTTATTTACACAAATTACCATTTATTTCATAAATATCTGCCCAGGTACCCACGAGGCTCCCCCCGCCGTGCCCGCCCTGCGCGGCGGCGGCGGCTGCCGGGGCGGTTTGCTTTCCATCTTCCTTTTCTTATCTCTCTTTTTTTTTTCCTTCTTTTTAAATTATTTTTTCCTTTCCCCTTCCCCTTGCACAGATGAGGGTTTGGCCCCTCTCGCTGCCCACCGAAGCAGGGGCCGCCCCGTCCATCAGGTGTCTCGGTACCAGCTCCTCACCCTGCCCCGAGCTGCGCAGTGCCCGGAGAGGGGGGCTGGGGGGTCCTGGGGGGGCCTCGCTGGGGCGGGGGGAGCCGCTCCCAGCCCCACAGCCGAAGGAGGGTGGGCAAGCCCTGCGCTCCAGCTGTCCCTCCTGGCTCTGGGGTGGCGGCTCCTCACGGCCGGCAGGGTCCATCCCTCTGCTGCAGCACCCCCGGCTCCCTGTCTGCTCCCAGCAATAAATATTTATACTGTGCTGTACAAAATACCAGTGCTTCTCCGCCCCGCCGCGAGGGCTCGCTGCCCGCCCCGCCGGTCACTTCGGGGACTCCCTGCCGGGTGACAGCTCCCGCTGGCTCTCCAGCCCGCTCACCAGTCTCTGGATGTTCTGCAGTTCATTGAGGGACTCCTTCAGCGAGCCCTTGGGGGAGGCGGCGGGGCGCTGGCTGCCCCCCTTGTGCAGGGGCACCTCGGGGGGCAGCGGGCTGGACTCCCGGCTGCTGCCGGCCTTGGAGCCCTCGGAGCCGGGGTTGAGGCTGGCGGGCAGGCCGGTGGTCAGCAGGTTGGTGCTGGGCGGGATGGTGACCGGGAGCTGGTAGGGGCTGAAGCGCAGGCGGGGCCGGCTGCTGCCCAGGAAGGGGTTGCGGGACAGCGGCCCCGCGGCGGCAGCGCTGGTGGCCGGCATGGCCGAGGCGGCCGCTGCGGCCGCTGCCATGTAGGTGTAGGGGTAGGGGAAGAGTCCGCCGAAGGTGGGCATCGGGATTCCCTGAGGAGAGAGAGAGGAAGAGATGTCAGATTGTGCTGCTGGCTCTGCCGCATCCCACCTCCTGTCTGCCACGCCACGGCTGTGTTCCCGAAAAAAAGGCAAATATGGAACAGCTCGGTGTCACCCTAAAAACACAGCGCGGGGGTATCTGTGTGGAACGGGATGAGGGAGGGGGTACAGCCCCTTCCAGCCCATCCCGAGCCAGGCTGGGGACACCGAGCACAAACCCCTGTCTGAGATCTGCCCCATCCCCTCCCCGCACGCTGCCTGTGCAGCATCACAGCCCCTTAACCGCATTAAAACACATTGTTAAGCAGCATGGATAAATTAGCGGAGTTCAAAGCCATCTTTATGTATTCCATCAGAGGAGATGGGAAAGGCAGCACCAGCACAGGCGCTGTGGGAGTGCTTCAGAGCTGACAGGAAGACAGGGAGCTGCTGGATGGGGACAGCCAGGTCAGGCAGGGCCACAGCTCCTGACTCTGCCCTTGACTATGGAGGAGCCATAGCAGCTGCAAAAAAATTTGAGATTCCTTCTCAAATCAACCCCGAAGTCGTCTTCAAAATGTCCTCCGTGTTCTGCCTGTGCCAAATCTGGTAACATCTCAGGGGTGTGTCACCCCTTGTCCCTGTGGACTGCAGAGGGCCTGGGGGAGGCTGGGGGCACCAGCAGCTCCTTCCCCGCAATGGGGCCACCCTGGATGTCCCCACACTGGGGGTGACACTGGCCAGGTCTGACCTGCATCATCACTCAGGGAGCTTTTAGGGAGGACATGAAGAGGAGATTCCAGGGCCCAACTGGACAGCAAGGATAGGGAGGGGGACACAGGGCTTACCTGAGAGGCCAACATGTGCTGGGAGAGGTGGAAAGGGAAGGGGGTGGCCGTCCCTGCTGCGCCCGGGGCGGACGAGAGGGCTCCATTCTCCAGGCTGCCCCCGCCGGTCACCGAGGCCAGCAAGTGTCCCATGCCCATGGCAGAGAAGGCGCCGGGGGCCATGGCAAACTGTCCTGGGTGGATGAAGAGGGGCTGCCCAGCGCCCAGAGGGCTGAAGAACTGCTGCCCATGGAGGCCAGAGAGCGCCAGGCTCTGCAGGTGCCCGGTGCTCAGGTGCGGGGGGCTGTCCGTGTGCACCATCAGCGGGGCGAAGGCCTCCTTGCCCAGCCCGCCGCCCTCCGTGTCCTTCTTGCCTGGCTCCGTCTCTTTCCTCCTTCCTTCCACCTTGTCCTTCTCCAGGCCCCGTGCGCCGAACAGGCCCTCGCCAGGAGCCTCCCGGGGCGATGCACCATCCTTGGCTTTCTCTGGGCTGTGCCTCTCCTTGCTCCGCTCCTCCGGGCACCGGGGGCTGCCGCGGGGCGTCGCGTCCTCCGCGCTGGGGCTGGCTGCTGCCACCGGCCGCTCCTCCGGCACCTTCTCCACCTCCGTGTCGCTGTCAGCCCCTGCCTTCTCCTCTGCAAAGGGATGGAGGGGCACAGGGTCAGAGCAGAAGCGCCCAGGGGAGGCGAGGAAGGGGTCACTCACAAGAGCCCTGGTGTCAGGGAGGGGTCGGACAGTGAAGCCGCGATCGTTTTTAACGGGAGAGACTCGTTTTGGGGGCAGAAATGGGTCCTCGTGCTACGGTCACTCTGGGGAATGGGGATTAACAACAGCAAGTCCTGTGGCTGTGCCAGACAGAAAGAACATGAAGAACAAGAAGAGAGGTTTGATGGAGAACCAGAATCTCTTACAGCATCGCTCTCCTCAGCTGCAAAGTCCAAGCGGGCTGGGGAGCGGGGATGAGGAGAGCGGGCAGTGGACAGCGCGGGAGGAAAATGGTCCTGCGTATATTTAATTACATGGAGCTGATCGCCAGTGCACCGCGGATTTATTCCAAATGTGCAGGTTGAGACAGGTTAAAGAGGCAGTTTTAAGGCTGGGAGTATGGTATAGACTTCGCTAAAAAGGGCTTTAATTTAAAAAACCCCATTGAGCTCTCAGAGGAGCAGGGGGATGCGAGGCGAGGGGCTGGTGAGGGCGAGGGGAGCTGAGCCCCTGCCTGAACGGCTCCACTAAACGAGAAAAGCCTTTTGGTGCGGGTGAGGTGAAGCTCTGCAGGCTGGGGCAAATATTCGGGGAAGCCTTTGAAAGTGGAGAGGGGTGTAATAAACCCTCCCTGCAGCTCGGGGTGGGGGGTTGCAGTTTTGATGAAGGTTTGCAGGGAATCGAGTTGGTGGAAAGTTTAAAGAGCAGATTGATAGTGCGGCGAGACAAAACCCAGCGTCGAACAACTGCAGCGTGGGAGATGCTGGTTTATTTCCATTTACCAGCCTGAAGCCCTGGAGTTACAACATCTTTTTTTCCTCTTTCAAATGTATTAATTATTTTTCTTTTCTCTCTTTTCTCTCTTTTTTAGGGGAGTGCGAGATTCTCATGGAAGGCAGGGCACGCCAGGCTAACGTGGTGAGCCCATTTGCCATTTCTTCTTGTATTATATAAATACAAGGCATCAGGTGGATAGAGGATCAAATATATGTTCAAAAGAAAATACATAAAGAGAAAAACATTGCAACCCGTGAACGCAATTTACGTTTCCTCTATTTTTACCCTTTTGAACCCTGGGCTCCCCTGTGCGCATCCCCACCTTTATTTCCCCCAATATTTTGCCTCGATGCCCGCATGAAATCAGCACGCAGCAGGGACATTTGGGGACATTTGGGGACCGCGACTGCTGCCTTACCTCTGCCGCTGCCCTTGAGGCGCAGGGGGCTGGGCAGGGCACCCACGGGCGAGTGCAGGGCATCGCGCACGGCCGAGGGCTCGCAGGAGGAGGCGTCCGACTCGCCGCCGTCGCGGTCGGGCTTGCAGGGCTCCTCGTACATCCGCAGGGACGGCAGGGACAGCTGCTTCCTGCGGGAGAGAGGCAGCGTCGGGCACCGGCCGAGCCCCCGCGGGCGCGGAGCCGGGGGGGGACGGGCGCACCCCTTACCTCTTCTCCCTCCGGCCATTGCCCGTGTCCCGAAAGCCTTTGGCGAAGGGATTGTTATCGATTTTCAGCTGCGTGATCTGCCGGGGGGGGAGAAGGAGAGAGGGGGCGGTGTGAAGGAGCCCTGGCCGCCCCCCTCCCCGCCGCCGTCGGGGAGCGCGGGGTGCGCGGCGCAGGCGGCGGAACCCGCGTTAACACACCGCATGCTTTATTAAAAATGATGCTGAGGTTTGGGGCTTGAATTATTAATAGCGTCTTAATGATAGGAAGTTATTTTTCACGGCCCCCCGGAGGGAAGATGGCGACTGAGCTGCGCGGCGCTGGTTAAAAGCTATTCTTATCCCTCCCTGCCACGGGCTGCTGCGAACGGCGACATCAGGGCGCTCAGTAATGCATGGCCCTGAAACACGGCCCCGAGAGGGGTCTGGAAAAGACCCGGCTGCCCGGCCCCGCCGCGACCCCCGGCCCGAGCATCCCCCGGCCCGAGCATCCCCCGCCCGACGGGGCCCACGGCCGGCGGCCGGCCCGCGCAGCTTGCGGCGGCCGAGCAGACAAAGTGCTCTTTAATCGATTGTGACTCTTCGCCATAAACTTTACGAGGGAAACAAGCCCACCAGGACCCTCAGACAGAGCTGTCAATTAGCATCAGCAGCCAGGGGTGGAGGTGGGGGTCAGCTTTTGGGTTAAAACACACGCACAAGTCTTGGAAGGGGACGGCAGAGGCTCTGCTCCCCATCGAGTGCTCCTGGCTCTGCCTGCTCACAGGGTGACACTTGCTAAATCACGAAAGCAACTAAAATTAGCTTATCTGCCTCTATTTTTTGGCTCCTCCAGAGCCCTGGGCACCTTCTTGGTGAGGCTGCCCAGGCCTGGTGCTGCTCTTCACCACCTGGGCCTGCAGCAAAGACTCCCACAGCCCAGAAAGGCGCAACAAACTCCATGGGGGAATTATTAATAGTAATAATAAAAATACTGACAACAGCATGAATATAACACTAAAAATAGAGATAATAATACAAGCAGTGTGAGGGCGCATCCTGCTCTGAGGGCTCGAGGTTTAACCTTTCTACTGTTGCTGGGTTTTGCCCTGAATATCCTCGCCAAGATGCACACACAAGAAAAATACTCTGATACGGGGTAAGAGATGGGACAGGGGTGAGAACAGGGAGAGGGACAGGGACCAGGACCCTCAGACAGAGCTGTCAATTAGCATCAGCAGCCAGGGGTGGAGGTGGGGGTCAGCTTTTGGGTTAAAACACACGCACAAGTCTTGGAAGGGGACGGCAGAGGCTCTGCTCCCCATCGAGCGCTCCTGGCTCTGCCTGCTCACAGGGTGACACTTGCTAAATCACGAAAGCAACTAAAATTAGCTTATCTGCCTCTATTTTTTGGCTCCTCCAGAGCCCTGGGCACCTTCTTGGTGAGGCTGCCCAGGCCTGGTGCTGCTCTTCACCACCTGGGCCTGCAGCAAAGACTCCCACAGCCCAGAAAGGCGCAACAAACTCCATGGGGGAATTATTAATAGTAATAATAAAAATACTGACAACAGCATGAATATAACACTAAAAATAGAGATAATAATACAAGCAGTGTGAGGGCGCATCCTGCTCTGAGGGCTCGAGGTTTAACCTTTCTACTGTTGCTGGGTTTTGCCCTGAATATCCTCGCCAAGATGCACACACAAGAAAAATACTCTGATACGGGGTAAGAGATGGGACAGGGGTGAGAACAGGGAGAGGGACAGGGACAGGGAGGGGACAGGGAGAGGGACAGAGACAGGGAGGGGACAGGGAGAGGGCCAGGACCAGGGGCTGCCCGGCCATACCTTGTCGTTCTGGTAGGCAGTGACGGCAATGAAGTCGGTCTCGGGGAACACGTAGGTGCGGAAGGTGCTGTAGGGCAGCTTGAGGATGTCGTTGGCCCGGACGATGTGGAACCTGGGCTGGTACTTGTGCATGGAGTTCAGGATGGTCTGGGATGGGCGAGAGAGCACAGCCCGCGGCTGCCGTCAGCCCCACGCGTCCAGCTCCCTCCCGAAAAAAAAACCCTTTTCTCCCGAAAACATCTCCAAAAAAACACACCACCCAAATTCACCGTGAGGAAGGAATGCCAGCGGAAGATTTCTTTTTTTTTTTTTTTTTTTTTTTTGTTGATGCCATTGCAGGATCTGTCCCCAAAGAAGGAGGTCGGGGAACGCAGGCAGAACAGCATCTTTGCGGGTGTTAAGCACGGCAATAAAGCAGCAAAAGAGATCTCCCAGTTTTATTACAGCCCTGCGAACGCGAGGCGACTTTTCGACACGTTTCTCACCGCTTTTCATATTTCCGTCCTTAAAAATAAATTACTATCCCTCACCACCACAAAAAAAAAATAATGTTAAAAGGCTCTGGGTGAGTGTCGGGGGCGGCAGGAGCCGGTGCCAGCCCCAGCGAGCTCCTGCGACCTGAAAGGAGCGTTTCACCACGAGCCATAGCAAATTTATGTCTCGGAGCAACGTTGCAGAAGGAACAGACTTTTTTTTTTTTTTTTTTTCCTTTCCAGCCAGGTGTCTGAAAGCCTCGCCAACACTCAAAGCCGTTCTCTACCCTTTCGTTTTATTTTTTGAGTTTGGTTTGTTGGTTTTTTTTTTTTTAGTAAAACCCGAATTCCCCGTGATTTGGCTGAGGATTTTGGAAGCGGCTGAGCGCCCCAAGCCGCGCCCCTGGGGCCGCTCCGACCCCTTGCCCCTCGCTGCCTGCTTTCCTGCACGATAGCTTTTAAATAATTCCCCAACCTGCTGTGGTCGGACTGAAATGCAGAATTCACTGCCCAGAATTCGTAGAGAGACGGCGAAAGCTTGAGTAATTATTGTCAAATAACGTCAGGCAAATGGCTAAATAATTATCACTTCATTTCGGTTTAGAAGGTAATAAAAAAATCCCCCCTTTTTTTTTTAACCCAAGCAATAATCACCTGCTGATGAACTGTCGGATCTATGTTATATTGATATAATCTAGATGGGATTTATCATAAAAATGGTGCAAAAAGTCTCATTCAGGCGTGCAAATCTGCATTCCTTTAAAAAAAATAATCATCCTTCTCTGACCAGATGGGCAATGCCTAAACCCTCATCTCGCAGATTTAACAGTCCGGATTTTGGACAACGACAGATACCAGAAATCTTTAATTGAAGGAGGCAAACCGTTAAAAGCGCTGAATCAAACTAGTTTTTCACCAGTACAAAAAAAATAAGGTATTTTTTAGACTCCTTCTCTATCGATTTACCTTTCTGGCTATAAATAACCTCGCAATATATTATTTAACAAAGACGCCGTTTCCTGCCTTAAGAGAAAAAAATAAAAGTGAGAGAGAGAAAAAAAAAAAAAAAAAAAAGAGAAAAAGAGAAAAAAAAAAAAAAAAAAAAAAAAAAAAAAAAGAAAGAAAAAAGAGAGAGAGAGTGGAAAAATAGAGAAGGGGAAAAAAAATAAAAAGAGAGGGGAAAGAAAGTTCTCCTGGAGGTGCGGAGCTGCTCTGAGCTCCCCACCCGAGCGGGGTCCCGCAGCCCCCGCGGCTCCGCCGGGCCCGGCTCCCCGCTAATTACCGTATCAGCAGCGCTGCACGATGAACTTTCCCTTTATCGCCCTAAACGCTCGCTCGGAGGAAGGAGAGCTGGCCGGGGAGCTGGGATTTCCCCCTCCCTGCATTCCCGCAGGATGAGCTCCCCTCGCGTTCTGACCCTGCCGTCTGCGGCTCTCTGCAAGCGGCCAGAGCTCTCCGCTGCCTTTCTTTTCCCTCTCCCTCTCTCCTTTTCCTTTCTTTGTTTATTTTGGTTGGTAGCTTTTTGGCTTAATTCCTTCGTTTTGTTTTACCTCCTTTAGGTGATGAAGATACCATCAGTAAGGATATAAACAGAGGGGTTTTCGGAGGCAGATGGTGCCAAACCATTCCAGCCCTTCTCCCGCTTGAGGAAACCCAGCGCAGGTGCCGCCGGGCCCGGCTCCGCTCGGTCCGGGTGGCAGCGACATCCCCTGTCCGGCCACCGCCCCGTCGGGGCTTCCCCCGCACGGCCTCGGCCCCGCACATCCACCTCCCAAAATTCCTGTCCCCGCAAAGCCTCCGAGGCTGGCAAAACGCAGCAGGACAGGCCGGGGAGGCCGGGGATGCGGGAGCCAAGGGGAGCCCGAGGCTGCCCGCAGCCCAACCCTGCTTTTTCTCTCGGAGAACGGGAGCTGCCCCTCGGTACCGGGCGAGACCGGGGGCTGCGGGACAACCGGGCCACGGCAAGGCCGGGCCAGGCCCTGCCGCTCGGCCCGACCCGGCTGGAGGAGGATCTAAAGCTCCGCGGTTCACCCGGGGAGATCACGGGCAGATCCTGCACCGGGCAAACCCCGCACCGGGCAAACCCCGCACCTTCCCGGGACCGCACCGGGCAAACCCCGCACGGGGCAAACCCCGCACCTTCCCGGGGTCCCTGCCCGGGGGGCTCCGCTCTGCCCCTCAGCCGCACTTACAAAGCCGTGCTTATCCGAGATGTTGTTGGTGAGCTTGAGCTTGTGAAAGGCAACAGGTTTGGCCATCCACTGCTCCCCCGTGGCCGGGCTGTCGGGGTGGATGTACATGCGCTTGGGCATCTCCGGGTCGGCCTTGCCGGCCACCATCCAGCGGGAGTTGTGGAATTTGTACCGGCAGTCGTCGGCCGCCACTATATCCATCAGCAAAATGTACTTGGCCTTCTTGTCCAGGCCGCTCACCCGCACCTTGAACGGGGGGAACATCCTCCTGCGGAGAGACCCAGAGCAGTACAGGGCTGCCCCCGCCCGCCGTCGACCCCCGACGGCTGCGGCCCCGCCGAGCCCCCGGCACCGCCCGGTCCCGGTCCCACCGAGCCCCCGGCACCGCCCGGCCCCGGCTGCTGCTCCCAAACCACCATCTTTTAGTTTAGCTCGCTGAGGATTCCCTGCCTTCCTCACGTCCCACCTCTTCTCATCCCGCCGTGCAGCCCACACCGTGGCAGAAAGCAGGGAAAAGCTCAAAAATCCCATTTCGGGAAATAAGGGGCGAAAATATATTCTTGTTTTCTTCTATTTCTCTGCCCTTCGCCGACCCGCTCGCTCAGCACCTCGGGCTGCCTCCTCCGGGCCCGGGGCCACGGGCAGGGCCGGGGACGACCCCGGACGTGGGGAAAGTTTGGCAGGAGGGAAGGAAGCGGCGGGAAGCGGAGTAAACAACGGGAGCGGGGGGTTCCGAGCGCTCAATTAACGCGCACGAATTTAATTCGGGATCGCGCTCGGAAAAGTAGTAATGGGAGGCGGGGGGAGCGGTGACGGGAAAGCTCGGAGGAGCGGAGGGGAAACACATCCGAAAAACTCCAGGGATCGAAACTCCCGGCGTTAACTCACGGGGACGGATGGGAAGAGGGATGGAGCGAGGGGCGAGGGCGCTGCGCGGCCGCGCAGGTGCGGGGAGGGCTGGGGGGGCTGCGCGGGGCCGGCTCTTACCTCCCGGACTTGGTGATCACCATCTCGGTGCCCAGCTTGTGAAACTGGTCCCAAAGCTCTTTGGCTTCCAGCGTTACTTTGGGGTCGTCCTCGACCTCCTCCTCGGGTTCCAGGCTTTTGAGCGAGCGCAGATGAGCGGCTTGGTGGTGGTGTCCCAGGGCCGAGACGTGCAGCCCGGCCTCGGCCGCCCCGGCCAGCCCCGGGTCCGGCATGGGCTTCGCCAACGCCGCCGGAGGCAGAGCCAGAGCCGGGAAAAAGGACGGCTGGGCGGCTGCGAGGAAAGCGGACATGGGGAAGTCAGCCGGCCGGGGTGCGTGGAAGGGGTGGTAAGCCATGGCAGTCCCTGGGAAGGCTGGATCTCTCATCGGTGCATCCACAAATCCAGGAGAAAAAGAGGGATTCCCTTTACAGAAACGCGCGTGTGTGTATTTGTTGGGTTTTGGTTTTTTTTCCCCTTCTCCTGCCCAGCGAACTCGCTCGAGTCTCTGGAAGAGGAAGGAAAATCAACAACACACACACAATCTCCAAAAAAAAAAAAAAAAAAAAAAAAAAAAAAAAAAAAAAAAGGGGAAAAAAAGCCCAAAAAAAATTGGGGGTAAAAAA